>NW_012145634.1:15441-74332 GCF_000956105.1 Propithecus coquereli
AAAAAAAAAAAAAAAAAAAAAAGATACACTGTCCTGATTACTTTAGCGTTGTAGTAAGTGTTGAAATTGGGAAAATTGAGTCTTCCAACTTTGTTCTTCCTTTTCAAGATCATTTTGCCATTCTGGGTCCCTTGAATTTCCATGTGAATTTAGGGTCAGCTTCTTAGTTTCTGCAAAGAACTCACCTGGGAGTTTGATGGGGATTGTGTTGAATCTGTAAGTCAATTTGGAATGTGTTACCATCTTAACAATAGTAAATTTTCTGATCTGTAAACATGGGATGTCTTTCCATTTATTTAGGTCCTTACTTTCAGCAATGTTTTGTAGTTTTTAGAGTGTACGTTTTGCATTTCTTTTAATAACTTTATTCCTAAGTATATTGTTCTTTTTGATGCTATTGTAAATGGAATTGTTCTTTTTTTAAAATAAAATTCATATAACAGAAAATTAACTATGGAATGGTTTTCTTAATTTGCTCATTGCTGCTGTATAGAAATACAATTGATTTTTGTATATTGATCTTGTATCCTGCAACCTTCCTGAACTTGTTTATTAGTTTTAATACTTTTTCAGTGGATTCCTTAGGTTTTCCCGTATATAAAAAATCATTTTCAGGTGAGAAGCAAAAAAAAAAAATGAAAGAAAAAAGAAAAGAAAAATCACATCATCTGCAAACGGAGATAGTTTTACTTCTTCCTTTTTAATGTAGCTATCTTTCATTTCATTTTCTTGACTAATTGCCCTGGCTAGATCCTCCACCACAGTGTTGAATAGAAGTGGCGAGAATGGACATCCTTGTCTTGTTTCTGATTTTGGGAAAGCTTTTAGTCTTTCATTAAGTATGCTGATAGCTGTGAGTTTTTCGTAGATGGCCTTTATTAGGTTGAGGAAATTCCCTGTATTCAGTGTGTTAAGTGTTTTTATCACAAAGAATTTTTTTTTAAATGCTCTTTCTATGTCTATTGCGAAGCTAATTTTTAAACTTTAGGGCAGACCTTAAATAGCTTTTGCTATAGGGATAGTTTAGCTTCACTACTAAGATGCAGCCCTTCTGAAGTTTCTAATGAATGTTTTGAGGGCTTTTCACTCTAGCTGAGAGTAACTTCAACTCCTCTCACCTCTTTGTGAACTCTTGAGAACCATTGAGCTCACAGTTCCCTGGTTGTTCTTTACCTAACTTCATGGACTACCACCCTTTACTGATGTGTTTTAGTATTCATCAAAGACTCAAGGAAGCTCTGTCACAGATTTCTGGGGCTTTTTTTGTTTAGCTATCTCCTTTTCACAGTTTCTACTTGCTTTAGACATCCTATGCACCCATTTCTGTCTTATCAACTTAGTGAGACCACCATGATTTGCTTGTTGGTTTTCCCTGTTTTGTGGTGCGGGATGTGTCTTGCAGAAAACCAGGGCAGTGATGGAACTCGTGTCGTTTCCTGTCTTTAGCATATTATAGTTATATGCTACTTGACCAATGCATGAAACCAGTGGTTTCATGTATTTGTCTATTTTTCTAGTTGGTTTTCTGGCAGGAAGCTAAGTCCAGATCCTGTTATTCCCTCAGCTGCAGGTAGAAGTTCTTGGATCACAGGATTTCATTACTAGAATAGATATTGCAAAAAAATCTATCTGGTCATCCTTTTATACATGATAAAATTGAGGCTTGGGGAAGATAACTTTCCAATATCTATATAGTTTTATGATAGAAATAAGATTCCATATTTTCTGTCTATAAACACTGTTTGTGTTGTTCACATTTACAGAAAGGAAAAACCAAAGGCAGAGATGTTCAAGTAGGTTTTGTCACTTATCTAGGGTCACCTAGGTAAGAAGAGGCAGAGCTGGAAATCAAAGCCTCCTGACTCCATGCAGCCCCCCTGATTACTGGAGTATTCATTGCCCATTGATACAGATGTACCAGGAATCAGATGTGTGCACTTGGATGAGCAATGCCCTGTACGTGAGCAGGGCCCAGGAAGTGGGGGCTTCTGTGAATGTTCTCCAGCTTTTGACTCATTAATCATGTATAGAGGCACGTGCAACAGTGCCTGTGTGGAATGTCGTAGAAAGCTGTGTTAATCGTTCAGAAGGGCATGCATCCATCTGCAGGTGACCAAAAGAGCATCTGTAATGAAACGTTGACCCAGGGCTGCTTGTAGGAGCAGGTGCTGTGCATTTACATCTGTAGCTCCATGGGCATCGTGTTACAATCACCTTTGTTCATCGTGATAGCTCTGAGTCAGCTCAAAAATGTTAACACATTCATTGATCTTTGTCTAAGGGGACAGTACATTTGGGAAAGACAGAAAATGATTTTAACAGAAAAACCTATTACTAATACTTAAAGCTTAGTCTTTAGTTCTCAGGGGATTTTGTTTTTCCAAAAAGACTGTTCCCAGAGGTTTCAAATAACAACAGTTGTACTCTTTTGAAAAATTGTTTACTTATCCAGCTTTTGTAATGCTATTATTGTAGCTCTATTTTGATCTAAATACCTTAAAACACCCTCTGTTTTCTGCCCAGTCATCCAGACTTGTGAGGACATCTTATTTTCTCCTTGGTTTGGCATTTCTTTACCTTGGCAGTTGAAATTCACATCATCGAGATATCTGTCTTTTAATATCCTTGGGATAAAGCACTGTCAAGAGTGCTTATCAAAGTCTAAGTTATATTCTTTGCCTCCCCTGGTCCATGGGCTTATTGGCCTTCTCCAAGTGATGAGTAGAGCCCACTGGATCCTCTTTGTAAATAGGAATAACCCCGGCCATCTTGGTCAGATTTTGAGCTTAAAGACCTTTTATAATGACCCATTTTCCCCTAAAATCCCTGAAGACAAACAACTTGCTAGTTTGTTATAAAATCCTGAAAAATCATTTAATGTTAATTTTTTTCCTTTTTTAAAAGATTATAGTGTTAAAGCTTTATTCTGCATTAGGACTTTGACCTTCTCTGTCTGTTTTGTCATTCATAGAATGGGAATTGTTACTAATGTCTGCCTAATGAGTTATTGTGAGAATTAAATGAAATAATGCAGACCAGCTCCAGGCCCATGATAAATGCCCAGTGAGTGCTGGCTGTTGTTATTTGGAGAATGGCACCCACCAGAACTGGTCTCCCTTATCTGATGTGTGGCTGATGTAGGACCCATGTTCAGGTCTTCAGATGTCTTTCTCATCAGAGTCCCAGTTTTCAAGGGCATTTTGCATCAAAGCCTAGACCTTGTGCCAGTCCTTCAGGGCCCTCCATCATTTGGTTTCCGACATGTGTTATTTGCTAGTTGTTGTGTCATTTTTATTAGTTCTGTAACTCCCACTGGATTGTAACACTGTGGGGGAGTGACTGTACATTATCATCTCATCATTTCAGGGGTCCTCCCTCCATCCCTCCATTCACTCAGTGATGCAGAGTGAACTGCATGCCAGCACTATGCCAGCACTATGTTAAACCCTGTACTAGAAAGCCTGGGTTCCAGTGGTCCTGTCCCTCTTCTCTTTCCTCCTCACCTCATCAAATATCTGTGACATTGGCCCCTTAGGTAGTTCCACTAAGTAGTTCTGAAAGGTGTAGGGTGCAGTGGATACAGCGATGAGGAGGACACAGCCCTGTCTGCCATGAGCCAAGGACAAGTATACAAGTAACTCCAAAGTAAGATATAAGGAAGGTAATTATCTCAAGAGAAATACAGAGATCTATGCAGGCTGTTGAGAACTGTGATGGGAGAGATCACATCAAGCTGCTGGGGTCTAGAAAGTGTTTGAGAAGCAGAAGACAGTTGAGATGGATCTTGAAGGGATGGGTAGAATGTTTATGGGAGATAGGGCAGGTTGCATGAACTGCTGCAGATGGGTGAAAACCATGGAAAAGGCCAGACAGGCACAAGTGAGAGTTGATACCTAGGGGCCTAGGTGCCCTGGAGAAGTTGCCAGGCTGGGAATGTGCATGGAGTGTTCATTAGACAATGGGGAGCCATTGAAGGTATATGAACTGTAAGTGGTAATGTTCGAGTAGGGAGAGAACAAGTCAGAGGGAGGGGTCTAGTTGAGAGCCTATTGCCTCAGATGTGCCTAACCTGCAAAACAAGAATAGAATGCACATGGCCTGCCTGAAAGTCCATGTTTGGTGGTTGAGACTGTGCAACCTCTTGAGACTGTGCAACCTCTTCCAGCCCTACATCTGTGCTTCATCATGTATTGTCAGTGGGCCTCAGGCCTGCAGTTCAGGGAGCATCATTTCAGTGCAGCAGTCGAACTCCTGTGTATTCTGTTTTCCTTTATAAAAATTATGCCAAGAAAAGCTCAATGTCACATTGCATTTTTTGTAATTTTTTCTGCTAATGAATTACTTTAATAAATTTGTTTTTAACCACACAGAGCTATGAAATATTTTCAAGTTAGTTTTGTGAGATTAAGCTGTATGTACCAGGTCTCTTGTTTCAGGTGGTGTCTCAGTGCTTCGGCCTCTCTGTGCCTGTTGTTGTAGCTGCAGGGATCTTAGGGCTTTTATATGTGCATCTCTTACTCAGTTAAAAAGAGAAAGCTTTTCTACTTAGATTGAGACTCTTGGAGAAGTTATATTTAAGTAGGAATTGTTTTATTGATATTAAGATGTTGAAATTAAAGAACATGTGAAACCAGTGTATATAGAAAATATCTGTTTTGCTTATTTGACCCAGATCTTCTCTCAGTTTTATATTACTTCTTTGTTCTTGGATTACCCAGATTCAGTTTGTTGAAATATTATATACTTTTCTATTATTTTGTATGCTCTAAGACCGTAAATGTTACTGTCCTTTTAAAATTAAGATTTGCATTAATAGCCAAGTTTCAGCTATTTTAAAATGCAGTCATTAATGACAGGGATGCATTCTGAGAAATGCATCGTTAGGCAATTTTGTCATTGTAGTGTGTATTTGCACTACACAGCTAGGCTATATGGTATAGCCTATTACTCCTAGGCTGTAAACCTGTGCAGCATATTACTGTGCTGAATACCGTGGGCAATTGTAACACAATGGTAAGGATTTGTGTATATAAATATATCTAAATATAGAAAATGTACTTAAAAGTACAGTATTACACTCATGGGATTACCATCATACATGTGGGCTGTCATTGACTGAAATGTCATTGTACAAAGTATGTCTGTATTTTCTTCTGATTTTTGTTTTGTTTTTCAAGACAGGGTCTGGCTGTGTCACCTAGGCTAGAATGCAGTGGTGTCATTGTAGCTCACAGCAGCCTCAAACTTCTGGGCTCAAATGATCGTTCTGCCTCCACCTCCCAAGTAGCTGAGACTACAGGCACACGTGCCATTATGCCTGGCTAATTTTTCTATTTTTTGTAGAAGTGTGGGGTCTTGCTTTTGCTCAGGCTGGTCTCAAACGCATGGCTTCAAGTGATCTTCCTGCTTTGGCCTCCCAAAGTGCCAGGATTACAGGCATGAGCCACTGTGCCTGGCCTTTTTTTCTGATTCTAAATTATCAATGTTCTTTATAGGAAATACGGAAAATATAGAAAAGAATAAAGAAGGAAATAAATATCGCCTATAGTCTGATTACTCATTTTGGTATTTTTCTTGATAGGCAGTCCAGGCTTTGAGTTTTGTTTAATTCTCTGTGACAATTATATTAGTTTCCTATTGCTGCTCTAACAAATTACCACAAACTTAGTGGCTTAGAATAACACACATTTATTATTCTGTAGATTAGAAGCCCAACACAGCCTCACTGGACTAAAATCAAGGTGATGGCAGGGCTTTGTATCTTTCTTTAGATTGTTTTTTTAAGAGCCCCTTAGGACATAGGAGGGCTATCTAGGGGAGAACTCATTTCCAGGCCTTTTACAGCTTCTAAGCAGCTGCCCACATTCCTTGTATCACAACCCCTTCCTTCATCGTCAGAGTCAGAAGTGGTATCACTCTGACACCCTCTTCTGCCTCCCTCTTCTGCATTTAAGGACCTATGTGATTATACCTAAGTAACTGAGGATAATCTCTTCATTTCAGGGTTCTTAACTTAATCATATCTGCAGAGTGTCTTTTGCCATGAAAATAACACATTCAAAGGTTGAGAGGGATTAGGGCTTGGATGCCTTTTGGGGGGCCATTCTGCCTATCACCCTATAAATCTCTGAATCATTTGTATAGATCTGTAAGTTGTTTATTTGTTTTTTGTGTCTTCCCTTCACATTTAAAACTGTGTACCTAGCTTTTAGAGTAATTTCTAAATGGTCACGAATGATTTTTATTTAAATGTTTTTAGTTGAGTGGGGATGGGGGAAGAAAGTCTGAAGTCAGAGTAACCCAGAGCCCCTCTGGACATTCGAGGTAGCGGGGGACCTGGCAGTCCAGAGGGTGCTAAAAACTGTGCTGTCTTTAGTCTCTCTTCCTATATGGGCAGAAAGGCTTAGACATGTCGATGATGCTGAATTCTGATCCTGGGTATTGTTAGAGCTCAGAGTCTGTGCCCATTCTGAGTATGTATTAGTTTCTAGATAAGAATCTAATACCTAAAAAACAAAGGAACAAACAAACAGAAAACCATACCCAACCCAGAACACCTGACCTGAGAGGAGAAATCTATTCTTATACTTTATGTAAAAAAGGAAGCCTTGGGAGTTAGCCTTTGGTCTCTGGGGCAAATGCCAGGAGGGGCTGGTAGCAGCCCCCTCTAATAGAGAGGCTTAGGATTGAGAGGAGGACATGCCACAGTGGTGTGGGTGAAGTCTGAGCACAAATTAAAAATAGACTGCAGGGCCTGTGGCCCTGAGGAGAGGGAGCATGTCTTTTGTCTGCGTATCCTTGCATGTCTGTGGTGTAGGAGATGGGAATGCATAGAGGATAAGAAATGAATTTTGCCCTTGAGGAATTTACAGTTTAGTATGGAGACAGATAAATGCACTAATAACTGTAGTATTAATAGTGAAGTAGCTGATGTTGATGGTGTATTGGAGCCCTTCAAATATGCAAGGACAGCAGTTGTGTTTGCTTTTTAACCTGATTGTCTCCGGGCTAAACATTCCTTTAACCTCTCCCTGTATGGAATGTTTGTAGAAGTCACATAGTCTTGGCTGTCTGTCTTTGGATACTTTCTAGGGTGGCAAAGAGGCAACTAAAATAATCTTTCCCTCACTTCCACATCCATTTTCAAGTCCTCTAATATCTTCCTCCAAAATATATCCTGAGCTGATCTCTTTCTGTCTTTGCTCATTGATCACTACCATCTTTGCCTGGACTACTGCAGGGATCTCCTGACTCACCTTTCCGCTTTAACTCTTGTCCTCCAAAATGCATTCTTTATGCATCAGCTGGAGGTATTCTTCTAAACTCAAGTCACTAAGGCCTCTGTGTGCACCCAGCGGCTCTGCTTTCCTTTGCTGTTAGAATACAATCCCGGCTCCTGACCTGGTCTGCAGGGTCCTGGGGGAACCTCCTCTGCTTCCACCTAGACCTCTGGGCCTTCTGGCTCTCTCTTTTCCACTGTGCTGCCACTGCAGCAGCCTCTGCCTGTCTGCTTCCTTCTTAATCAGACCCCGCTTTAATGGGCACCTTCTTGTAGAGGCCCTCCCTGATCACCCCATCGAAAGTAGTCGTTCAGGCACTATTGTTGGAGAAATATAATTAAAAACAAAATCTCCAAACCCAGAAACACTCTCCACAAAGGTAGTAGGAAATAAAACACTTTATTACTGAATGAGCATTAAGCCGGAATCTGATGTGCATCACAGGCAATCTGCTGAGAGATTACAAAGATAGAAAGAAATCTCACCCTTTTAAATAGTAAAGCATCAAGCCTTTAACCCGCACTTGGGTGAGGCAAAGACATAAAGTGTAACTATAATGTTTGTACCCTCACAATACCCTGGAATAAAAAAAAAAAAAAAAAAAAGTGCAATGCGCACCACCCGAAGGATGGACATATTTGAAACTCGGACTTAGCGAGGGAGGGGGGGCAAGGGCAACATACATAACCTAAACATCTGTACCCCCATAATATGCTGAAATAAAAAATAAATAAATAAATAAATAAATAGTAAAGCAGACACAACTCATTACACACGTTTTCAACATAAACAATAATTAGTCCTGATTCCAAGTGGACTTGATGGCACCATTTGTCACACATAATTTATGCTAACTTTACCTGGTAATTGGGGTGACCATCTGTAGTAGCAAATTGGCTTTATCTGGAGGATAAACAAACTTATCTTTATGACAGGAGGTTGTTTTGCACCTTGGAGCCAGGCACCTGTGGAAGTTAGGCTCCTGCCGTCCCTCAGAAACTGGGAGATAGGGATGCATTTCCCTTGATGTTTACATTCCAAAGAGATGGCTCCCAGGTCCTTGAGAAAGACAATTCCTAGGTCTTAAAACTGACAAAAGGCCTATCTAGTCTTCAAAAGGGCCACATACATTTCAAAGGAGAAAGTACTTACAATTACAAATTTTCTAAAGAAGCTGGTTGGGAGGGAAGTCTCTTCCCTTATTTTCAACTGGGAGAATTAAACCTCTTATTTTTGATTTGCATTTGTCCTCACGCTATTACCTCCCTGACATTTGTCTGCTTTTTCTGTGTGTGTCTAGAATGAGAGCAGGGGTGCTCTTTAAACTGCTTGGTTTACTGTGAATCCACGGTACCCAGGGCAGTGCCCCATGGAACAGGTGCCCGGTAAATAGTGAATGAATGAATTAAAGGCATATTGACTCGATTGACTCTTATGCAAGCCATTGGAAGGGTGTTATTGAAGAGAAGTAGCATGAAAAATACTTACATGGTGTTAGGTGAGTACTGACTCCAGGTTGACTGTGCCTTTGCACCAGGTGCATTATATTCTTCCAGCCCCAGGAGGATTTCTGTGTAGACAGGAAAGCTGAGGCTCAGCTTGTCTCCCAAATGAGCTGTGCCAGAGCCAGGATGTGACTTCAGGTCTGACTCCAAAGTCCATGTGCATTTCACTCACCTAAAAGTTGTCGACATTAGATTTATATATATACGACAGAAAAAGCAGCGTCCTTACCCTTCCCTAAAGAAATCTGTAGGGACAGAGCAAAAATATTTAAAAGTTTTGAAAATATTTAAAATATTAAGTGAGCAAAATATTTAAAATTTTAAGTGCATATGTGTTTGGCCTTTGGGAATATTGATGAATTATCTTTTTTGTACAATTATTCCTTTCTATATTTAATGATGATGTTGTGCCAGTTTTGGCGGGCTTCCGAATCTCCGTGTTGTCTTCTTGCATGCTAGCTTCACCTCCCAGGTGCGTGGTGTAGTGTATTTTCGTGTTAGAGCTGGGTATTGATGAAATATCGCACAGGACAGGGCAAAGTACATAGATTTTGATAGGGCCCCACATTCTTCCCACTGCTTTGATGTTGACTCATTAATCAGTGTTCTTTGACTCTCCTTTACTCATTCTGTTATGATTCCACCTTCTTTCAATTTGCTATTTACAGGTGGGGATTTTTTTGAGAGACTTTACTCTTTCTATCAGGATGTGAGTGTGACACACTGATGAACATCTTTAATGTGGCTAGAATCTTTGAAACTACCACTCTGTCGTGATTGGTCTGCAGATCTCTCTTTGTATTTTGTTTTCCCTTCTGATGTGAAGCACATTCTCCTTATGGAGAAACACTGAAGAAAAGTGGGAATTTAGCATTTCTGTTCTTCTCTTGTCTGTTGCCTTATTCTCTTTTGTCTAAGCATTTAATCATAAAAGCATGGATATGTATATCCATACATATACACACTTTAATTTTAACTTATTAATTTTTTCCTGATTACAAAAGTAGTATCTTCCTATGGAACACATTTTGGAAAGCATTTTCTAAAAAGTAAAACCACATGTCTGTAATATTAGGTTGAACTTCATGAAAACATTGGTCTTGTAGGTAAAAAATGATTGAATATTAGCACTTTTCTATGGTTCAACCTAATATTTCACCAAGTGGCTGAATCATTATTTATGTTCCTAATATTGAATATCTAGATTGTTTCCAATTTTTAATTTATGTACACAACATGATGATGAATGTATTTCTACATAATCTTTGCCTGAGTTCTAATTATTTGTCTACAATTATTCCTAGAAGGCAGATTGCTAGGACAAAGAATGTTGCCTCTCTTCAGGTTAGAAGGGGCTTTTCTTTCACAGCTGTGCTGTCCCTTTGTGTTTGCCCTTTTAAAATGCAAGCAAACAAAAGCAATTTGCTTTCGTTAAAAAAATTACAGGCGGTGGCTCACGCCTGTAATCCTAGCACTCTGGAAGGCCGAGGCGGACGGATTGTTTGAGCTCAGGAGTTCGAAACCAGCCTGAGCAAGAGCGAGACCCCGTCTCTACTAAAAATAGAAAGAAATTAATCGGACAACTAAAAATATATAGAAAAAATTAGCCGGGCATGGTGGCGCATGCCTGTAGTCCCAGCTACTCGGGAGGCTGAGGCAGGAGGATTGCTTGAGCCCAGGAGTTTGAGGTTGCTGTGAGCTAGGATGACACCACGGCACTCTGGCCCGGGCAACACAGTGAGACTCTGTCTCAAAAAAAAAAAAAAAAAATTTACAATGGTAATTCATTAATGCATTTTCAGGGCAAATTTCAAGCAATACACTTGATTTCCATATCTGTCAAAACATCCCACCAGGACCATGTGACTTGTCGTTGGTCCACAACAGAGCAGCAAGGTGAGGGTGTGCCGGTGTTTCTCGTTGCTTTGCTCAGTGCTCTTGTGGCAAAGAGTTTCGAGATTGGCATCACGTGTGTCTCTATTCTTAATAAATCCAGATTTTCAGTTCCTTTAAGGCAGATATTTGCTATTGGTTTGTTTTGAAGATAATCCTAATTTTTCCATTTATTCAGTAAAGTGCTGACTTACTGCCGGCTTTACCTTCTGCTAGCCACTGTTACAGTGTATCCAGTAACACTAGATATTGTTTATTGAGCCCTATGTACTGTCCCAACTGCTTTACACACCTTTGATTTTTAAAAGCACCCCCAGGGGAGGCATTGTTACTGCTGGTTGGTTTGGATAACTGCTCAAGGCACCACCAGAGGGAGCCCCCTCCACTGTCCTGACGCCAAAGTGCATACTTTAGCCATTGTGCCTTACCCCCTCTGTTTACATCATTTTAACCCTCAGCTCACGTTCCTGACTGTATATGTTTGGGGAGCATGTGTACGATCATTTCAGCAGCTGGACATGTCATTTTTATGATGTTTGAGCTGAAAAAAATAGTGGCTTCCTGGTTATATGGACTCACTAGGCTTTTATGGTACTGGTTCATTTCGAATCTGGCTTTCTATTTTTGAAGCTATGTGAGGTTTTTTAAAATCTCATTTTCTAGGTCCAAAAGCTGCTTTGCATGTGCCCAGTAGATTTCCATGGGATCTTCCAGTTAGATGAAAGACGGAGAGATGCAGTAATTGCGTTGGGCATTTTCCTCATTGAATCTGATCTTCAGGTAAGCCTTCACAAAATTAAAAGTTTATGCAGTGTAAAAGGGGGTACAGTGAGAATTTAAATATGTATCTGCTTATAGTTACCTAAAGCGATAGTAGAAAGAATGAATTTGAATCTAATCAAAGTGGTGAAGAAGGAGGGTGAGATAGGGTAGATGGAACAGGTGAAAATGAGATCTCTTAATGTAATTGGGGTTTTTTGAACTGTGTGAATATGTTATGTTGTAAAAAAATAATAATGAAGTGGGTTTGATCTTGTCTTCTTTTGCCAAAAGGTAAGTTAAAATGCTTTGAGAAGTAATTGTGTACCCTGCAGAGAAGGCTTGGCTTTCAGTGTCAGGTAAAATGCTCATCAGACTTAAGGTTACCATTTTTTTCCTTCCAGAAGGATAAAATCATTTGAGGTGATTTTGATACAATATCATATTTTCAAAACTGCGATATATAAAAATTAAATTTAAGAGTACATGTTAGTGTACCATTTATTTATTTATTTTAATGTACCTTTTAATAGAGATTTAAAAACTAATCTTGCCAGGCAAGGTGGCCCATACCTGTAATCCCAGCACTTTGGGAGGCTGAAGGTGGGAGGATTGTTTGAGGTCAGGAGTTTGAGACTGGCCCGGGCAACATAATGAGACCCTATCTCTAAAAAATAAAAATAAAAAAATTAGCTGGGTGTGGTGGCACGTGCCTATAGTCCCAGCTACTTGGGAGGCTGAGGTGGGAGGATCGCTTTAGCCCAGGAGCTTGAGTTTGCATGGCTACGATCAGGCCACTGCACTCCAGCCAGGGTGACAGAGCAAAAGATACTGTGTCAAAAAATAAATAAATAAAATTTAAAAAAGGAAGGAATGAGGACAAGGAACATGAGCAAAAATAGTATTATCAAGTTGCGAAGCTTACACTGTGAGCTTCTCTCCGGTCCCCAAGAGCTTATCCTTGGGTCCATGGATGGGTTTTTGGGTTCTCTGAACCCTTCTCACTGAAGGAAACTTTGAGCATGTGCATACACGTACCTTCTGGAGAGGCCCTCACGGGGATGCAGCCCCCAGAGGAGGCCTGAGCAGGCTGGACCCTCACCAGAGAGTGGGCTTTAGCCCTTCCCTTTGGCCCCTGTGGTGTAGGCTGATGTGACAGCCTCTGGACTCCACCATATGGAAACAGGAAGGGAGTAGTGGTGCCATGTGAACTTACATGCACTTTACGTTATCCCTGAAGAAGCTTTGAGATGATCAGGATGTGGATATGCTTTGCTTATTCTGGGCTAAAAAGCTACCAGTCACTTATCTTACTAAATGTTTTTTTTTTTTTTTAGCACAAAGATTGTGTGGTTCCTTACCTTCTTCGACTTCTCAAAGGTCTTCCAAAAGTGTATTGGGTAGAAGAAAGCACAGCTCGGAAGGGCAGAGGTAATTTTGCATAATATTTTCCCTGAATGTAAGGAAAAATGTGCGTTCAGCATCTGTAAGGATCAGGTGTTTATTCATACTGATGTGTAAGTTAGGATGATTCTAGCTGGTCCCTTTCCTGGCCGTGGAATAACTAACTGCCTGCAGCCGTGTGAACTGAGCTTACTACTGTTGTCAGAATAGAGGGCGAAGCAGGGAGGAGGTAGGCCTAAGCAGGCCCACCTTCCATTACACTCTTCTGAGAGCAAGCAAGAACTTTGAGACCTTTAGGAGCCTTTTTCATGTCTCCTTGGCCAGAATTGGGTCACCTGCCCATCCCTGAACCAGTCGCTATTACCCTTAGATTAATAGGCTCACTCCTGGATTGAGGTCATTGCTCCAGATTTCATTGCTGCTGCTCAAAAAAGGTGAAGTGGGTGTTGGGGACTCAGCAGTGAGGTTCACTGTTAATAGTTTCATCACTTTGTTGCTGTTGCAAGTTTCAGTTAAACTTTGCTCCTTTAGAAATGGAATAACTTCATGTGTATTTCTTTTTAACTTATATGTAATTAAATTTAGTTAATTTTTTAGAGGTAGGATCTTGCTGTATTGCCCAGGCTATTTTATTTTGATCTCTCTTTAGTGTCAAGGAAAAGTTAGTCTTTTCCTCTCCTTCCCTCCACTGCCCTTCTTTCCCTCCTTCCCTCTTTGCCTTCTTCTTTCTCTCACTTCCAAAATATTTACATAGGTCTGCCATGTGCCAAGCATTGTCCTAAACACTTGTAATGCTGATGTTCTTGTATGTTGATTCCCCAGGGCTCCAAAATCAGCTCAGAAGACATCTAATAGTTTTAGAGTTTGTGACCCATGAGACTAAAGTTTCTGTAGTTTATATAATGTAGTAATTTATGTAATTTAGTAATTTATGTCTGTGAGGCCTGAGGCCCACCTTTGGATATAGCTGGGGATTGGTGCATGTAAAGAAGACCCTTGTCTTTTTTGTCGGTAGCGTGGCCCTAATTTGTTAGGTGGGCTCAGTCTGCTAAAGACAGGTTCCGTTGTTCTCACTAACATTCTGCTTGTCCCTCTGTTACTCCTGATCTTCGCGTGACGTACCATGCCTCAGAGATCCCACATTATACCTGTATCCTGCAATTTAAAGGACTACAAATTAAATAGACCATTGTTAGTAGAAAGTCAAATGTCTGTGTCCACCACTATGTTATCTGTCTTTGGGGAGAAGTGTATCAGTCGATGTTGATGCTGTTTTCTTTTCTTTTTTTTTTTTTTCATTTCAAGAGAAAGATCACTTCTATATATATGGATTCATATTAGAATGAAAATTTCAGCATTATTTGAAACATCATTAGAGATACATACATTTTCCATTATTGGGTAACAGTTCACTTTTTTAAATTAAGGCAATATCACTTATGCTTTTAAACTCCAAAGAAGCAGTTCTTAAAGTGTAATCCCTGGACCAGCAGCATTAGTGTCACCTGAGAACTTGTCAAAAATGCAAATTATCAGTTCACACATCAGAACTACTGAACTAGAAAATGTGTTTTTTTTTTTTTTTGAGACAGAGTCTCACTGTGTTGCCCCGGCTAGAGTGCTGTGGCGTCTGCCTAGCTCACAGCAACCTCAAACTCCTGAGCTCAAGCGATCCTTCTGCCTCAGCCTCCCGAGTAGCTGGGACTACAGGCATGCGCCACCATGCCCAGCTAATTTTTTCTATGTATTTTTAGTTGTCCAATTAATTTCTTTCTATTTTTAGTAGATATGGGGTCTCGTTCTTGCTCAGGCCGGTTTCGAACTCCTGAGCTCAAACAATCCGCCCGCCTCAGCCTCCCAGAGTGCTAGGATTACAGGCGTGAGCCACCGTGCCCGGCTGAAAATCTGTGTTTTAACAGGCATTCTGATGCACACTCAAGTTTGAGAACAACCTAGAACTGCATTTTAAAATTATAAACCCAGTAGTAGAAATATAACAATCTTCTGCCATGCACTACGACTGTGTCCCTAAAATTAGTACATATTCTTATGTCCTCGATTCAACATTCAGTATTCAAAATTGAGTACATATTCAATTGGGATTGAACCAGACAGCAGTGGTTCTAACATTAAAGGTGTGCCTGAAAGAAGCACCGTGTAGGTTTTGGTCTTTTAAGTACAGCACTTCCTCCCAGACTTGAGGGCCATGCGCCCAACAACCTCCCTGCTAGGAGGCTTAGCAGTGTAAGGACTTGAAAAGGTTGTGGGGAATAGAACAAATCCTTGGAAGCTTTTAATAGGATTCTTCCTATTTGCCAAAACAAAACAGAAAAAAACCACCATTTTATTCCATTTAAAATAATAGTTCAGACAGAAAGGGACCAAGGAAAGAAACAAGTAAAGTCGTAGTAATAAGTATTTGACAGCTCCCACGTGTACCATCTTGTTACACTCGTCAAAATTGATTTCTTACTTTTATTTAGTCAGGGAATAAAAAAATGGAATCTTTCATGTTGAGAGGCTCTATAATCTCAAACTATAAATTGTCTCAGGAAACATTTAAGTTACTGTCAGTTAAACATTTAAGTTTGTTGAACCAAAACATTTGTTTAAAAGAAAGGTAGGGAAAAAAAAAAGAAAGAAAGGTAGGGGTATTTCTCAGCAAACACATTGCGCACCTATCTGTTCTTTTGAGGCTCATCTCCATGAGAGCAGCCTCTATAAACTGGTCCTTGGCGGGGCCGTGTGAGAGAGGGAGCATGCCGAATTGGATGGCCAAGAGGTGTGGCCCAGTGTCTTGTTTCCGATGATCTTATTTGTGTCTTCACGTCTTTCAGGTGCCCTCCCAGTTGCAGAGAGCTTCAGCTTTTGCTTGGTAACTTTGCTATCTGATGTGGCTTATAGAGACCCTTCAGTGAGGGATGAGGTAAGCATGTGGTGACTTGGTGTGTATTTCTATTAGATGGAAGGAGTCCCAAAGCAATGAAAAGAGTAAAAAAAAAAAAAAAAAAAAGACATTAAGTTAAGGGCTTTTCTGTGAATAAAACTTACCAAAATAAAGAGGAAAGCACTGAAGATGATAACAATGATTTTATTATATGAAATGGAAAAAGTATTGCTTTTCAGGCCTTTTCAGATTATTCAGCATTATTTAACATTAGGAAAATGTAAGAAATTGACTTGGTTATGAACAAGTCACGTCAGACCGACTTCATTTTCTTCTTTGCCTGGGATTTCGGAGGTGGGTAGTTGAGAGAAATGAGGTGGATGCAGTCTAGTTGATCTCCATGAAGGCATTAGACAAGCACCTCTCCTGACATCCTGGACCAATTATGAGGACTGAGTGCCAAAATGTTTTGGAGGGTTTGCAGAACTGCATGCAGGACCCCCCCAGAGGGGGATGGGTGGGCCTCCGGTGGCCTCCTGTGGCTGGAGCAAAGCAAGCCAGTGCTGTGAATGAAGATGAACTAAGAAAGTAGGATGATCTCATTTGTAGAAGGCTCAAAGCTGGGAATCGAAGACCAGTACAAAGAGCTAAAGCTAATCCTGTGAGCTTCGTAGGGAGAAATGAAAAGTAAAAAACACCAACTACATATGTAGAGATTGCATGGCTTAGGAACAGCATATGTGAAGAAGATTTAGGTATTTATCTGTAAGCTCATTGAGCCAGCAGTATGAAGTAGCTGCCGAAAGCTAATGGCACATACTTAGAAGCATAGAATCTGCGATGTTTGGCGATTACTCTGGGTGAATTCCAGCATCCCTCGAATGTTAATGTCCTTTATTCTGAGCAGTACGCTTCTAGTCAAATATAGACAGGCTGAACTACAGTGAAATCAGAAGCAGGCAGTCAGCATCGTAAAGGACTCATGATCATAAGGAATAAGGTTAAAAAGAACTAGGGGTGTTTAGCTGTGAAAAGATAAGATTTGGGGGGCTGTGACCTGTTTATAGAATATGGAGGAAAAAGTGGCCTTAAGGGCCAGTGGGTACAAGCCCCAGGAGGATGATGTTGGCCCAGTGTTAGGAGGATGGAGGACTGTGTACCAGCCTGGAGAGGGAGGGTTTCTGTCCCTGGAAAGTCAGCTGGTTGGCCACTTGGCACAGCTGCTGTGGAGAGATGGATCAGATACGGGGTTGGTCAAGGTGATGTCTAAAGCTCCTTCTAATTCTGAATTAATTTTGTGATATTTATCTGACTTTGTTTTATAAGTTTGTTTTGTTTCCTTGACTATCGTAGATTTTAGAGGCACTTTTGCAGGTTTTGCATGTCCTCTTGGGAATGTGCCAGGCCTTGGAGATTCAAGAAAAAGGTACAATTATAGATGTTTAAGGCTTTTCTTAAAATGGTTTTGTGTTGACTCCTTCCCTTCCTTTTCCCCAGTTGTTTTTTCTGTTTTTTGGTACCTAATGTGTGTGTACCTGAGGGAAAAACCTTCCTGTATTGGGCTATGTTAGTTGTGTGTCAGTATGCTCAGAGGCCACATGGGGTCATGAGCACAGCTTTGCTATATGAATGCTGGGTGACCTTGGACAGTAACTGCACCCTTCTGGGCCTCAGTGTCTTCACCAATAACTTGTGTAGGTAGATTAGTTGGCTTCTAAAGGTCATTTTCCCTTAATTTAAGGCTACCAGTATGGTTCTAAGAGGTATAAATATGTTAACTAGAGTCAAGGTAACTGATAATATGACGTAGCTATAGTATTGATTTGGATGTGCCACGAATAGACAAAGCCCTCCCAAGGAGAGCACCTGAATGTGGTGGAGACATAGTCTGAAATTATTAATGACAAGTTGAAAATATTCATATCACCAGTGTGCCCTCGGGGTTGACGCTCTTACTGTGGCTTACTCTGAACCTCCACATTTGTTAGTGGGTGGGTTGTGAAATATTAGCCAGTGTTACGAGTTGGTACGGTGGGGTTCTCTCACAGGTACTTTCTCATATCGTAACGTTCTCGCTTGGTTTTCTAGAATACCTTTGCAAGTACGCGATCCCATGCCTGATAGGAATCTCACGAGCATTTGGGCGTTACAGCAACACAGAAGAGTCTCTCCTTTCAAAGCTCTTTCCCAAAGTTGCTCCTCATTCCCTCCGAGTCCCAGAAGAGCTGGAAGGCGTTCGACGGCGTTCCTTCAATGACTTCCGCTCCATCCTCCCCAGCAATCTGCTGACTGTCTGTCAGGAGGGCACCCTGAAGAGGAAAACCAGCAGCGTGTCCAGCATCTCTCAGGTAGGACTGGGCTCCTGGGAAAACAGCAGAGGAGAAAAATCTCGTTAAGGAGCCATGCAGAGAAAATCCCTCTTGTGTGTAGTTCAAGGGAACTTAAGAAACATGAAAGACTTCTCTTTAGTACAAAGACTTGCTTCTTAGAATTTATAAGTGATTTCGTAGTCATAAAGCGTATGTTTCACAGCAGTTGGTGCCAAACTCTGTTCTGCATGGAAGACAGTAGGTGCCCTGAAGAAGTATATAATTGACCCATGGAGAAAAGATAAAAACACAGAACACTAAGAACAATGCAGCTCAGTAATCAAGTATAAAATATATGGCTAGACACAAGGAGTTTAGTGATACAATGTATAATAGAAAATGCTCTAGCTGCAGTGGGTTTTAGGGAGGAGGTGAGGCTTGAACCAGGACTTTAAGTACAGACATTAGGCTGGCAAAGAGAACCTTGTCTAGGACAAATCTGGCTGAGGTCTCACTAGCCTTTTCTGATCCGTAACTGTGATTGTGTTTCAGGTCAGCCCTGAGCGCGGCATGCCCCCTCCCAGCTCCCCCGGAGGATCAGCCTTTCACTACTTTGAAGGTGGGCTTTGTCTCTCTACCAGGAGTATTGACCCAGTACTCAGAGAGTTGACTCAGTGACTTCTTGGGATGTTAAGAATGCCGATACTGTCTGTTGTCACGGATCTAGAGTGACAAGCTTATAGAAAGCATTTATTTTCTGTTTTCATTTAAACTTCTTAAAATTTTCAGATATTTTCTATACAGAGAAAAGTACAGAAAATAATTTACAGACCCCCATATGCCTGTCATCAGAATTTTTTACATTAACCTGTGAAAGCTGATTCTCAGGCAGAAGTGCTAATGGTGTGTACTTTTTTAAAAATGTCAGTAAATATGTAGATGATATTAAAGAATACAACACTACTACTCCTTTTATAGAGCTTTGCTGTTCGCAGAGTACGTCTACACAATTTACTGAATTTCATTCATGTGCTAGATGCATGTTAAAATTACCTCTACCTTAGCCCTGAGGGAAGTGAGACCAGATTAAGTGATAGGAAATGGCCTGCCTCAAAATACAGTCTCTCCGTTTTTGGAGGTTGCTGATTGCTAAGAGACCGTGGCTCAAGATGGTCATGAGAAATATGAGGAGAACTTTGGAATAAAAAGGGAGGAGGAGTATCTGAACACAGGTAAATGTGGGCAGCTTTGGGTAGTATCTCTTGGATCTGTGAGAATGTAACAAGTTACATTCTGTGTGTATATTAGAATATAAAGGCTAAATTCACCCACTGAAAATCCCACCTATCAGAGAGAACCCCTTGTCCAAATGTAGAATATATTCCTCCAGGCTCTAAAAATCCCTTTGCCCCCTGCCTGTCCCAGGGCCATCTGAGGACAGCAGTGACTTGCCCTTGAAGGCTTCCCTTTCCAAGATAAACAGCTCTTCATCCACCCTCTGTGATGAGGGTGCCCTCCATGGTGGCCGCCCTCCTTTAAGCACACCCAGTAGGTGGTAGATGGGGGAGGGCCAGATATGGCTGACTTTTCGAGTCCTGTTAGTCCCTCCAGTGGACCTGGCTGCCACCTCCTCTGTGCCTGCAGTGATGAGCAGATGGACAGACCCACAGACAGACGAGCCCTGCTCTCTGAAGCGCCCTCACTGTAGGGCAGACAGCAGCAGACCCTGCTCCTCCTGTGTGTGCTCCCACGCCTCCCTTTGAACTCAGGCTTTTCTCACAGCCAGTCTCCTTCTCCCTTCCCAGCCCCTCTTCCATGGCGCTGTAAGGATTTTTTTTTTTTTAAGAATTGTTTTTTAAAAGTACAAATCTGATCATTTACTTCCCTGCTTAAAAATTTTGTGACATCACCTGCATAAATTCCAACTCTTAGGTCCTTGTAGCTCCCATCTTTTGCCTCCATCTGTGACACTGCCCCTGCTTCATGGCGTCTGTCCAAGAAGTGCCCTTTGATCACAGCCTCCTCCTCTTCCTCTCCAGCTGCTCCTGTTCAACTATCTGCTCTCCCTCCCTTCTTTCCTCATTTGATCCCTCTTTCCGTGGCCATTTCTTACATTGGCCCTCCAGCATCTCAGCTCCCTACAGCATTATTCCCGCCACCTTCTGTTGTAAGTTCCTGGATTGCATCTGTCTTCAGGCAGACTGGCAGTGTATCGCCAGCATCGCAGCGCTAGGCCCCAGCTTCGGTTAAACTCAACTCTGTGCTTTTTCTGTGCTCTAGTGCTTGGGAAAGTCATAAAATTTATTATTAATATTTAGTTCTTTATAGATATTGCCTGTCATTAATATGAAAATATTATAAATGTATTTTCCAATCATAGCTTTCTGTTATAGTTTTTAGTAATGGATTTTCAAACAATTGTACACTTTGACATTCATATTAAGCATCAGATGACTGAATGACTATTTTTGTGATTTTTTTCCTACAGTTTTTTTATTGTGATAAAATACACATAACATAAAATTTGTCATCTTAAACCATTTTTTAGATGTACAGTACAGTGGTATTAAATACATTTAAAATATTGTACAACCATCACCACCATCCATCCTGAGAACTCTTTTCACCTTGTGAAACTGCACCTGTTCACACTAAACAATGACTCCCCCTTCCTCCTTCCTCCCAACCCCCTGCAGCCGCTGCTCTACTTTCTCTCTACGATTCTGCCTACTCTTAAGTACCTCATGGAAGTGGGATCATATAGTATTTGTCTTTTTTGTGACTGGTTTATTTCACTTAGTCATTCAGATTTTGAAACTTCTAGTAGTGTGCATTTTTGTTATTTTTGTTTTTCTAGAGCTGGGGTCTTGCTCTGTTATCCAGGCTGGAGTACAGTGGCATCATCATGGCTCACTGCAGCCTCAAATTCCTGGGCTCAAGCAATCCTCCTGCCTCAGCTTGCTGAGTAGCTGGGACTACAGGCACAAGCCACCACACTTAGCTAATTTTTTAAAAAAATTTTTGGTGGTAAAATACTTTTGGAGCCCTGTGGACCTCAAACTTTTACGTCTTTCAACCTTTAAAAAAGAGTAATTCTTTTTTTCCTGTCCCACGTGTTAAGTTATATTGTTTGGGTTGAGTATATTAGGACGTGATCATGTTTGAGCCTTTGACTTGAAGCACCCAAGTGGGGGGCATCACTTCCCAAGGATTTGCCGTCTAGCCTTTAGTTCTTACTTTAAAAACAAGCAAGGCGCTGGGGTATAAACAAAAGCAAAACCTATACCTTTGTTGGTTATTGGGGGAATCAGCTTGAGGAAGTGTCCTGGTCACGTGTGACCATGGCTAACTTTCTGGTTTTCTCTCCTGCCAGCGTCTTGCTTGCCTGATGGGACCGCCCTGGAGCCCGAGTACTACTTCTCCACCATCAGTTCCAGCTTCTCAGTCTCTCCCCTTTTCAATGGCATCACCTATAAGGAATTCAACATTCCACTAGAAATGCTCCGGGAACTCTTGAACTTGGTAAGGAGAGGAGCATTGGTGGATAAACAGACCATGGTGATTGAGGTGGGGAGGGGGTCAGTAAAAGTGCTAGTGGTAAAAGCCTCAAGTTTTTTAAAGAAAAACTCAGTGTACCAGTATTTCAAAGTATAATTTAGTAGTCATAAATTTTCAGATTAAAGAAGGAAGGAGAATAACATTCATGGAGCCATTGTACGACACTTCCTCATTTAATCCTTGCAGCAGCCGTGTGGGAGGCACCCATGCATCCCCATTGGGAGGGAAGGAAGTCAATGTCAAGGACATGCAGGCAGGGGCAGGGCCTGCTCAATCTGGGGATTCTGACTCCAAGGCCAATGCTTTTCCGTTGTACTTGACTCCTTCTCAGGGGTTGTTCTATTTGGATTAATATAAAACCTAACTTTTTTATATTCGGGTTCCTTTGGATCACCTTTGAGGTACACCAGAGAAGACATTGATGCCCTTCTCCGAGTCCCGAAATGGACAGATCTGTGGTCAGATGCAGGGGCACTGGAGTTGTTGCGTTGGTGCTGGGGTAGTTCAGGACATATTTGATGGGTGGGGGTGATGACATTATCAGGGGTGCACTCTACATATCAGGCTTTCTGTTTTGGAAACGAGAAGGACACCTTCAAAAACCTGGAGCCTGCACTGTAGAGAGCAGCCATCTCCCTGCTGTGTGGAGTGTGAGTAGAAGTCACTCAGAGAATGGCTTCAGACTGAAGGTGTAAGAAGACATTAAAACATAGGTGATAATTATCGAGGATGGAGCCGTGATGAACTACTAAATAGCTTAGGATATTTTTCAAGTTGCCATCAGGAAGGGAAACTTTCCCACTTCTCAGAGTCGATGTCTCAGACAGAATGGTGGTCTAGGAGGGCTGTGACCTCTGCAGATGGCTCTTCCTAGTACCATGCCAGAAATCCTAATTGAAGACTGATGTTTTACATCCTTTCTTGGGGAATTATTTTTTCCAATATTTTTTTTTTTTTTTTTTTTTTTTTTTTGAGACAGAGTCTCACTGTGTTGCCCGGGCTAGAGTGCCATGGCATCAGGCTAGCTCACAGCAACCTCAGACTCCTGGGCTCAAGTGATCCTTCTGCCTCAGCCTCCCGAGTAGCTGGGACTACAGGCATGCGCCACCATGCCCGGCTAATTTTTTCTATATATTTTTAGTTGTCCGATTAATTTCATTCTATTTTTAGTAGAGACGGGGTCTCGCTCTTGCTCAGGCTGGTCTCGAACTCCTGAGCTCAAACAATCTGCCCGCCTCGGCCTCCCAGAGTGCTGGGATTACAGGAGTGAGCCACCGCACCCGGCCCTCCAATATATTTTAACATCTCAAGTTTAGGTTTTCTTTTAGGCAATTTTTCATTTCTTTTCCTGGTGTGGTGTTCATCATTATCTATACATTTTGGAAATGACCTTCGTCAAGTAATACAATTGCAAGGGTGGGGCAATTTTTTCAGATGGTTCTGCAACTGACAGGATAGAACAGTTCATTCCCGTACTAAATGCTATACTGAGGACAGGTAAAAATAATTGCTTCTACTAGAAATTTTAAATGTTTGTTCCAGTTTGAGTACCTGGGCAGTTGTAGAAGAGCCAGTGAACCTGGTTTGGGGAGAAGAGAGGCAGTTTCAGCACCGAGGCCTGGCTGTGAGGGTGTCCTAGATGTCTGGGAGGGGATTGTGAAAGGATGTCACACAGCTGTGCTTATTAACTGTGAGTTGGTGAAATGGCAGCAATGCCTGGAGTCTGGACACTTTCACATCCTGAACATGGACATCTAATGTCAGCAAATTTGAGGGAGTTGGCTCCTTTTCTTTGTTTTTGTATCATTTTTATCTAGGGTAGGAAAGAAGCCCCAAGGGATGGCAGGATTGAGGGTGTGTGCATATAGTTGGATATATAGCCATACTTTGTATTAATATATTGTTGGTCTGTTGCCTTGATCACATTTTTCAGTGTGTTAGAACATGGGTTTGTTATGGGGTTTTGGTAGAAGGAGCTAGTGTTCCTGTCTCTCTCACTGTGTCAGTTGCTTCATGAGGTTTTGTTTCCCTGATAGGTGAAGAAGATCGTCGAAGAGCCTGTTCTCAAATCCTTGGATGCAATTGTAGCCAGTGTGATAGAGGTACATCCCTTCTGAGGGCATCACCATGAGATAAGCCTGATTTAAGCATCTGCAGGGAGAAAGCAGAAGGAATTCATGTGGGGGATGGAATGGAAGGGGTTTAGCTGTGAGTTTTCAGCTTAACTTCCCTCATGCCACAAAATAACAGCCCACCTGCACGAGTGCTGGCTGTGTGCCGGGTGCTGTGCCAAGCTCTTAGACACAATCACCTCAGTGCCCCCAATTGGTGGCTAGTGTCTCCATTTCACCAATGGAAGATAGAGGCACAAGGGGACTAGCTAACGTGCCATGTCACACAGTCACTGCGGGAGCTGGAGTCTGGCCTGGGTCTATCTGACTCTTTCATCTTCCTGGCTCCTTTGTGCTTCAGGCTGCTTTTTAGGGCTCAGAAGTGCACTTCCCAAGCACATGCAAGCCCTGGCTTTTAAGCATAAGGAGCGTGTACCTAGGGAACTTTTGTCTTTAATGTGTTTGGAACCAAGCCCTACAGCATTATTTATGATACGATATTTACGATATTTATGGCATTGGTACTGGGAGGTCTCAAAATCTCAGGGGACATCTGGATCAGGCCCCATTTGAGTATTAGGATCAGAGAGATTGCCCTTTGCCGGGCTGATTCTATGGGTGTGTGCTGGACCCAAGTCCTTGTTTAAGTCCGGTCTTCTTCCTCTCACCTGATAAAACACAGTGCCTGATAACTTCATACCTGGCCCAGGTATGAAGCAGGTGGGAACCACCATCGCCTTCCTGTGCTGCACTTGGCTGCCAGCAAGCTGTTGGCAAATGTGAGATGGATGTGCTGGGTGTGCTTTGCTGTGGGTTGGTTCTTGGCTAAGGAGTGCAGTTCCTGTAACTCTCCAGGTTGTAGTTGGGCACTTCCTACCTTGTCTTCAACCCTTTTCCAGGCTGTTCTTCTGTTGGCCTGAGCTTTAGCTCTCTAGCTCTCTCACTGCAGCTTGCAGTCTCAGAGGCCTCTTGGTTTCCGTCGTCAGTGTGTGATCATGTGTGGCCCAGGGCAGAGCAGGAAGACCAGGGCTGAGAGAAGAGCTGGGCAGTCAGACACCTGGAGACTTCTTAGGCCTGCACTCTACCTCTGTACCCTACCCCCTCTGAACCAGAGAAGTTTTTGGTATTTTTGTTTTGTAATTTGGACTTTTAATATGAACGTCCATTCGAAGAAATGGTTTCATGACTAAAAAAAAAAAAAAAAAAATATTCTTACTATCCTGACTTGGAGTTACTGCAGTATATTAATCATCATCCACAATCAGTGTAATCAAGCAATTATGGCACGTTCGTTAAGTGCCAGACACTGTGATAGGACTTCACTCACTCATTCCTCGAATCCTACAACAATCCCTGGTTTACATATGGAGAAACTGAGGCACTTTAGTTACATATCTAGTGAGTGATGAAGCCCAGCCATGGACCTCAGGCAGTCAGATGACAAAGCTCCCAGCTTAGCACTTGGGTGGCCCAGACTCCAGAGACAGAGCTCTGTGCTGCTCTCCCAGTCTCGTCTCTTCCCCTCTGCCCTGCAGGGGTGTTGTGAGGACCATTTGAGACCATGTCTGTGAAGCAATTGTGGTGGTACCTATCGATGGCACCTAGTTTGTGGCAGCTCTTACTGTCAGTGCCCTCCTGAGACCTGGCATGACTCACACACCCTCCGAGTGATTCTTGTTTCCTCCATGTGACCTCCCCTGCCCTGCCCTCCGCCAGCCCCACACCATGTGCCCCCCAGCCCCACCCAACCCCTCTGCAGGTTTGCTTTCTCATCTCTGTCGTCTGTATTTGCAGAGCACTTTTACACTCGTCAAGAACTATAACAAACCAGATCTTTCCGTCCTACTGAACTGGGAATATATAGAAGTTAAGGACTGTATTTTACTTAACTGATTACACCTTGTGTGACTTTTTTGCCCAAGAAGAAAAAGAGTGGTACATTTCAGATTAGATTGTTAAAGATTATTTAAAATGTGTTTTAATTACAAAACGTGAGCTGAATATGAAGGTGCCCTGGCTGTAGTGTCCGTGTTTGGAGGATGGGCAGGGTAGATCCCTTACTCTGGTAGCCGCTTGGCTGTCTTCCTCCTCTTCCTCCACTTCCCGTGTCCCTCTGTGTGCCAAAGATGGTGAGCTTCAGCCACAGGAAAGTGGTTCTTTTAGGGTGCAGATGGCTGTGCCCCCACAGGCATCTCTGGACTGCATGAGCCTCCTGTTTTCCTTGGCCTGATGCCTAAAGGGGTGAAGAAAGCAATTAAAGTGTCCAAGTGATGAATCATGATAAATGGTTTCTCCATTTAGAATGCTAAGTCACAAATCACTGCTCAGCCAGGCCTCACTCAACGTGCCAGGTGAAGGCTGGGCAGAGGAGTTTCTGTTCTGTGGTCACGTGTGTCTCCTCCCTCCCATGCAGGCCAACCCCGGCGCTGATCTCTACTACGTGTCCTTCAGCGACCCTCTCTACCTGACCATGTTCAAGATGCTGCGCGACACTCTGTACTACATGAAGGGTGAGGACTGCTTGTGA
Organism: Propithecus coquereli; assembly: GCF_000956105.1. NCBI lineage: Eukaryota > Metazoa > Chordata > Mammalia > Primates > Indriidae > Propithecus > Propithecus coquereli. The sequence goes on from NW_012145634.1 coordinate 41,675, forward strand.
GTGCAGTGAGACTGCCTCCTGGGCTGCTGTCCTTGGCTAGTAGTTGCAGGCTGGTGCTCACTTTCCTTTGGGGCTACTTAAAAAATATGTATGAGCAACATGGTCACATTACTGAAACTTTGCAGAATAAGCAAATTAGAAAAAAAATCTGTCCACCATCCTGCAACTCTAGTATTATCAATGATGGCTTCTTTGGTGGGTTTATTTCTTAAGGTGTTTTTCTAATACCTTTCTACATGTTATTAATATATTGTCTAAATAAGCACACATACAGTTTTACAAAATGTCTGTTTAGGCATTTTAGAGAAAAGAAAAGAGTCACTCATAATCTTTTACCTCTGAGGTAATATCTTTTCTTTTTCTTTTTTTGAGACAAAGTCTTGCTCTGTCACCCAGGCTGGAGTGCAGTGGCCTCATCACAGCTCACTGCAACCTTGAACTCCTGGGCTCAAGTGATCCTCCTGCCTCAGCCTCCCAAGCAGCTGGGACTACAGGTGCACGCCACCATGCCCAGCTAACTTTTCTATTTTTTGTAGAGTGGGGTGTCACTCTTACTCAGGCTGATCTTGAACTTCTGGGCTCAAGCCATCTTCCTGCCTTGGCCTCTGAGATAATAATCTAGCATGCACACATAAAATTTAGCATTCCCTTCTAGTCTCTTTTTCGTGTATTTTTAAAAACACTTTTCCTCCGCTTTTCCCTCACACTATGGAATATTCTTCATAAACATTAGCTTTGATGACCACATGCTGTTCTGTCACATAGATACCATAATTCAGTTAACCATTTTCCTGATCTGATTCCAAGAGTTCCTGGGAAGCTGAGTCCTGCTCACTTCCTCACCTGGTCTGATTTGTGTTTGCTACAGTGGTTCTCCTGAACTCTCCAGGCCCCAGTGATGACAGTTTGAAGTATCTGACATTGGTGCTCTGAAGATCCAGAGAATTCCCTCCTTTGGGCTACAACCAATGTTTGACCTTATCTAATAAATGACAAGGTTTTTTTTTCTGTAAACATCACTGAAGTATTTGCTATTGTCTGTGGAGCCAGTCCCAGTGATGATACATTCCAGTTTATGTGTTTCATATATTCAGGTTTTAGTGTATTGACTGCTTAAAACAAAGTGTGGCTCTGACTTCCCTGGGAAATTACCATTTTCTCTGATTGCTTGGTTGTATGCATGTGAAGGACAATTGTACACATTCTAGCCAAGTTCTTCCCAGTGGGTGTTCTTGGAACCACAATAGCCAGCAGCAAGCGCTGCTCTTCCCGGGTTTTTATTAGAGAGGGAAAGAGACCATAACCATTGACAGCCGCTTCCTGTGTTCTGGTGTAGCTTTCTTTCCAGCTGTGATGCCTGCCCTCTATCCCACAGACCTCCCAACCTCCTTTGTGAAGGAGATCCATGATTTTGTGCTGGAACAGTTCAACATGAGCCAGGGGGAGCTCCAGAAAATCCTCCATGATGCAGACCGGATCCACAATGAGCTGAGTCCCCTCAAACTGCGTTGCCAGGCTAACGCTGCCTGCGTGGACCTCATGGTGTGGGCTGTGAAGGACGAGCAGGGTGAGCCTGAGTTGCCTGCCTGGCCCCTCAGGCAGACAGACTACCTCACCTCCTGTGTCTAGGCATGCCCCAGCGGCTTTCTTCCCACAAGTTCCCCAAACCACTTCTACAGTGCTTGGCTCTGTTAACCAGCATGCAGTTGTGGTAGAAGCAGCTGCCACCTGGGTACATGCAGCACTGAGCATCAGCCCCTGCTGTGGCCTGGACATTTGGTGTCCTGTCCTGTGTGGAGGGCACTGGGCCTGGGAGGATGGGGAAGACTACATCCACAGGGCCTGTGTGTTCTCTCTGCTGCTTCTTGCTGGGTTATTAGGCTTTTCTGTGGCAATGTGGGAGGTCAGTACCCAAGCATGAGGTGTTTGTCTAGGGTAGCAGAGAATGGGAAGTTTTCCTGAGGAGTGGGACACTACAGGGACAAGAGGGCTTAAGGCCAGCGGAGAAGAGAGTGTAGTCACATGCAGTATGACCTCTCTATTAATAAAGTCTATAAAAAGTAGGTCTCTGGAGTTTAATTAAATTATGTGCTTACTTGGCGAACAAGTGTGTTATGAATTTGGACTTTGCTGATCACTCGTACCCGCCTCTGATTTTGAATTAAGGTGCAGAAAATCTTTGCATCAAGCTGTCTGAGAAGCTACAGTCCAAGACGTCCAGCAAAGTCATCATTGCTCACTTGCCCTTGCTTATCTGCTGTCTGCAGGTCAGTCTCCCTGACACCTGAGAGGCTTTTAAATCCTATCAATAAGGTATCCTTTTCATCATAGTGTTCAGGCTGTGGTGGGCACACCAGCACTGGAGAGGGTGTGGTGTGAGTGGTTGTCTTTAGGAGCTTTAACTAGAGCCTGCTGTGGACAGTCCATCGCTGAGTGAGCATGGGCCTCCACCTACAGGATGCCAGGGGTTTCTGCAGGTGGCATCCAGGCGCAGCTAGACTCTGGTCCTCCTTTGTGAGGCTGTCCCGGATTTGCTGGGCGGTGCTCAAGGCCAGTAGGTAAAAGATCGTGGGGCCATAAGAGGGGACACCTCCTGATGCCCCCAGCAGTAGCTCTGCTCTGCTGAGACTCTTACCTTGTCACAAATCCCACTGACTCCATGCTTGCCATTGTTTAAAAATCCTATTGTGTACCCTTTCTCCCTTAGCTTGCTTCCAAAAGAAATGAGCATACTTTAAGAATGTATTATATATCCCTTTTAGGTGGGAGAGAGTCAGCACTGTCCCCCTTCCCTGTCTTTTTGCCTCCTAGGCAGGTGGCCTTGGGGAGCTTTGACCTTGGAAGTTTGTAGTCAAACATTGGGTATCTGAAGTGTTGAGCATCTCACTGCTTGGGCTGGGTGACAAGTGATGGTGTGTTGCAGGGTTTGGGCCGCCTGTGTGAGAGGTTCCCAGTGGTGGTGCACTCGGTGACGCCGTCCTTGCGAGACTTCCTAGTCATCCCGTCCCCGGTGCTGGTGAAGCTCTACAAGTACCACAGTCAGTACCACACAGGTAATAGACCGAGTACCCTTGAGGCCCTGAGAAAGGGGCCAGCTGACTATGTATGAGCCCCCCACAGGTTCCTGACTGTCCCCAGGCTCATTGCTCTGCCACGCCTGTCCTATCTTTCCCTACACAGCTCCCTCCCAGCTCCAGGCCTTTCCTTCCCCCACCTCCCCCATTCTGTACTCTTGCCACCACTGATCGCCCTATCTAGTCCCATTTTCTCTTTGGAGTCTCCTCGCACTGTGGAAGTCTAAAATGTGAATCCTGCGTGCTCCACTCACTCAGCCAGAGCTCTGTGTGCACAACCTCATCTAGTCCCTCTTGCCCCTGTGAAAGTGCATTATGATATTTCTACAGACAACATGACAATAATTAATATTGATTAAATACCTGCTGTGTGCTAGAGGCCCTAACGTAATATCACCATCCTACCCACAGTCCTCTGAAGGTGCCATTTTTATCTTCTTCTTTCAGATGAAGAAACACAAACTCAGAGCAGTTGAAATACCTTTCCTGACCCTGTGGCAGGGAGGGACCTCTAGCACTCTAAGGCCTCTGCATTCATGCTCATCACCCACCCTTACTGGGCAGGCAGGCTCTGCCCATTAGTCAGATAACCCCGGGGGCAGGACTGTGCCTCACTCACCCTCAGAGCTGCATTCCTGTGGGTGGTTGTCAGTACTTTTGAATGGTTTATTGACAAGTTGCTGATTTCCCATAATTATCACTTTGTAACCTATATATTATTCCTTTTGATTTAAACATGTTCCTTCCTGTTGGTCTCGGCTCTTTTCTTTTGGTCAGATGTTTTTCAATTTCTTTTTTTTTTTTTTTGAGACAGAGTCTTGCTCTGTTGCCCAGACTAGAGTTGGTCAGATGTTTTTATAGTGATTGCATTTATAAGCTAAAAATGATCAGCATGTTATCTTGGTTTTTGAATTACAAAGAAGGGGATGGAAAGTAACAGGCTCAAGCAGATGCATATTTGAATTTTTACATTAGTTGCTGGCAATGATATAAAAATCAGTGTGACCAATGAGCATTCCGAATCGACCCTGAATGTCATGTCGGGCAAGAAGAGCCAGCCTTCCATGTACGAGCAGCTCCGGGACATCGCCATCGACAACATCTGCAGGTGGGGAGATGGGACGCCAGGCGAGAGGGAGGTAGAAAGCAGCGTCCCACAGAGTCTTATTATTGATACAAAACAAGAAGCATTTATAATTTTTATAGCTTGTTTCTGATTATTCTAAACCTACACTGGATCTATAAAGAGGAATTATTACATACTTTTAAAAAATGAAATTTCCTTCCTTTTTCTGATTATAAACATAATAAGAAATGCTGGCCGGGCACGGTGGCTCACACCTGTAATCCTAGCATTCTCGGAGGCCGAGGCGGGCAGATTGTTTGAGCTCAGGAGTTCGAAACCAGCCTGAGCAAGAGCAAGACCCCGTCTCTACTAAAAATAGAAAGAAATTAATCGGACAACTAAAAATATATAGAAAAAATTAGCCGGGCATGGTGGTGCATGCCTGTAGTCCCAGCTACTTGGGAGGCTGAGGCAGAAGGATTGCTTGAGCCCAGGAGTTTGAGGTTGCTGTGAGCTAGGCTGACGCCATGGCACTCTAGCCCGGGCAACACAGTGAGACTCTGTCTCAAAAAAAAAAAAAAGAAATGCTTATTAGAGAAAATTTGTAATGGATAGAAAAGTAGAAAGAGAAGAATCCAGAGTAACGTGTTGTCATGTTTTCTTTGTCTTTTTTTGTGTGTAATATCTAATATAAATGAGGTTTTTAAGTCTGGCTGGGTACCCCTGGCTTCCCAGACTCCTGCCACGTGAACTCTTAACTCTCCCAACTCAAGAGCCAAATGCATCATGATTCCTATGAAAATGGCTCCCTCCCTGTCTGACTTCTGCTCCCCACTGTCAGAAGCCAAATCAAGAACTTGGCCCCCGTTTGTCAGACTCCCGCTATTCTCTGACATTCTAGTTCAGGAGCCAAACAGATGTGGAGAGCGAGAGACAGCTTGCAAGATTTTATGTTCTTAGGGGCTTTCGAAATTTCCCCTTTCTCTGTAACATAAGCATTTCTCCTTACTGCTACAACCTTGATACATAATTGTAACATACCCTCAGCTATCTTGGGACCATTTGTCTTTGGAATCAGTTACTGTGACTTCTGTTAAGGAACAGTACAGGAGATTTAAAATTGGAGTTGGGGTGAGTATGATACTCCGAAGGAAAGTGTTCTGGGCAAAATAATGAAGTTATTGTTTCCAACTGAGATATTTATGGAGTGGGCAAAATCTGCAGCAGTTCTCAGATTTGTGGGGAAAAAATTCAGAGCAGTTCTTTAAACTTTGTAGACCTGAGAAAGGAAAAATTTAAAAAACAAAAAAGAAACCATCTTATTTTGATGCCTAATGCCATGTTGGTTTCCTCGCTGCTCAGGTGCCTGAAGGCTGGATTGACAGTGGACCCGGTGATTGTGGAGGCCTTCCTGGCCAGCCTTTCCAACCGGCTCTACATCTCCCAGGAGAGTGACAAGTATGTCCCAGTCCCCTTTCCTCACGGGCAGCCCCATGGTTCTCAGCAGGCTTGAAGTGTCTCCTGTCTTACAGCCTACACACGCACTGGGTTTGTCACAGATTTAAGGTGAAGCTTATCTCAGAATGTACATCTTGGACCACTATGTGGGAATAGAGAAAGATCTTTGTCCTCCAGCCTATTGCCTGGGGCTTTGTGTTTCTGCTGGTTGTTAAAGTCCCAGGCTGTCATTTTTGCATGAACGCTTCCTCAAGACTGTGATGAAATTGAGGTCTAGATCATAACCTCCAGGTTTTATTTCACCACTGCATGCCAGAGGACTGTTGCTAGGGTGTTTCTGTTCTTCCCTCCTGTAGGGACGCTCACTTGATTCCCGACCACACAATCCGAGCCTTAGGGCACATCGCAGTGGCCCTGAGGGACACTCCGAAGGTCATGGAGCCAATTCTGCAGATCCTGCAGCAGAAATTCTGCCAGCCGCCCTCCCCACTTGACGTGCTCATCATCGACCAGCTGGGCTGCCTGGTTATCACCGGAAACGTAAGGAAGGCCCTGCGAGGAGACAGATCCAGAAAGCCCACTGACCCCACGCAAGCCTCATTAGACTCTTGACTATAAGCGATGTAAAAATACAGATAAATTTACCTTGCAGTTGAGCTAAACGTTCACAACTGTTGACAGTTGAATAGTAGAGTAGCATAAGGTTCCAAGAGTGCTGCGGAAAAAGAGGTTTAATTTCTTACCAGTAACATAAAATAGGATTTGAACTGAAGCTACTTCCCTTTGAGCTTTTAATTTGAGGTTTGCTTAAAGCTTTAGAAATGGATGCCCTGGGTGGTTTTATGGGGGCTGTTATGGTCCATGATTCCAGAACTTTCCCTCTGAATGATGACAGGAGGGGCCTTCCCTATGTTCCAAGGAGGGGTTTTGTGAAGGAGTCACAGTGTGGTGACGGTGCCCTCACTCTATTCCAGCAATACATCTATCAGGAAGTGTGGAATCTCTTCCAGCAGATCAGCGTGAAGGCCAGCTCTGTCGTGTACTCCGCCACCAAAGATTACAAGGACCATGGCTACAGGTAACTGGACCTCATTGTCCTTTTTGATCTCAACAGTATTTAACTCCCTCTGAAAATGTGAAGTTTGGGAATTTGTCTCTTAAACTCTTCTTACAGAAGCACTATATGATACAAATCAACGCACACATAAGGTGGGAAATGAAAACCCACACGCAGCCCCCATCTGGAACTGACCACAAGCATCTCAGTGCATTTGGTCCCATCCCCACCCCTTCGCCTGACCGAGCCCAAGCTGCACACCTGGGTGACTTGTTTTACAGGATAACACTTCAACTATATGCCATAAATGTTTCTCTGCACATTGCCTTTAATGGCTGTGTGGCGTCCCACCGTATAGCAGTACCAAGATTATTCTACCAGTCCCTAGCTTGGGTGTTAAGTAGTTTTTTAGTTTTCTTGCTGGTAAGTGCTGTATTGGCAACCTGCTAGCGAAATATCTGTGTACATCTTCGATTCTTTCCTCAGGTTAGATTCAGCAAAGGAGGATGTAGAGGGCCCAAGGGAGTAGGTGTTTTATATCCTTGAACATTTGATGAAGTCTGGCCACTCTTCCCTGACAGAGATGCTTCCTGTCTGTTCCTCTCCCTTATCTGGGAGTGCCTTGAGGACAGGGATGTGTGTCCAGGTTAGGGGATCTCACAAGCGTTTGGCGGATCAGTGGAAAAGAGGGAAGGGGAGAAGTGAAGTCAGATGAGGACACGAGGTTGGGGAGGGAAGAAGACAGCCCCTTTGTCAGTTCTTCCCAGTTACAGGGCTCCTCCTCTGTCAAATTCAGGTTTCACTCTGAGATTCTCCTCAAGTCAGTTTAGTGGGCAGGAGTGTGGCTGTGGAGCCCACACCGTGTGGCTGCACAACCTCAGAAAATGCTGAACCTCGTTGTGCCTCAGTTTCCTCATACGTCAGATGAGCACCTGTCTCATTTTGCCCATAAATGAGGTCATGTATGTGAAAGCTCTCGATCTATGCATGCTTTTGGCATTATTACTTCAACGTTGTTATTACGCTGTTACTACCTTATTGCTGCCACCATCATGAGCCCAAGTAGCTAGCACAGCCAGAGGACTGGGTTGGGGACGGGGCTAGGCTTACCTCTCCTTCCTTCCCTCCATCCTGGTCTCCGCAATGGAACCAACACACAGGCCAGAACACCTGTTGGCTTGCATTGCTTCCCTGCTCCTAACATGGCTACTGGGCCTCTTTGCCCCAGGCCCCCCGTCCCCTGCCTGTGCTCTGCCCCTCCCGAGTGTCTCGCTGGCCTTACCCTGCTGCCCGCTGTGTGCCATGCTCCGTCCTTCCAGCTCTTCACCTCCTGGCTCAGCTTGACTCCTCTTCCTCAGAGCCTTTGCTCCTTGCCACCCACCATGATTTGTCCTGTTCCTCCCCAGTGGAAGCATCTGCTGCCCTGTGTTTGCCCTTCCTTGACCTACCAAGTATTTACCTAACTGTGAAGGGAGTGCCTTTTGTCATAGCTGTCATTTGCTGAGTGATTTCTGGGAGCCAGAGAGTGTGCTCAGTGCTTCACATGGTGTTTAACTCCTCCTGCAATCCTATTAAGAGAGAATTATTATCCTTGTTTTATGTAGGGAAAAAAACGAGGCTCAAAGACGTAAGCAGCTCACGCGGAGTCATGCAGCTTGGGAGTGGCAGGATCTGGCTTCCCTGGCCCGTCTCACCGGTTCATGGCTGATGGGGCAACATCAGCTTCACACCAGGGCTTACCCGTGGCTGGCCATGATCCTGGGGCAGGTTGTCCCAGGACTCTGGAGCACTTCCTGAGTACTTGATGTGAACTCAAACTGTCATCAGCTCCAGGTGGAGGGAGTATTGAGGGGAAGCTGATCACAAGGTGTAAGTTCCAGGGGTGGTTATCTCTGGGATTTGTGGAGAAAAGCAGGTCCAAGCAGACACGCCTGTGCATGGGCACTTCCATTTTTGGCCACACAGAGAGAAGTGTCCTGGGACCGTCACAGGTGCCCTATGTGCAGATTCCAGGAACTTAAAACAGTCCGCCGGAGGTCCTTACTGCATCTCAGAAGGGAGGATTGCAGTCATTTCTGCAGCAGTCATGAGGATGGCGTGTTTGTCACCTCTTGAGAGATCTTTCGTTTACAGACGCTGAGAGGAGCATGGTGAGGCAGGCTGGGCCTGGCCCGTAGCAGCTTGCTTCACCCGTGCACTGCTGTCCCCCAGACACAGTCGAGGGCCTGGCAGTGACTGTTATTTCGCTCCTTCCCCCTCAGGCACTGCTCCCTGGCGGTGATTAATGCCCTGGCCAACATCGCCGCCAACATCCAGGATGAGCATCTGGTGGACGAGCTGCTCATGAACCTGCTGGAGTTGTTTGTGCAGCTGGGGCTGGAGGGGAAGCGAGCCAGCGAGAGGGCCAGCGAGAAGGGGCCAGCCCTGAAGGTAGGAAGAGGACGGCTGTGCTGCCTACCCTGCCAGTGTGTCCGTCCCTGCTGGCCAGGGCTAAGTCTCTAGGCACCATCTTGGTCAGAATATGGTGCTTTCTTTGTTGAGTGATTTAAATGTAACTGGTTGAGTGCAAGATAGAAGGGGGCAGGTTCTCCCTCAGGGATGTTGGCAGGGGTCAGGGGAGAGGGTGGCTTCCTCACTGGATTGCGTCTGGCTCATGGCAGGCACCTCCCCCAGCCCAGTGTGAAAACTCGACAGCAGCCCAGCGTGGGTTCCCCCCAGACCCCTCTCTCCCTTCTTTCCTCCCTCCTGAAACTGGGACCAGTTGCTGTTCCTAGGAGGACTTTAAGGGCCCATCATCAGAACACAGTGACAACATAAGAAGGGCCAGATTGGACCTAATCTCAGGCTGTCCAAGGAAGACAGGTACACAGGGACAGAGCATTACGTCTTGAATGCTCAGATACATTTAAGGGGGACATTGATGCAGGTGAGGCCTTTTACCTCATCATCTCCCCTTTAACGTGTCACATGGGCACCAGTCCCTCTACTAGATCTCCACTGCCATCCTCCTTTGTCACATTCTCTACCCCCGCCCTTCTTTCCCCTCCCAGACAGTAACTGTTCACCTGCTCTGTGCCATGTACTTTCCTAGGTCTGGGGTCAGCCCACTTTTCCTGTAAAGGACCAGACTATAAATATTTTAGACTTTGCGGGCCACACAGTCTCTGTTGCAGTTGCTCAGTGCTGCTGTGGTGGCCATTCTGTGAACAAAAAGGCATAGCCGTGCTCCTGTAAAACTTTATTTACTAGAACAGGTGGTCGGTCGGATTTGGTTTGTGGGCACAGTTACTGGCCCTTGTTCTAGGTGAGGGGATATCTGTACCCCTGGGGGGCTTAGTGGGAGAGTAAACCAGGCAGTATGGTGAGGAGCACTTTAGATTGGGCTGGTAGAGAAGGCCTCTCCGAGGAGGTGACATCTAAGTTGACAACTGCATGAAGGAGCCTCCATGCCAAAGTCTTGACTAAGAGGGAGTAGCTGATGCACAGAAGGATCCTAACATCCTTGGCCCTAATTCAGCCTTGCTCTGCCTGGCCCTCTGACACTGATGCCAGTGACTGACCTCTCAAGTCTCCCAAGGCAGTGCACAGTGAGGACCATCCCAATGCACAGGAGGGAAGAGAGTCCCTCAAGCCCAGGGGGCCTTAAGTATCAGAAGGGGAGTGCTGATAATGCAGGAAGGTGCTGAGCACCCAAGAAAGCAGAGGCTGTAGCCTCTCCAAGGGGTGTTTCAGGAGCCTTCTCTCCCCTGGAAATTGGGCCTCAGAGCCTGAAGCAGTACCTCCTGGGCCCCGTGGGCCACCCCCCGCCTGCTCTTCACCACACCTTTACAGAGTCTCAAGACTCTCAGATTTAATGCTTCATTCAGGGCTGGGGGCTGTGCCATGGGAAGTAATGTAGGGATACCTTCTTCTACACTCCCCAACCCCTGCCGTAGAAGCTGTGAATTTTGTTCTTTGCAGAGTAATTCCTGTTGGCCATCCAAGCAGTGAATAAGCAAATGTGTATTGAACAGCTGCTGCACTTTCCCCCTGAGATAGCACCTTCTGGAATAAAGAGAGCCTAGAGGACCAGTGGTAGGGGGCGGAGGGTGCTGGCAGCTATGATTATAAACTAAACTAAGACACCGCTATCAGTTTCGCAGAGCGGAGCAGGCAGGGCCACTGCTTGTGGGCCCAGTGCAGGGAAACTGGCTTGGCATTCTGTGCTTGTCACTGAGGGGCTATGTGGCCTTGGCAAGCCACCGAGCCCCTCTAAACCTCCCCAGAAGTTAATGCATGTGAAACACTTATCACAGCGCCTGGTTCAGTGGGCGCGCACGGCCTTGGCTGCTGTCTTATTGTAAATCTAGAACAGAAATTGAGGGTGCTTGGGCGCATACTTCTGGAACCTCAGCTAATCAGCATGCACTGGAGATTAGCTGCATTTGTGTATCTAGCTAGGAACTTACCTTTTATTTACTTACTGTTAGGTAACCCCCAAATTCCCCCAACTTGAAAAGAATATATATTTATTGTAGAAAAGATAGAGAAAACTATAAATAATAAAGTAAAAGGTACCCATGATCCCTCTACACAGATATAGTTATTGTTAAGATTTGACAGATTTCCTCCTAGCTTTTTTAGCATATGTATTTATTTTACATAATTGGGATTGAATGATAGCATAGTCTTAAATTCTGATTTTTTTTTCATTTAACATGTGCTGTGGGCTCTTTCCAAGGTGACTAAATGTTTTTCAAAAAGTTGTCTTTTTAATAGCTGTGTCATATCTAATTATGCAGACATACCATGATTTATGTGATCATTTAGGTAATCATGGTTTACTTTTGATGTGTTTCCTTTGTTTTGCTATGAAAATTATGCTACATGAGCATCTTTATACCTCTTCCTATATATATCTCTCATCATTTCTCATAGATTAAGAAATACCAGGTTAAACTATTTATTGTTTGGTTTTTTAAATTAAAAAAAATTAGAATTGTCAATGATGACAATTCTGTTCTTTTCTAGGCTTCTAGCAGCGCGGGGAACTTGGGAGTACTCATTCCTGTGATAGCTGTGGTGAGTGTTCATTAACCAGATGGTTTAAGACTCCAGATGCCATGCTCACGTTTATACTGTTCTCTAGTGATATACAGCAAACTCCTTAGAAAAAGGGAGCTTTGAAGCCCCAGTGATTCTGTAGATGTGGCTGCTTCAGCTACCACCAGCAATTCTGTGAGGGCCCCATAGGTGTGTGCCCGCTGTGGCCACACCCTTCACTCCCTTTCTTTGTCCTGTGCCCGAACCTTTTTGGTCAACTGACCAGGGAACTTGCTTTACTTCCCTTCTGCGTGGCTCCGAGGTCCCAGGTGTGACTCCACTTTCATCCTCTGTGTCTCACACCCTCGCCCTCATTGGCATCTTGGACTAATGCTGGGCAGGCCCCCTGCTCCCATCCTTCCTTGACCGCTTCTTGCGAGGTGGCCTGGAGGCCTTTTGTCGGAGCTCTGGCCTTGGAGCTGTGGCCCTCAGTCTTCTCCAGGAGGTGTTGTTGGCACGGCAGGTACAGGCCCTGCCTCCTGCTCTGTCACCGCCATGGTCTAGCCCAGTTTCCATCTTGGCCTGTCTCAGCCTGTGTCCACTTCCTCTCAAATGACCTTTGTAGAAGTCGTTTTTCCCTTTCTTAGTCATTCCCAGCTGCCAGTCCTAAGCCCAGGCCCTGCGTTCCAGCGTTTGTTTTCATCCCTTACTCTACCTTCCACTTGACCCAGCTTCTAGTTCATCCTTGTGCCTGCCTCCCAGTGTCTTCCCACCTTGGCCACCCCCAGCAGTTTGAGTCTTGGGCACTTTTATGTGTCCCTTTCACGTTGTGCACCAGAGCTGTCGACCTGGTGGCAGAGCTGCTGGGGCAACCTAGGGGTGTGGAGGTCGGGCAGGCAGGTGGGCACAGAGAAGCACCTCTCCCAATCTCAGTGAGGCACTTCCTGTGCGCACACCAGTCTGTGTGTTCATTGTCATTCTGAACCTGGGGACTTTAGGGGTTCAATTTTGGCTGGCCAAGGTGGATGAAAAATAATAATTGACTGGTTTACCATTACTTATCTTTAATAGTAAAATGTCATGTATTGCATTTTGTGGAATATTACATTAGGTCACCGTCCTGCCTTGTACGCTGTCCTTTTCTCTCCTGTCCCTCCCCTAGTAAGTGGTGGATTCAGGAGGGGGAGTGGGGTCTGCATCATTTTCATGAATGTGCTTAAGGGGACGGGGGGCTGGCCTGCAGTGCGATGAACAGTAGCTGCCCACCCAGAGGCTTTGCAGGTTCCCCTGGGAGCCATACCACCTTCCTACCTGTGATCAGGTGTCCTCCCACAGCCCTCTGAGAATTTCAGGATTGCTGGGACTCACTCTGCCATGGTATTTTTCATTGACATCCCCACTGGTTAATTTTTTTAAACATAAATTTTCCTACTTGGTAGTTAACTTTGACTAGTATACAATTGTGTTTTAGAATTGCCACTATACATGTGCCTTTTGTGTGGCCTGGAGGGAAGGGTAGGGGGCATGAAGTCTCAAGCACTCTTCTCGGCCTGTTGGAGGGGAGACAAGCCTGGCGGCCGGCTCCATGAGAAAGTAGGTTTTAGGGAGACAGGCAGGATGCTTGGGGTGACATTAAAATCAGTGAGTTCCAGGATCTCTGAATATCAGAATTCTATGACCCATTTATCGATTGTCACTTAGAGTTTAATAAACACATAGAAGAAATCTTTTGGGGCACTTTGCACTTTTGGGGAATGGTGACTGGTGAAATTTGGTTGGGAACACACAAGTTTTAGAGTTACAAGGACCCAGGTTGGACTCCTGTCCCGTGTGTGGGACCCTGTGTGAGCCTGAGCCTCTCTCCGCTGCTGGGTGGTCAGCATAGACCTGACTGTTACCTATGACAGTTTAGCACAGACTCGCTTCAGTACTCCCCTGACGTGACCTTTTGCATGAATAGAGTGAGCATTGTATTTTTAACGAATGTTAATGATTAGGTTATGGGAGAGGAAACAAATATTTGATTTTATTGCTCAACAGAGAGCACAGGGATCATGGTCTTACATTTGCTTTATGGTTACCCCTTGGACCTTCTGGGAGAAACTAATTTCCAGAGGGTTTGTTTTGTTTTGTTTTATGTTTTATACTTTTTTCTTTTTTAAAAGAAAGACATATTCTGTTTTGGCCCTTTGATGACACAGTGTCTCAAATTACTTTGTTGAGTGGCACTACCAGTGGAAGCCTGGGTTTTGGTCCTAATGCAGCTGTTCACTTCTCAGTGACCTTTAGGGAGTTGCTGGGAGGCTGGGACATGTGATCTCTGAGGCTTCTTCCTGCCTAGGTTTGATGATCTTTGTTCTGCAACTTTGTGAACAGTATTTCTTCAGAAATACCAGAAATATCATAGATTAAATTGCATCTATTGGTATCTAGCCCATTAATTAAGCATTCTGAAAGCTATCTAACGCTTAGAGACCTAGTTGTTCCACTGTCATAAAGTAGTGATTTAATAAGATGTGCTTTCTGCTCAAAAAATATTTGTGTACTTCACTTAGAGCAAGTTCATGTGTGTCATTTTTGTGGCCTTGGACAGTTACTTATTCTCTCAGTGCCTGTAAAATGAGGCTTGGGATTAGCATTTTTTAGGTCATGGATGACCCTTTTGAAAGCTATGCACTTTCTTGCCGTAGAAATGCATATTATTCTCAGGATTTTGCATGTAACTTCAGGAAATTAAATGGGAGAAGCCCATCCAGAGCCCCCCAGTTAGGCAGCCTGGGGCTAAATGCTGTCTCAAATTAAGATATTAATGAGGGGAGAGGTCATGCCTATAATCCCATCACTTTGGGAGGCCGAAGTGGAAGGATCGCTTGAGACCAGGAGTTCAAGACCACCCTGGACAAACATAGACCCTGTCTCTAAAAAGAAATTTAAAAATTAGCCGGTTGTGGTGGTACATGCCTGTAGTCCTAGGTACTCTGGAGGCTGAGGCAGGAGCATCACTTCAGCCTGGGAGTTTGAGGTTACAGTGAGCTATGATCACATAACTGCATTCGAGAGACTCTGTCTCAAAAAAAAAAAGAGACAGAAAAAATTGAAGGAAGGAGTGGGTCATTATCAGTATTGGGTTTCACCCAGATGCCAGGAGGGTATGACAGGGAGATTTGGCCTTAACCCTATATTGTCCACCCCCAGCAAAGTGCTAGAGGCAGGCCCCAGTGTAGGAAGTCAGGAAGGGGGTTAGCAGGGAAAAGCAGGCTTCCTGGGAGGCCTGCCTGGGTGTGGATCAGGCAGATCCCTTCCCTTCTGTGAGCTGTAACTGCTTCTGCAGTTATAAAAAGGAGGTGACAACAGTGCCAGCCTCCTAGGGTTGGTGTGAGAGCTCAGTGGGATAACCCGCAGGCTCGCCCACTCAGGGCAGTGGTGTCCCTGTCAGGACTCCCCTTTTGCTGCTCCCGTTACTGGTATTGGTCTCATGGGGTCAGAAGCCTTATGTGACAAGACTCCTTTGTGACCCTGCACTTGGACCCCAGCCCACCACGTACTGTAGCAGCACCTCTTGGCCATTTTTTGGAACCCTTCTAACCTTTGTGTTCCTCCCCTGCCAGCCTCTGGGGCTTACAGTTAGACAACGGCACACACACACTGGTGACTGCTGTTCCTGTGGCTGTTGACTGTCCCCTCACTGAAGGAGCGCCAGCACTTGTGCATTCTGAGCACCCTCTTTGGATTCCGCTTGTCTTACCCAGGTAGTGAAGGATCCAAAAACATTTCCTCAGATGTCGCCTGCTCTGTCGCACCAGACCCACTGCAGGCCCAGGTCCGCGGGGTGAAGCTGAGATGCACGCCTGTGTAAAGAGGGTGGAAGCCCCTGGGCTCGTGTGCCGCTTAGAGCACCGCATTTCAGGGGGAGCGTGCAGACCCTCCCCAGGACTCAGCAACACATGTCCTGTCCTGACAGCCTGCCCTGCTATGGCACATCAGGGGCCGTGTAGCACTAGAGTGACTTTCTGTCAGCCTTTATGATTCCTGGAGATGTCAGCTCTTTTGAATTTACCTTTATTAGTTATTTGAGCCTCAAAAAATAGAATTGTAACAGATACACATTAAAAGTAGCTATGTTTATTTATTTTTAGGGAGGAAGACATGGCTGTGTGTACACACTGTCTTCCAGGTAGCAGTGAGATGACAGATGGCATTTGGCATAGATTTGGAAGGTCAGGCCTTGAGAGAATTAAACCGTAACATTAGCCCAGGGCACCCCTCATATGTCTAGAGGTCGCTTCTCCCCTGAGCATCAGGAAGGGTGCTAGTTATGCACCCTCCTTGGGAGAGGTGAGGAATTCGTCATGTGATTCATTTCTGTGTTTAGTGTTCAGGTGAGGGGCCTGGTTGAGAAAGGCTCTGAGTAATAGAGCTAGGTTTGCTGTGAGGAGGCGGGAGGGGTGACGTCTGCCTGTTGCTGAGACCCTCTAGGTAACAGCTGGCATGCTACAGTTACATTAACTTTTCTACAAACTTACAGCATCGGTTACCATGCAGAATTGACTCCGGTGAGCTTCTAAGTCATTTGTAAATTCCTTCTCTCATATGGGCCCCGAATTCAGATTGGTAGCATAAACCACGGAAGTCATGATGTTCTCATTGTTAGAATGGGAACAAAATGACAGAGTGCCCCCAAAACACTCACACCCAGACCTCCACCTCTAAGACCTGCTGGGGTTGGCCACTTTCCCCATGAAGAGCAGGCAGCTGGTGCGGTGCTCATAGACGAGGAACAGAAAGGGGCGGTCGACAGTGAAACGGACTTGGGTGGACAGCGGCATGAACCCGACCGTGGTCACAGCGGCGGCTTGGGTGCCCTCCTCATTCACTGTGATGGTGCCTTGGTGCTTGAACTGTTTGGAAAGGAAAGTTATCAGATTCCAGAGGTCGGCACACAGAGGGATAGAGTGTCTAGTGCAGTCTCTCCTCACTCAGGAAAAGGTCCAAAGACCACATATGAGGCAGAAATCACATCTGGCCAGAATTATCCTTGAAAATAGCTTTCATCACCTGTCAAGTGCACCAGTTGTGCTTAGAGGCTGTGTGGTATAACTCTAGGGTTCTGTTCCCTCTTGACAGTGGCCATGGTCTGAGGGCCTGGGGGACCAGGATAGCTGCCCGTGGGGCGCACTTCCATGGGAAAGAGGGGCCTGGGTCTGCTGCACCTTTTGACCCAGTGTTCTGTCTTTTTTGCTGAGTGTCTGTTGTTGGTTTGTTAACTTAAATGTGCATGTAGTGCAGCTCCTCTGTTTTTAATGGGTCTTTCATGATTTGGCTGGGGATTGATTTCATAGACTGGAGCATGGGTCTCCCCTCTCTCTGGTGCCAGCAGGAGTGGATCTCACTCCAAGGCCACTCCCTGTGGGACCCTGCCCGCTGAGCACCTGCCAGATGCAGTACTCCCCTAGCCAGACCCAGGAGAGCAGATGCAGCACCTCCAACCCAGGAGATCAGATTGGAGGGTGGGAAGGACAGGTGGAGGCAGGGGCTGTGCTAAGGGAGACCCCGGGATGGGTGCAGGGGGAAGACACGGGAGCAGTTACCAGATCTATGGTGATCCTTTCATCTGAGATGCCTGCCATGTTGCCATTTTTGTCAAACAGTGCTGTGACCCCCATTAACTTCAGGGGCTCCACCAGGTTGTAGTTCTTCTCCAGCCTGAACTTTGGCAGAAGCACCTCTCGAGTTCTAGTTGGAGAAGAAAAGAAAGTCCAGTTTTATTGAACCACAAGTTACTAAAGAATCATGTTTTTTCCATGAAAGATTCACAGCCTAGCCCCCTGGGTTGCATTTGCCACAGAAGTGACACAGCACTTACTAAAGTTTATCCCCCAGGACTGTCTGCTGAGGATTTTCAAAAGCCCATCCCATTGTAGTTCTGGTTACTGAAAATTGAGGCATTTTTATTGTTGCGTGGTCTTTTCCTCAACACTGTGTGATTCATTTCCTGTTTTCAAGGTTAGCAGCAGAACTTTTAGTGGTTTATGGTTTGAGAAGGTATCTGAAATAATTCCTATGTGTCATTCCTGATTTCAGGCATTTCTTGTTTTGTTAATTAAAGAGTTGAGTATCTGGTCAGTGAACTTAGTAAAAGAACCCATCAACAGCACTAAAGATCCTCAGGCTTTGCCTTGATGCGTTCAGTCCCTAACCAGTGGGCAGTAACAGTAGTGCCGTGGGCCAGTCAGGCACTTTGGAGGTAAAGATGTAAGACCCAGTCCTTCCTCCCGAGCGCTTGCGTTCCTGTTGGGAGGCAGAGACTCACATATGTGACGGGGTGAAGATGGAAAGATGGTGCATTGACATCTGAATGGCTGGAGCAGACCTGACTGCTGGAGGAGGAGGTGTTTGTGGGCCTAGAAGGATGCCCGAGACTTGAAAGGCAGGGTGGGGCCCTGCATGAGCAAAAGCTTGCAGGGGGCTCCAAGTGGGGCTTGCTGGAGGGATCTGCAGGCCAAGCCAAGGAGCTGGTGAGAAGAGAGGATGGAGATGGTGTCTCAGGAACGGTGATTTGGGCTGGTGTTCGGGTGGGCTAAAGAGTGGAACACGCAGGCTGGCTAGGCCTCCCTGGGGTTAAGGTGGAGGTCATGGGCAGGGAGGCTCAGAAGGAGGCAGCTACAGAAGGAACATTGTTAAGGAAAAATCCACAGGCATGATGACTGGCTACCTGGGCAGATAACCTTCCTCTAGGAGCCTTCTTCTTTCTTTCAGTTTTGTTGCATTTGTGCTCTTGTCCTATAAGGAGACCCAAACCAGATTTGCTTTTTCATTATGCGCCTAACCCATATCCAGTAAAACAGAAATAAAATGTCTCCATTCTTTCTGCCATAATCCAAAAACAATCTAGGTAAATATTTAAAACCTGCAGTTTTAACTAGGGAGTAATGAATAATAATAGCGGAAAATTGTGAATGACGAGTCCTCAGTGGGCCAAGAGGATCTTGGAATTCCCTGGGTAGGGCAGGGGAGAGCAGTCTTTGTTGGATGCCTCCCAGGGTCCAGGCACGGGAGGCTCAGTGTTTCTCGTTCTATTAATTTCTCACAGCAACTATGGCAAGTAATGCAATTATCCCCATTGCAGGTATAATGAGGCCGGCACTCAGAGCCACAGAGCACGTACATAGCAGAGTGGGGATCGTTGCCAAGCTGACTCTAACTCACCTGCCCCTAACTTCTAAAACTGCCCTGTAGACAGCAGATGTGTCCTTCACAAATGTTCTCCACTCATGTCTCAGCAAGCAAGTAATTTGGGCTGAATTAACAGAGAATGGCCTTGTATGGCAGTCCTTGGGTAGTTAAGCATACTTCTCCCTTTCTCTTAAAATGACCAGAGTTCCAATATTCCTGGACATCCCCAGCCTCCAGGAGACCAGAATGACAAACACAGACCCTAAAGTACCTGTTTGTCATGCTTTTTTGCCATCTCTCCACTACCTGGGGCGTCAGCTGGGCTTCGAGGGTCTTCATCCCAGACAGCTTGTGTGGGACCACAATGAGCATGCTGATGCCCCCCACGTACTCCAGCTGGAGGATGTCACAGTCAAGTTCCTGGTCATTTGCTGCAAGAAAGTTCCCTTTGGTCTGCATCATGGGAACCTTGACCACCGCTCGCTCGTTCAGCCGGAAGTTGTGGTTGTGTGTCATTTCCACTGGAAATTTATTCACCCAGGATCCTGTAAAGTCAACGGGGACAGGTTGTTATTAGAATGTTCCTTGGGGGTCATGGTCCTCACCCTTGAAGGTGCATCTTCCCTTGGAGGGCTCATCCAACAGCCAGCAGGGCCCACCCCACCATCTCTGATTCAGAGTCTGGCTTGGGCTGAGAATTTGCATTTCTAATCAGAGATTAACAAGAGAGGTTAAGTGGACTGGTGTGGACTCTGGTCTGACACTAATGAGTCGTTTGACCCTGGCAAGACACCTAACTTGCCTGGGCTTCTGCTTCTTCATCTGTCAAAGGAGAAGCTTTGAGCTCCTTTCAGCTGTTTTGATGGCCTTCGTCCCTCACGCTGTGATTCTTAAGGACCAGCAAGACACGTGGGTGATGTGGTGTCACCCTCAGGATCTTTGCTATGGATTGGGCTCAGCACTGTGTATCCAGGAATAAGTCCATGTCTATTTTATCTCTAAGATGCCAGTAACTTGTAACAATGGGTGACCAGCAGTTGAGAACTGGCTGTGTGCTGGGCATTCTTCTGAGCACCTTTCCCTTGTTGTCTCAGTTCTGCTCCTAGCAACGTGTGATGTGTGTACTTTTTGTTATTATCCCCATTTTACAGATGAGGAAACAGGCACAAAGAAGTAAAGTAACGTGTGCCAAGGTTCTAGCTGGTAGATAGAGCAGCTGGGATGAGTAGAGCAGGAGTTGTCTTGGGAGGAGGTTTAAATCCCAGACAGCTCCCGCCTACCTGGGAGTATAGCTTGACTCCCTTCTCCCTGAGTCTGCCTTGCCCAGGGCTTCTCAACCACAGCACCGTTGACATTTGGGCTGGATAATTCTCTCTGGTGGGGGACTTTCCTGGGCATTGTAGGGCGTTTAGCAACACCCCTGGCCTCTCCCCACCCCATACCAGTGGTACTCCTCCCAACCCCCAGTTGTGACAACCACAAGTGTCTTCAGACCTTTGCCCTGGGGGGCAAGCATGCCCCATTGGGAATCACTGCTCTTCGTAGTTCTGATGGAGCTGTCACATGTCTCCTGGGATTCTTTCCTTCTTACTTCCTCCTGAAGTTCAGCCTGTATTTTTATTGTGCTTTACAAAATGATTGTAACATTCAAAATTGAAATCAGGCCAGGTGCTGTGGTTCACGCCTGTAATCCCAGCACTCTGGGAGACTGAGGCGGGAAAATTGCTTGATGCCAGGGGTTTTAGACCAGCCTGAGCAAGAGTGAGACCCTATCTCTACAAAAAATAGAAAAGTTAGCCAGACGTGGTATGTGCCTGTAGCCCCAGCTACTCGGGAGGCTGAGACAAGAGGATCACTTGAGCCCAAGAGTTTGAGGTTGCCATGAGTTATGATGATGCCACTGCACTGTACCTGGGTGACAGAGTGAGATTCTGTCTCAAAAAAAAAAAAAAATTGAAATCAAATTAGTAATGGAGATTTAGGAGCTAGAAATTGAAATTACACTTCTAAATAAACCTCTCCTTTGAGTATTGGTGAAGGACTGGGTGCTTCTAGCATTTGATCCCTTCTGATTCCGAGCATTAAATTAAGTGACAGGGGAAGGAAACACATGTTTGCCCCTTTTACACTGCGGTGTGACTCCGGTTGCTGTGTTCAGGAGATGGTAAACTGGCCATACCTAGCTGTTTCTCCACCCTCATGCTGCAAGGATGGCTTGCTGTGTTTCTTTCTCCACCTGCCCATTCACACCTGGCCAGGGCTAATGCAGAGGCTCTCGGGTGTACCTGGGGGCACTGACAGACTGCCAGGACTGAGGGCTTCCAAAATGTTGCCACACTAAGTACTGTGTCACTATCTCTTGCGGTTCTCCCCACAGCCTTGTCGGAGTAGGTATTCTCTCCAAGATTAAAATAAGGAAACTGAGTCACAGAGACATTGAATGACTTGCCTGAGGTCACACAAATGAGAAGTGGTGAAGCCAGAACTCAGACTCCTCTTTGTTCAATTCCAAAACTCGTACTTATAACCAGTAATGAAAGGATAAGTGTATGTGCATCATACGTACATCGTGTCTGTGTGTGTCTGTCACAGCCTGTTAGAACTCAGCCCTCAATTCCCATGAGAACCCAGCCTTGTGCCTGGCTTTGGGGCAGAAGTGCTGGGGTCAAACCTCAGCGCTCCAGGCCATCCCTATGGAACTGGCCTCTTCAGCCCCCCTGGCCCATCCGGCAGAATGCCTGGCTTGTGGAGTGGCAAGAGTCTTAGCTGAGGCGCAGAGTAGGTACACTAATAAGGGTGGGGGGTGCTCTGGCCACCCTTCCCCAAGCAGAAGCCAGAGGAGGGCCTCTGACCTTAGCATCCCTGGGCTGCTATAAAACTGTGCTGAGGCTAAATAACAGGAGGTGCTGGCCTCCCAGGCCTCAGGGACTGGCCCTCACTGGTAGCTGACAGCCCTCGGTGGCAAAGAGAAATGGTTGTGTGTTGTGGCAGTTAATGCTAAAGCTGAACCATTGCTCCTGCCTGCACCTTAGCACACTCAGAGACTGAAGTAGAGGTTTCTTCTGCAGGTCCCAGTGAAGGCATTTGAAAAGAAAGGTCTAGATTTTATAAATCCATGCTCATTTATTTCTAGGCTTCCAGGGGTCCTCTGTGTTTGTGGGGGGCAGGGAGGTAGCCTCCTTAAGAAGTGCCCTGGTGCCTCGCCCAGAAGAAATAGTGGTGTATTTCCCCATGCCCACCTGCCCATGAGTGCAAAAGTATCCTGGAAAGCAGTCATAGGTGTTAATATCAGGTGCTCAAGCTGAGTAGTTCTCAGATGCATTTCTTCAGCCTCTTGACCATATTCCTGCTTATTAATAATTAGGAAAAGAAATGAAAAAACTCAAAGCCACGCTGGCCAAATATTAAAAAGGTTTTTGCATTATTCCTTCCAATTTAACAAATCGCTAGTGGTGGCTGGCCTGGGTCCAGCATTGACTCTGCCCCTTACTAGCTGTATATGCCCTTGGAGCATGTTTTCACTTCTCTGTGCCTTGGCGGCTTCATCTGTAAAATAGGGACACTTACAACTGATGACCTCACACAGTTGTGGTGAAGATTCAGTGAGCGTAAAGGACAGGGTTAGGGCTCAGTGAGTGCCGGCTGCTACTGCCACCTCAGCATGGCCTTCGCCGTCCACGAGTCCACCTTGTGTCTTGTCCTCCTGGATAAATTACAGCTAGAATACAGGTCTTGGCATTCAGCACACCCATGTACTAAGAGCATGTTACGAGTTTGCTCTGAGACACAAAAGCCTATTTCTTACCTTTGAAGTAGATGCAGTTTAGAATCATCATCTGGGTAACGGGATCTATATTCTCCAGAGCATCTTTTATGAGGCCCTTGGTGAGCTTCAAGATGTGGTTGTTGGTTTTCGATATGAAGGCAGGATCTGAGAAGTCAGCTGCCTGGGCCTCTGCGAAGTAGTACTCTTTTACTTTAGTTCTGAAGTCATCCAGGATTGGAAACTGCTTCTGGACGTAAAGGTCATTGACTGACCGCAGCGTGTACCCAAAGTTCCTCCTGAAGAGACGATGAGTCAGCTTGCGGAAGAGATTGTGGATGGTCATGATCTCGTACTTGCTGCTGGCATTAACAAAGTCCTTAAAATGCAAAATCGAATGTACTTGTTCATGGGTCTCTCCCTGCAGGCCCAGGGAGATCATGCCCATCGCGGTAGAAATGCCAACGGGCGCCATGAAGATGTTATCAAATGTATTGGCCTGGTCCTTCAGCGCTCGGTAAAGGTTGAAAGCAAACTTGGCATTTAGGATGTTAAGGCGCTGGATCCGGCTCTTGCCCTGGAAGAGCTGGAGGATGTTGCCAGCACTCGCTTCTGAGTCTGTCGGGGAAACTGGCAGGCTGTCGATGATGTCGATGTAGTCGTCGTCTTCGCCGAATATCTTGTCCAGGTCGAGATAGTCGTCGTCCTCCTCCCCCTCAGGAATCCAGTCGTTGGTGACCGTGTTTTCCTTGTGGAAGTCGGCAGGGAGAAGGGGTGTGCTTAGATTTTTGTTACTTAACTGCTCCCACTGGGGATCCACGGACTTAGCAGTTTCTCCTCCCTTCTCGAGCTGGTCCAGTGGACCTTTGTTGCCCTCACACACAGATGTTATGATGAGGGAAACCAGAAACGGGTGGAACAGGTGTTTCATTTTGGCAGAGCTAAAGCTGGGAGGGAAAACAGACAACACAGTGAGAGGCGGCCTGGCAGGCCCCACCTCCCTGCAGCGTCCACATGGCAAGTTCCCTGTGGCTTTGACCCAGGAAGGTGCCCTGGCAGCACTGGTTCTTAACTGTTTTAGGATTATGGACTTTAAGAGCCTCTGATGAAGATAAATAGACACCTAACATTTTGTGTGGGCTTCATAAACCTCCCTGAAGGATCTGTGAGTCCCTAGATGAGAATCCCTTCTTTAAAGGTTTACAAAAGTAACCTTCTAGAATCCTGGCAGTTCAGGGGTCCCACGGGAGTTTCTTTTTAAGTTATTCACTAAAGCTTGTCTCCTACCTCCAGACAGCATATTGGGCACTGGAGTTGCAAGGGTCTCCCCATGGAGCCAGGGGGCACAGGCCAGTCAGGGGACAGACGTGTGATAAAGTGAGGGCTCTCAAAATAACGTTGCCGGGGCACGTGGAGGTGCAGAAAGGGCTGTGGCCCCACCCTGTGTTGTAGGAGTGGGGGTACCTAGAGAGTTGGGGGGAGTGTCTTGAAGAGGCACCTTGAGTGACGGAAGTGCAGGGCTGGAAGGGAACATCCAGTAGGGGAACTCGGCCTTGCCTGCCCAAGCCATGCTACTCCACCTTTGCCGTGGAAATGCTGTTGAAAACTGTACACGGGCCAGGCTGTCTGAAAACACATATGCTAAAGATAATTTGATATCTGTATCATCATTTGGGGATGTTTAATTTGCATAAGATTTGGAACTTGTTTGATGCCCCCTCAGGGCCTAGTGAGATGTGGCTGGTGGCAGCCCCAGAAGCTATTAGATTATATGATTTGCTGCAGGTGTACTTCTTTCTCCTTTGTATCAGTTAGACAGTGGCTCCTCCTTCTAGCAATAGGAACTAAATCTTTCCTAGTTACTGCTTCTAACATGGAGTTAGAAACAATCCCACCAGGTGGATAAGGTCTGCTGGAGGGATGTCAGATATCTCTTACTCAAGGCCTAAGGGACACTCCCTTTATGTAAGTAAACAAGGTAAGTTTTTAACACACAGACCTTGTGGTAAGCCTGTCTTTATCTATCCTGCCTCTCCTTTTTCCAAGGAGGATTTGACTTGGCTTGTCAAATCCATTTTGGCTATCCAGTGGCTTTGTCTTTCTCTTATTGCTCATTAACTTTCCAGTTATTAACTGCATACTGCTATTATGAGCTATTATTTCATGCTTCTGTGTTTCACCAGAACAGTGGGTATAGGTGTTTATAATGCTGACCCAGGCATCTAGAACATGATCTCATCACCCCAAAAAGAAGAACTGTGTTTTGTTAAGTTTGATATTGTGTTTATGACTATTTCCTGTTAGATATTTGAGGGCCAGAATATCTGCTACCAGGGTGGTAGTTTGAATGGACCATGAGACGTTGGCTGTTGCCGCTTCTCCGAAAAGGAGGTAGGCAGTGGGAGCCGGGATTCAATTCTGACAAGTGCCAACAGTGGTTCTCCCCGCCCCCTCAGTTGGAGGAGACCATTTGCAGTCCTGCTAGAATGATCGTGGATGAGCCCCAGCAATTGAAAAGTGGGGGGCAAGCACCCCTACCCCAGGAGACTAAACCCCATCGCGATCACAGCAGCAGACCATAAGGACGAGGAAGAGAAGACCCAAATCCTCTGCCACCAATACCAACAGCTGATGGAAAATTTACGACGGAATTGGGAGCAATCTGAATTCTCCAAACGACAGGTTAACGGAGCTTCTTGGGAAAGTTAATGCAGTTTAATGAGGTGTTCTGCTCAAAAGCAGCAGTTCTGAATGCCTGGTGCCTTATTTGGCTTTCAGAGTTAGGTAAAAAGAAAAAGCAAGTTAGATGCTAAGTCACTTGATTTAGCACCATTCCTTGGATTTCTTTCTTTCTTTCTGTTTTTTTTTTTTTTTTTTGAGACAGAGTCTCACTCTGTTGCCCAGGCTAGAGTGCCGTGGCATCAGGCTAGCTCACAGCAACCTCAAACTCCTGGGCTCAAGCAATCCTACTGCCTCAGCCTCCCAAGTAGCTGGGACTACAGGCACGCGCCACCATGGCCAGCTAATTTTTTCTACATATTTTTAGTTGTCCAGTTAATTTCTTACTATTTTTAGTAGAGACGGGGTCTCACTCTTGCTCAGGCTGTTCTTGAACTCCTGACCTTGAGCGATCCTCCCGCCTTGGCCTCCCAGAGTGCTAGGATTACAGGCGTGAGCCACCGCGCCCGGCCGGATTTCTTTCTTATCTAAGATTGTCCCTCTCACCTTTGGAATATCATACAGGCATATGTAAACTTCTTGAAGAGGTCTTCCTCAACAATGCACTATAAATCTTGGGTCCATTCAAAGCAGAGCCTCCTCTGCCAAAGCATCAACCTGAACATCACGAAAAACAATGTAAAGGTGAAGGGGAGAGCAATACCTGCACAGTTGGAGAACGCGGAAGCTCAGAGAATCTTGGAAGTGCTGCAAAATGAATACTATCTGGAGATATTCCTAAGACTCCTTTATCCTTTTCTTCCTTAATGATACAGATTATTTTTTTTATCTTAAATGGATAATGAAATCAAACAGAAGTATATATTTCATAATGAAACCTATTTTTAAAGTATATCTGGAAAAAAAAGAATATCTGCTACCAGGCTAGGCCAGATGAGGGTTACTGGCTCCTGTTGAGCAAATATTTGAACTTGGTAGGCCTGAAGATGGGGCAGAGTGTTCGTATACCCCACTTGAAATGCCCTCGGTTTTGCTGATGCTGATAATGGCAATGAGTATGGATGGAGCCTCTGTCGGGTGCCAGGCACTGTATAAGGCACTTTGTGTAACTTAGCTTCATCCTTCCAGCATTTTACATATCAGGAGACTGAGCCCCTCATCACTGCCGCTACTGAGGGCCAGTGGCTAGATTCAAATCAAGTTGGATGAGCCTCTCTGCCCCCCATTGTTTGCCCAGGAGCACCAGGACACTCCCATACTGCTTGGGCTTGGGGAGTAGCTTCCTAGCTAGACTTCCTGATGCCAGCCTCCCTCCTGGGATCTTCCCCTACAGTACTGTTAAAATAATCAGCTGGAACATTGTTTCAGTCACAACTGAAAGATTTTTGAATTGCACATTTTGGAGAGGGAAAGACACATAGTTTTTGACTTTGAAGAAGTCTGTTAACTTTTCTGACCCTCCCTCTCAGCACCCAGCAGAGGCTGCAGTGCCACACAGAAAGCAGTTTCTAGAAACGATTTCTAATGTGTGTGGCTACAAATGGAACTGGGCCTAGATTCCAAATAGAATCAGGCATGGGTGTCAATGTCAATACACTTTAAAAAGTTACAAGAGAAGAAAGTAGGCAACTTGCTCCTTGCATGGCTACACTTAAAAGTGTCCTTCTTTCTCAGATAAAAATAAGGTTAAAGAACAAAACAAAACCCAGTTCGAATAAATAAGCATTTAGGAAGACGAATCTGAGGTCAGATAGGGAGGCAGGGTGAAGGCATTCATGTTTTTATCCTGGTATCAAGAAAGAATATTTGGTAGCCTCTTACACCCTATTCCTACATTACATGATGAAAAGCCAAAAGTAGTTTTTACCGGAGGAAGGAGAAAATATATTTATTTTCTGTGGATTGAAATTATGAATCTAAAAGGTAAATCTTCCTATTGTTCTGCTATTTAGTGTAATGAAAATGATACAAGACATTTTAAAACTATCACTGGGTTATGATTAAATCCAGATTACTATCTTTGAAGAGAAGCAATGTTTTTTAAAGATAAATCATTCAATCCGAGGAAGAGCACAGGCTTGTTTAAATAACTTATTAAAATTATAACAAAAGGTAAATCATTCAAAAGTTTGTTTTCTCTAGGAACTTCACACGGCATTTTTTTGCTAATTGCACAGAGCCAGGGTGGCCTTCTCAGTTGTGCCTCAGAGCGTAACACCGAAAACCTGTCAGATCGTCTTCAGGCCCAAACAGAGTGGGCAGAATGGGAGAGAAGGGACTGCCTGAAGTCTGGAAATAACTTTAAACTTACAGAAAATTGAAGGAATAGTGTGGTAGAACAACTCCTGTATACCCTTAACCCAGATTGACCAGGTGTTTACCTTTCAGAACATTTTGCTTTATCATTTTCTATCTCTCCATATATGTGTATATATACATGTATGTACACACACAGGCATGCATGTACATATTATTTTTTTCTGGACCATTTGAGAACAGATCTCTTATGTCATGTCCCTGCCTTTAATACTTCAAGGAAAAATGCCTAAGAGCAAAGATCTTCTCATACATAATCACAGGACAGTTATCCAATTTGAATAGTTTAACATAGGTGTAATACTTTTGTCTGTTCCACAGTTCTGTTCCAATTTTGTCAATTGTCCCAGTAATGTAACTAACAGAATTTTACAATAGGCAGGTTGAAAAATAAAAATATTTTTCTTCTAAGAGTGTAAAAAGCTTCTGAATTTGAGGTTCAATAGAGAAATGAACCAGTTGCCCATCTCTAAACACCACAAATAAGAATTTATAATCAACAGAAATATTAGAAACCAAACTTACCTCTGTGCTTCTGAGAAGTGGTGTTGCAGAGATGAAATCAGCCAAGGTCACTAAGTGGGGTTTTGATGTGAACTTTGGTGCTGGGCTGTTGTTGCGGATTTTCCAAAGTAAATACGTCCCAATACAAACATCAGGCAGATAGCTTGGTCAGCAGAAACCCCCTCAACTGTGTCTTTGATCGCTGCTGAGTGGCTTGCAACTCCTCAGCTCCAGTACTTATGTACCTGATGTTTTAAATGCATTGCGGTCACTGTGTCAACGTGCTATGCTGATGTGCGTGCACAGCCTTGGTGCAGGAGCTGCCCTTGTTGAAGTCACTGCATGACTGAGGCTCTCTTGAGAGTTCTGGGGGCCAGGTTCATCGGGTTGGCTCCAGTGTTCCTCTGAAAGTAGAGGCCACACATCTGCCTCCCACTGTCATCTCCTTCTGGGATGATTTGCAGCATCTGACCTCACCCTGGTCTGCAGGGCTGACATGGCTGATTTGGCTGCTAGGCAGGTGTCCCCATCCTCCCATGAGCATTTTCCTCAGTGAAAAGTGGAGGGGGAAGAATGAGATTAGAGGCTTATGGAATAAGGAGATCATGGCATGGACCTTTCTTCAGTCAAGGGTCACTGTGTTTGTTGCCAGAATGTGCAGCCCAGCTCCCCCATCTGCTGTAGGACAGACGGGGTATTACTGAGCAGTGCTTCCCAAACTCAAGGCCACCTAGGCAGTCATGGAGATCTGTGGGACTATGACAATTTTCTTTTAAATTTGTATTTTTAATTTAGTGATCTAAAAAGTTATTATAAGAACATTTTGGATTGTTTGGAAGACGAGCTTATCACAGAGCAACGCTCTCTGATGATTTTGGTGCCCGAGAGTACGTTTGGGAGTGTCGGCCCCCAGAGCCCATCTGAAGGGAGAGCGCAGTTCAGACGGGAGAATCTGCAGGAGTGCAAGGGGCTTTGGGGGCAGGGGGCGTCTGTGCATCTATCTGTTAGAGAAAGTATGGTATGTAAAGGGCCATTGTCTTCAGGACAGGGACTGTGGTCAAGTTTGAGTCGGGTTGTAGCTTTAGTCAGAGCTGTTTTCTCAGAGCCTTCATCTGTCCTGCTCAACACCAAGTCTTCAGCGTGGCACCACCGTGCTGGCTTACAGAGGCTGTTACCTGCATCTGGGCTCCTCCTCGGGGCCTGCTGAGCCCCATGAGATCTGCTCCTGGCCAGCTCCCTCGTTCTCTGTCTTGCTCTCACACGTGCTCACCCTGGCCCCTGACAGAGCCTTGGCACTTTCTGTTCTTCCTGCTTGAGGCACCTTCCTCCAGACCAGCACGTGGCCGCTGCTCTCACTGTTGCCGTCATCTCCAGTGGGGCCACACTGGTCACCCTGGCCGGAATCGCACTTCTCACCTTTGGCTCTCAGTGTTCTCCCCTTTGAGATGAGGGTGATGATTACATCTACTGTGTAAGGTTGTTGTGAAAAGTAAATGAGATGATGAATTCATGGGAAGCACATGGAGTGGTGCCGGGCACATGGAAGATGCTCAGGAAACATGAGCCCTCACCACTCACAGCGCACGTACTCATTCACAGAAGCTGTCTGGGAGGGAACGGAGCATTCGTTTTCTACTCTGTAAACTTCTTTTTTGGAAATTTTTTTCTATAAGTATATATTACTTTTGGTTTTGTTTGTTTATTTGTTTGAGACAGGGTCTCGCTCTGTCACCCAGGCTAGAGTGTAGTGGTATCACCATAGCTCATTGCCACCTTAAACTCCTGGACTCAAGGGATCCTCTTGCCTCAGCCTCCCAAGTAGCTGAGACTACAGGCACACACCACTATACCTTGCTAACTTTTTTTTTTTTTTTTTGTAGAGATAGGGTCTTGCTATTGCCCAGGCTGGTCTCGAACTCCGGCCTCAAGCGATCCTCCCACCTCGGACTCCCAAAGTTCTAGGATTACAGGCGTGAGCCACCACACCCAGCCCCCTTTTGTCATTTTTTAAAGTTAGTAACCAGTGATGTTTCCTGCATGTCCAGATTTCTGATCATGTAAGCCACTATTGAAAAAACTGGATTTCAACCCTTGACACTTTGACATTTTTCAGTGTGTTCCCCATTTAAAGGTAACAAATTGTGCGTGGTTTCAGCCCCCACTGCAAAGCGGTACCTCCTGTCACACATACTCCTTTGTTTTTTTTTCCAGTTTCAAGGCTTGCCTCATGGTTAGAAATTTTTTCAACTTTTTAATATGAGATTTTAAAAATATACAGAGAAATTGGAAGAATTGAATAGTGAACATCCATATACCAAGGCCCTAGATAGAACAGTGAATATTTTGCCATATCTGCTTAATTACACGTGAAGGGGCTATTTCCTGGGATATTTGGAGGGAAGAGGACATGGAGATGGAGACACTTCAGCCCTGAGCACTGGGGCCTGTGTCTCTTCAATGGAAGGGCGTCTGCCCCATGCTGCACCACCACACGCCTGGAAAAAAATCACAGTCCAGTCAGATGTTCTGTGCAAGTCAGATTTCAGAAGCGACTTCAGAAATGTCTTATAGGCCGGGCGCAGTAGCTCACGCCTGTAATCCTAGCACTCTGGGAGGCCGAGGCGGGTGGATCGCTCAAGGTCAGGAGTTCGAGACCAGCCTGAGCAAGAGTGAGACCCCGTATCTACTAAAAAATAGAAAGAAATGATCTGGACAACTAAAAATATATATGTATAGAAAAAATTAGCTGGGCATGGTGGCTCATGCCTGTAGTCCCAGCTACTCGGGAGGCTGAGGCAGGATTGCTTGAGCCCAGGAGTTTGAGGTTGCTGTGAGCTAGGCTGACGCCACGGCACTCACTCTAGCCCGGGCGAAACTCTGAAAAAAAAAAAAATGTCTTTTAGAGCTGCTTTTTTATAAATCCAGTCAGTGTTCACACGTTGCGTCTGGCTATCTTATCTCTTTGAACTCTTTTATCTATTTAGTCTTCCCACTTTTCCCCTGACCTCAATTTTTTTTTTAGGAGCGCACAGCCTTTGCCCTTCCTGTCTTAGGGGGCCAGACAAGACCCTTCATCATCTTAGAGCCCTTCTCCAGAATGTCCCAGCTCCTTTCTGTCTCTCTTGAAGCACAGAAATAGTTCCCTGCATGGGTCCCAAGCATTCATGGCCGTGTCATGTCTTTATCTCAGGATACGTCAAAGTTTTTCCAGGGCCTTTTGGCTACCACCCTGGTCTTCACTCTCTGGGGACTAGGGAAGTCCAAGCTGAGATGATGGCCGATGGACCAGGAGAAGCCCAAGAGCTGGGAGAACACCCAAGGCCACTTTCCTTAGGAGGGAGCCAAGAAGTTCACAGGTCAGGAGCAGGATCCCAAACCAAAGATAGGGTTGAGTCATCTCCTCTTTCCTGTGTCAAAATCACTTTGGGCTTCCCAGCCACTTGGAGTCTCTGACCCCATTGAGAGTAAAGCATTCTGGAAGCCTGACCTTTTCTATACCCACCAAAGGCAAGTTCTCTTTATAAGATACCAGAACCTCTTAATCACATAGACCTTGAATTCTATGGTCTGGTAACCCCATCATGCCTCCACCATTACTTGGGACCTTGTCCTAAGCAGGCCTGTCATCTAAAAGACAGTTTCACAGCCGGTTACTCTTATAACTGCCCTCTATGGCCATGAGCCATTCTGGATGCCCCTATCAACTGTCCTTTTGTGGCCAGTGTCCTGTGTGGCTCTGGGCTTCCTGCCCTGTGACAATTTTATCTGCTACTGCCCTCCCGACAGCCCTCCCCATTGCTCCCACCTCCTCAGCCTTTCCAGAGTCCACCAGGTCTAGGCTGACTCTCCCCAAGGACACAGCACCCTGGCAGCTCTCGAGGGGAGGTTGAGCCTCGTCCCACCCAGGTTGCCGAGCCCTGGATTGGTACCTGCACCCTCCCTTTGATTGTAGAAGGAACATTTGTTCATGGAAGAACTCCAGAAAATACAGACAGCATTAAAGAAGAAGAGAGACTGGGCACAGTGGCTCATGCCTGTAATCCTAGCACTTTGGGAGGCCAAGATGGAATATTGCTTTAGGCCAGGAATTCAAGACTAGCCTGAGCAACACAGTGAGACCCCATCTCTACAAAACGTTTTTTTTAAATTAGCCAGGCGTGGCGGTGCACACCTGTAGTCCCAGCTTCTTGGGAAGCTGAGATAGGATCGCTTGAGCCCAGGCATTCAAAGGTGCTGTGAGTTAGGATTGCACCGTTGTACTCCAGCCTGGGTGACAGAATGAGACCCCATTTCTAAAATATAAAAAAATAAAGCCGTGCACGGTGGCTCAAACCTGTAATCCCAGCACTTTGGGAGGCCAAGGCAGGAGGATCGCTTGAGCCCAGGAGTTCAAGACCAGCCTGAGCAACATAGTGAGACCCTGTCTCTACAAAAAAACCCAGAAAAATTAGCCAGAGTTAGTGGCACACGCCTGTAGTGCCAGTTACTCAAGTGGCTGAGGCAGGAGGATTGCTTGAGCCCAGGAGTTTGAGTTTGCAGTGAGCTA
>NW_012145634.1:74582-93679 GCF_000956105.1 Propithecus coquereli
TCTAATCATTTATACATTTTATATTTTCTTCACTTGACATATTGTGAGTTCTATTGTCACCAAATAGTCTTCGAAAATATTATTCTTAATATGTATCACTTATTTAAATTCCCCTTTCAGGTAGACATTTAGTGTTTTTCTATTTATGTTGCTGCTATAACAAATGTTACAACATTTGTGTGCCTAAATCAGCTTGGTTTTTTTGGGTAGATTTTGTAGAGGTGGGATTTTGTGTGACTGAGTGTGGGGATATTTAGAATTTTTGATGCATATTACCAAGTTGCTTTCCGGGGAATGTTGTGCCAATTTGTAGTTCTACTGGCTGTGTGTGAGTGTACCCATCTCACTGTGCCCCTCACCTTCAAGTGATGGGTGTCATCTGTGCTGCCTCCGTGGCCTCACCCAGGGCCTGACGTGTACTTGGCACTCATAAGTCTTTGGGTAGCAAAGCCGCCCTCACTGCATGTTCATCACCACTATATGGGGGCTTGGCATCCACAGCGGTTCTGTGGGGATCAGCCTGTCCAGCTGGGCGTGAGCATAAATTTAACCATTTTACATAACTGACAAACTGCTCCCTGCTTCACACCAGGTGGGCCACCGTCTGGAGCAGGGACACAGGGGCTTCAACCCCTCACCTGCACCCGAGCAACTCTGCTTTACCTATTTTACATATGGGGCTTCTGCCTTTGATTGCTATTTGGAGAAGTTGTGCTGCTGAAAAAGATTTGAAAGCCACTTCTTCTGGCTGGGCCACAAGATTTCTCACGATCTCCCTGCCTCTCCAGTTGCATCCCTTCCTCTGAGCTCCAGCCCTCGTGCGTGATTTGCCTTTCCCTACGTGCTCCATGCCCTCCATGGTCCCAGGCTTAGGACTGGATGCTCTCCCTCTTGCTGGACAGGCTGCTTTCTCTCTCTGCTTGGCTAAGCTTTCCTCACATGTTAACTCTGAGACCATAGCACCTTTTGTGGGAACTCTGCCCCACTATGATTGTTTGTCCACCTCCCTCCAAACCAGACGGCCCTTCGAGTACACGAGTAGGGCATTAGAGCCCCCAGGCACAATGCCTGGCGCACATTAGGTACTCAGTGAATGAATGAGTGAATGAAGTAATATTTATTGGCAAAATTTTTGAGATGCATCAGTCACTGCGCAATAATCCTTTTCCTACCCAGTCTGACTGGATGAATCACTGAGAATGCTCTTGGAGAATGAATCTGTGGTTGATTTTATACCCACAGGTGTTAAGGTTTCATGAGCAAATAACCTCCTTTCTTCCTCTCTCCTTGGCACATCAGCTCACCCGACGATTGCCACCCATCAAAGAAGCTAAGCCTCGGTTACAGAAGCTCTTCCGGGACTTCTGGCTCTATTCTGTTCTCATGGGATTTGCTGTGGAGGACTCAGGTAGGGGGAGCTTTCTCTCACGGGGAAGACAATGCAGAGTGAAAACAAAGGTGAGGTTGGACTCAACCTAATTGTGAATATGAGCACATTCCAAATGAGTCCAAATGCAGCTGCTTCTTCCTACTAGTATTTGCAAATACTGCCCTTCCCAGATGTAGTTTAGGGTACTGAGAATGCCATTTTTCCTAAGGGAAATATCTGCCCAAGTTAGGTAACAGACTCATTTCTATGCCTCATTTTTGGGATAATTGTCTCAAACAAAGGACCTTTCACTCCAGGAGTTGTCAGAGTCACCCCCACTGCAGTGGTTCTGGACTGAGGCAAGTGTCTCACTTGCATTCACTCTCTTGCAGGACTCTGGCCAGAAGAGTGGTACGAGGGGGTCTGTGAAATAGCCACCAAGTCCCCTCTGCTCACCTTCCCCAGCAAAGAGCCTCTTCGGTCCGTCCTCCAGTATAACTCAGCCATGAAAAATGACACAGTCACCCCCGTAAGGATTCTGATCTCGTTTTTGCTTAGCTCCCTGGGATGATTGGGGCGGATCCTTTCATTGTCTTTTCCAACGCATATTGCTGGCCACTGCGACCTGTTTCTCCTGGGGAGGTGTCTGTGAGCCCTTGAGTGTTTCTTTCCCTCCAGGCTGAACTGAGCGATCTCCGCAGCACCATCATCAACCTGCTGGACCCCCCTCCTGAAGTGTCCGCCCTCATAAACAAGCTGGACTTCGCCATGTCTACCTATCTCCTGTCTGTGTACCGGCTGGAGTACATGAGGTACACGAGACTCCACCTCCACGCACATCCACATTCGAGCTTTTTTTTTTTTTTTTTTTTTTTTTTTTTGACAGAGTCTCACTCTGTTGCCTGGGCTAGAGTGCCGTGGCGTTAGCCTAGCTCACAGCAACCTCAAACTCCCGGGCTCAAGCGATCCTACTGCCTCAGCCTCCCGAGTAGCTGGGACTACAGACATGTGCCACCATGCCCGGCTAATTTTTTCTATATATATATTTTTAGTTGTCCAGATCATTTCTTTCTATTTTTTAGTAGAGATGGGGTCTCACTCTTGCTCAGACTGGTCTCGAACTCCTGACCTTGAGCGATCCACCCGCCTCGGCCTCCCAGAGTGCTAGAATTACAGGCATGAGCCACCACGCCCGGCCCCGAGCACATTTTTTATTTTTGTTCCCTTCTAGGCATGGGACTCTTTTCAGTTTCTCCGGAGACATGCAAGTTATCTAAAAAAACAAACAAAAACACCCTCTGCTTTTCTTGTGTGCCTTCCTTCATGAGCACCAAAGGCCAAGTCTAATAACACCTCCCGGTATCTAAACTCTGTTATCATCCCCGCTCTCATAGGGAACAGACTTCTGTGAAGTCACAGTCACCATTGCAAACTCAGCTCTTGACTGGACAGGGGCCCCTCTGAGGAGCGAGCCCTTACTGAGCATGGTTCTGAGACACTCACTGAGCTGGTTTATGCAACCACAGTTGAGTAAATGCAACAACAAAATCCTGCAGGTGGCCCGATGATGAGAATTTGCCTGTATGCACAGCAGTCCTAGCAACTGTAATGCCTCTTACAGTCTGTAATTGTCACCGTGATGACATCAGCCACTGACATGATTGAGTGCTCATGTGTGCCGGGACTGTGCTGTGTTACGTGTGTTGATACGTGTGTTGATGTACTCTCCAGTGTGCTGATGAGGTGGGCACTGTTGTGTGCCCATTGTACAGATGAGGAAACTGAGCCACTGAGCAGTTAGGCAGTTGCCCAAGGTAGTGATCCCTGATATGAACTGAAACCCAGTCTCCTACGCACTATGCTGTGCTGCCTCTCATAAGCAAAGGCTGGAAACAGCAGCCAGGGTGCACAGAGCCCAGCCATCTGTGGCTGACCAGTGTGGTTCTACAGCCCCACTGCAGTGAGTGAGGCCTGAGCACCCTGGGACTGCAGCCAGACACACTAGCTGCGAAAGGATGATTCCCTGTCATCAGGAAAAGGTCAAGTTATACTTAACTTATTTAAGTCACAGGAGGGGTGCAGTAAGTTATAGAATCATTTCCTTCCCAAATGACTTCAAAAGAAAGTGTTCTTAAAAGGATGGATATTTGAAAACAACACTATTTTAACCTTTTTTGGTGCCACCAGACCCTCTCGTAAAAGAAATCATACTTGAGGCTGGACATGGTGGCTTATGACGGTAATCCCAGCACTTTAGGAGGCCGAGGCTCAGGAGTTTGAGATCAGCCTGGGTAACATAGCAAGACCCCTGGCTCTACAGAAAATACGAAACTTAGCCAGGCATGATGGTGACACCTGTAGTCCCAACTATTCGGGAGGCTGAGGCAGGAGGATCATTTGAGCCCAGGAGTTCAAGGCTGCAGTGAGCTATGATTCCACCACTGTCCAGCCTGAGCAACAGAGGAAGACCCTGTTAGGTGTGGCGGGGGAGGAAAAGAAATCATACCTGAAAGTGTAATGTGTAAAATAGATGAAGGCTGCTTTGGTTACAGGGAGCACGCCCTACCCTCCTGCTTAGTGGCCTCCTCCCTGCCTTCGGCAACCTGAAGGCTCCGCGAAAGAGCAGAAATGGAAACCAGTGACCCATTCTTCCCAGAGTCCCATAAGGGAGTTTTGACTTTCTGTTCTTTTTTCGTTGTAAATGTTTTTTAATTTTAATTTTTTTTAATTAAAAAAATTATTTTTTGCAGGGGGTGGACAGGGTCTTGCTCTGTTGCCCAGGCTATAGCACAAGCATAGCTCACCGCAACCTGGGATGCCTGGGCTCAAGTGATCCTCCCACCTCAGCCTCCCCAGGAGCTAGGACTACAGGCGTGCTCCACCATGCCTGGCTAATTTTTGTATTTTTTGTAGCAACAGGTTCTCACTATGTTACCCAGCTGGTCTTGAACTTCTGACCTCCAGCAATCCTCCCAACATGGCCTCCCAAAGTACTGGGGTTGCAGGTGTGAACCACCATAACCACCGTGACCATAACCATGAACCACTGGCCATAAATGTCTGTTACTTTCATTTATGAAAGTACTATAAGAACATGACACAAAAACTTGCAAAATAAGTGGAGGGAAAAAAATCATTGACCCTACCACCATACCCTATAGCTTATTAGGATATTTCCTTCTAATCTTGTTTCCAAAGAATATATTTTCAAAGAAAAATCGGCCAGAACAACGCAAGCCAAACCAAAACAGAGCAAAAACATGGTTTTAATCCTAGCATGTATGGACAGAAGAGATGTCTCCAGACCCCATCAGCCTCACGTGTTCAAAGGCAGGGCTGTCTCTGCCTTCCCCACAGGTGTGCCCCTGAATGGTTTCCTCAGGTTCTCAGGACAAGTGGCAGTTTTTTGGTGTTTTTCGGTTTTTTTTGTCATCGTAGCTCACTGCAACCTCAAACTCCTGGCTCAAGCAGTCCTCCTGCCTCAGCCTCCTGGATAG
This sequence comes from Propithecus coquereli, assembly GCF_000956105.1. Taxonomy (NCBI): domain Eukaryota; kingdom Metazoa; phylum Chordata; class Mammalia; order Primates; family Indriidae; genus Propithecus; species Propithecus coquereli. Next base: position 79,449 of record NW_012145634.1, read on the forward strand.
CTGGGACTACCGGCATGTGCCACCACATCTGGCTAATTTTTTCTGTTTTTAGTAGAGAGGTCTCACTCTTGTTCAGGCTGATTTTGAACTCCTGAACTCAAGCAGTCCCACCACCTCGGCCTCCCAGAGTGCTGGGATTATAGGCGTGAGCCACTGCACCCAGGCCAGGACAGCCTCTTGAGTGAACTGGCAGGGGAAGATTCTAAGAGGCACAGGCAACTTCCATGAGCCCAGCTCCCACCCAAGCTGCCTGCCAGGTCCCTGAGAGCACTCTGCTAACTCAGAGAGATAGCCCCAAAGCCTTTATTCTTTATTCAGAACTTGGCTTCGGTGCCCACCAACTGGTTATTGGGAGAACTTTAAAATCACAAAGTGGAAAAAGTGAGAAGTCAAGTGAAAGCTGTGTGCATGTGCACACTCAATGCATGAGCTTAAAGGCGCCTGGCCCGCCCTCCGGAGGCTTAACACAACAGGCTGATGCAGAGGCCAGTGGAAGCACCCCATTGTGCTCCTGCTATCTTAGTGGAGCCCTGGAACTCTAAACTGGCTCCACTTGCCCGTGAGTCAAGCGCATGCATTTCTTTTCTTTTTGTTCCTTTTCGCCCTGAGGTTAAAGATATTTTTTATTGTAAAAGTAAAACTCTGAGCCTGGCATGGTAGCCCATGCCTGTAGCCCTAGCTACTTGGGAGGCTGAGGCAGGAGGATCACTTGAGGCCAGGAGTTCAAGACCAGCCTGAGCAACATAGCAAGAATCCCATGTCTTAAAAAAAAAAAAAAAAGTAAAAATATACATGGTACATAAAACAAATAAGAGAATAAAAAACAGTATAATAGTACAGAAGATGCTAAAGATAAAAAAGCACAGATCTTTCCTTCCTAGCCCTGAATATCTCATTCCTACTATACAGAGATACCCACTGTTAATAGTCTCTTCTTATTTTTCTCTCTAGAAATTTTCTATGCAGAGGCAAGCATATATAGCCTACACGTACACACACAAGCCTTTAGGAAACCTGTTAGTGGGATCACACTGTATGTGTTTTCCCTGCACCTTGATATTTTTTAATTTAGTATGTTTCAAATGTTTTTCTGTAACAGCGCATGTATAGAGCTACCTCTCACTTTGGTGGCTGCATGATGTGTCATCAGATGGGTGCACTTAGGCTAATCTGACCAGTCTCCTATTGATGGGCAGATTGTTTCTATTTTGGGTAATGAAGTCAGTGTTGTCATGAAAATCCTTATGCAGGTAACCCTTAAAATACACTCTAATGGTGGGGTTGCTGGGTTAAAAAATATGGAAATGTTTCATAATAGACGATACCCATGTCAGTGTGCCCCATAAATGTCAGAGGGGGTCTATTCCTCACAGCCTCACTAGTTCTGAGCAGCATCAAACCTGCGATAGGGGAGGGCCTGGCATTTTCAAAATTTATTTAAGGTGTTCTCCTTGTTAGGGTACTGCGCTCAACAGATCCTGATCGCTTCCAGGTAATGTTCTGCTACTTTGAGGATAAAGCTATTCAGAAAGACAAATCTGGTAAGCTTATTATTGTGATGCTTTCATGATGAATTAAGCTTTAATAGGATAAGAGGAATACTACTTCCTTCCTATTTTTTGCCTACATGTAGAAAATAGTTTTATGAAGTGACCTACCACATTGGAAAGATCAGTATAAAACACATAACCTTAAAATATACATCTTACTTGCTCTGTGACTGGTGCAAGAGCCCCAAACAGGAGGGTCGCTCTGGCCCACTGCTGGAGTATGCTCATCTGAAGGGTCTGGGGCTCCTTGGACAGTCACTGGTGGACCTGTAGCAGCATCTTGCTGTTGCCAGAGAGCAGGCTAAGAAGACCAGGGAATCAATTTAAAGAGAGTCTCAGTGGACATATTATTATAATCTGAACATAAATACAATATTTTTATTTTATTTAATTGAAACAAATTTAGATTGATTGTGAAAGGTATGAGTTCATAATGATACTCTGAAAAGAACAATGTTTAATGCAAAATGTGCAAGAAGATGGTTGTAATGACAAAAGCAGGGAGAGTACACGGGGAGATAGGTAGATACAAATATAGACATATGTTTATTTCTTCCATGAAGTATTTGTGAAGTGGAGACATGTAGTTGTGTCTCTTTGTGTAAGCAGGAAAGAGGGAACACCAGGAAAAAAACCACACAGTCCAGGACAGTGTCTAGCACCAGCAATACAGGGACTGATCAGGCCTGGTCTCGGAAAGTGACCAGTGTCCTTCCAGTGGGTGATGGACAGAGGCGGCCCACAGAGGAACAAGTTAAAGATGCTCCATTAGCCAAGACTACCAGTGGGAGCTGGCTGCATGCATGGCTCTTGTCATGAGGGTTTCCATGCCTCAGTAGCCCTGCCCAATATGTGGGGACCCAGTTGGACCACTGACAAGCCAGGCTCTGTGGGCCACAGCAACGTCAAGGCCTGTATCATTTCTGGGAACATTTCAGAATGTGAAAATCTCTATGAAACAAGTCTCACAGTGCAGCATGTCCTTGGGCCGAGTGCACAGAGGGCCTTAGCTATCACCAGTCCTAACCAAGAGGACCAACTCCTAGGAAGACAGAAAAATAGTGGAAACTCCAAGAAGGCGTAAAAATATTTCAGTTGCCAAAACCCTATAAGGGAAACGTAAGCTAAACACAGGAGTAAGAAGAAGAGGCGGAGAATTGGAAAGGGCACAAGGAAACTCTCTGGACTGAAGGAAATGTTCTTTGCTTTGTTTGGGTGGCAGTTTCATGGGTGTGCACAATTGTTAAAGTCATCAAATCGAGCACATAAAGTTTTTGGATTTTATTATATGCAAATTATACCTCTATTTTTAAAAATTACAAAGGGCTAACATTAGAGTTTTGTAAGTTTATTTTGCCAAAAAAAGAGAGATTAAAATGAAGACAGCAAAGAAAAAAGTTAAATGCATAGTATAAGCACTTTTTGACCAGTCTTACTTTATAAAGGTACTGATAAGTCTGATTTATAAGATGTTTAAAAATTTAAAAGAAACTGAAATAATAGACCTATGTTTTAATTAAATGCTTACAATAATTTGATAATTTTATAATCATGTTTAAATATGCAAAGGAATTTAGTAGAATCTACAAATTTGTATTAACTGTGTGAGTAAATTCTTTGAAGAATGCTTATTGATGAATTCTTAAGATTAACAAAGTTAGCATTAATAAAGTACAGCTAGTAGTGAGTAGTCCTTTCCGTGCCAGAAGCTGTTGGCACATTCATGATTCTATAATATCAACTTGTTCTTGCCAGTAGAAAAATTATCCCCAGATACTTCTGGTACCATTTTTTTCTTTTGTTGAAAAATTAACGCTTGAAGAAATGTTTTTAAAAATCACCCCAGAGACTCTGAGATGCTGGTTTATGTAAGACTTTCATCCAGTAAGTCCTTTGCAGAAGACCTCATACTGATACACAACAGAGTCAGGAAATTAGCTGCATGAATGTATTTTTGCAGCTGGGAGTCAGTGGGGTTGGCAAGGAAGGGCAGCATAAGGTTTGGAAGCTCCCTCTGCTGGCAGTCAGGGAAGAATTAGAATGAGCAGGGAGCCTGGTGGAGGCCAGGAGTAGGAGGTGCAAGCAGACAGTTTCTACAGAAGGAAACCTCTTTCTGGAGGAGTCCACATATGGGGGGGAATGCTCAGAGGGTCTCACATGCCCCAGGACCACCTGGGGGTATAGCAGAGATGCTGTTCATTGATTCAGTCCCTTCATCCATCCAGGCAGCATTGGTCAGTGCAGCAGCTGTTTTGTGCTAAGTTCTGTGCTGGACGTTTGGCTCATCCTGAAATTCTTTGGTTCAGGAGGGAGAATAAGTAACAAAAAAATTGAAACTGTCAACCTCTAAGAGACTTAAAAACCTAGCACATTTTGCCAGCCGCCTGGAGAATATCTATAGATGGAATCATACCGCTTTCTGAAGCTAGATGTTTCACTCTTCCTTCTCTCTTAGCTCTGTTTTTCTGTTCTTGTGACAGCAGAGGAAATTAAATTGTACTGGGGATTGATTTGCTCTTCACATGATTCAAAATGAAATGATTTTATATTCTTCCATGATTTCAAATTGGTGGTTTTTGTTCTGAGCATGGTACGTAGGTTAAGCAGTAAATGTGCAGCTATTGAGTTGACTTTTCTCTTCCTTTTCTCTTCTAAAACATGAGAGATGGGAAGGAAGTGTCTTTGGAGACATATATTATTCATGAATTTTTAGAACCAACCAGGAGAGAGGATATATGAAACTCTAGCAGCTCCACCAAAGGGAAGGGCCTCTGTAAGCCGAGCCTCCCTGTTCCTGGCTGTGCAGGAACGTAAGGGCAAGAGCCTGCTGCTCACCTGCCAGCTGCCCAGCTAGTCAGTACACTAGTAATTCAAAGTTAACCTTAGGTGCAAAAAAAGGAGGCCCTTCTGTAAGTAAAAATCCCCTTAAATGCTATTACATGATACTGATTGGCATCTGACCACTATCTGATTATTTATTAGGAACTTACAGTTTCAGTTTCCTAATAGCTTATATGAAAAAAGTATAACAGTAAACACATACCCCCAAAATAAGGTTTTACCCACCCAACCCAGCCTTTCAAGAAAGCAGCCTTTCTCCACCTCTCCAGGTCACACTGGTCACTTTTCATATTGCTGAGAGCTGTGTTGGGGCCCACTTTTCCCAGTAACAAATAGCTATAAAAGGCCTCTTTATGTCTCAGGCTGCGTGCTGGGCCCAGGGTACAAAGCTGTTAGCACCTGCCTAGTCTCTCTGCCCAGTTGCAGAGAGCAGTCCTGTTATTTAACCATGCAGGTTAAAGATAGTGGAGAGAGGAACAGCACTATGGAGTATGAATTGGCATTTTATTGCAGTTCTTTTATCTGCATTGTGATTCTCACTGTGTTCTGTTGCTTTTTACAACCTACTGTGCATGCGTACAACAGTGAACACATGCAGTGCTCAGATCTTGGTTTCTGAATACCATTCTTCAGTAACAGGAAACAGGGCTTCATGGAGAAAGGGTTGATTAAGAAGAAAAAAAAAAGGCATTGGGGCATGTCAGAAAGACACAGGAGCCAAGCCAAAAGAGCTTCCAGTGGCCGAAGTTGGAGTGATTTGAGCAAAAAAATAGTGATAGTATTGGATTATAACCCAGTGAATAAAATAAATACCCATGAACGCAAAGTGATTAGATTATTGAATAAAATGTGGGGAAGGAGGGACAAGCCTTCTTTACAGAATTCCAGTTACTAAAAGTAGAAGGAATGAGGGAGACAGAAAATCTCTCCACAGTAGCTACTGTAGGCAGAATCCACCCATGGATCCCAAAATTAGTGGGTAAAATTTTAAAGAGAAATGAATTATCTACATAACCTCAAAGTATCTTCTCCAAAATATTTATCAATTGCTGTAGTGATTTTAACTGTCATCCACAAATTCTCTTCGGCGTTTCCTCGGCCTAAGTGTGAGCGGGATTTAGTGACTCGCTTCTAAAGAATAAAATATGGAAAGGGAAAATTAATAACTCAAACCAAATGATCAATGTTAACTTCTCCAGTCCATAATGACATCACATACCCAAGATACGATGTGACAATAAGAGCACATTCCCTGTGTAGTGTTCTCTCCAAAATCCTATAACCCTAGTCTAATCAAGTGAGCATCGGACAAACCTACATTGAGGGACATTACAAAATATTATACCTGTGTTCTTCAAAAGCATCAAAGTCTTGAAAGATAAAGACAGACTAAGGAGTTAACACAGATTAGAGAAGATCAGGATACATGTTGATTAAATGCCATCTGGCGTCCTGTGTTCGCTGCTGGAACAGAAGAGGGATGTGAACGGGAGAATTTGGGAAATCCAGCAAAGTCTGAAGTTCAGGTGATAGTATTAATATTACATTAGTGTCTGACTCACAGTTTCAACAAATAATCCTGGTTATTGCAGATGTTAGTGTCTGGGGAAGCTGGGTAAAGGGTATATGGGAACTCTGAGCTACCCCTGCAATTCTCTGTAAGTCTAAAGTCATTTTAAAAGAAAAAGTTTAGAAATAGCCAGGATTGATCTCTGGTCTGTTGCTGCACCTCATCTGGGGAAACCTTTTTGTTTCAGGGATGATGCAGTGTGTGATTGCTGTTGCAGACAAAGTCTTTGATGCCTTCCTGAATATGATGGCAGATAAAGTAAGTCTTGTCAGAGCGTGAGCGAGCGTGTGTCTGCTGGAGGCACACGAGGGCACTGCTGTACCTGTCTCTTCTGAATCTCTAGGCCAAGACCAAGGAGAATGAGGAGGAGCTGGAGCGGCACGCCCAGTTCCTGCTGGTGAACTTCAACCACATCCACAAGAGGATACGGAGGGTGGCGGACAAGTATCTGTCTGGTCTGGTGGATAAGTAAGTTCATTTTCCTGCTAATGCTTTATGTGTATGTGTGTAAACTTTTGTGATTTGGGGTACAGGAAAAAATCGTCCTCACGTTATCAGTCCAGAAAAAAATGGAGTCACAGTAGAAATTCTCAAGGACGATGCAGCCTCCCACCAAATGTCAGTGAGTTTGCCACAGAGTCCGAATTTGGGTCCAGAAATGTCTGTTCATCTGAGCTATCAGTGTCACTTAGCATGGTTACTGCAGTTCCTGCATTACTCTTGCTGGTGTAATATCCCTGTGTCTCTGAGCCCCACCCACCCTAGCAAGACCCAGCCCCCTGCCCCCGGGTAGAATTGGTGTCTTTTATGTGTTCTGGAGGCTTCTCAGGAACAAAAACCCACACTGGCCCCTTTCCATATACACTCCCTGTGCTGGGAGCCAAAGCAGGCCGTCTTGGGACACGTCCCCACACAGATGAGAACACTTGAAGGTGGGCTGGCCAGCCTCTCTGAGGTGTGAAGGCCAGAGGCAGCAGACACCCAAATGGAGTCTACCTGCAGCTCTCTTCGAAGGCGTCCAGGGATCTGGAGCCTGTCGCAGATGCTGTGTGCCTGGCACAGGCAGCAGTGCCATCTGAGGGCAGGTCAGGAGCCAGCCAGAGGCCATGAAAGCAAGTCCAACACACATGTGGCATGTGTCTGAGCTGGGCCTTCTGAGCAGTGGAGTAACGGATGAGTAACGGCTGTGCAGAGACACTGCCCCTTCAGCCCTGGGGCCATCAGAGCCTGTGGCCTGTTGCTTTCAAGAGCAGGCACCTTCTCTTTACCCCAGGGTGTCATGCAGATAATGTCATTTTCTGTGCCATGAAGTGAGAAATATTGGGGAGCTTGGTTCAAAACTAGGAGAATTGCTTTGGGGAGTGAGAGGGTGCAGCTTTGCCAGTGCATAACCAGGACAGTCGGTATCGGGTTCAGAAAAGGTCAGTTGGGGCGTGTCTGACCCTGAGGAATGGGAATGGCAGGGGCCTGGGGAGCATTTCTGACTGGGCACCACCCACTTCCCTGCAGAGAGCCTGAGGAAGGTGGGCTCTCTGCCTCAGAGACCTCCTGACCTCCCACCTTCAGCTAGCCAGCAGCAGGTGTGGGCTTATGGCAACACAGGGGAGGCAGCTGAGGTGGGGCCCCACCCACTGAGGCCGACCTTCCTTGAGGTTTGGTTCCTGACCCTGAGAGCTGGCTCTTGGCACAGGTTTCCCCACTTGCTCTGGAGTGGGACAGTGCTGAAGACCATGCTGGACATCCTGCAGACCCTGTCGCTGTCGCTGAGTGCTGTGAGTGTCTACTGTCCATTCCCACTGTCCACTCCATGTTATGGCACACTCCTCTATCCTGATTCATGCTACAAGAGGCATATTGGCCCATATTCTACTCTGGGGTTTCCCAAGAAGCTGCAGCAAGTCTGGAAGCCCGTCATACACGGCACAGGTGGTGGGAAGGGGTGGCCAACATTCTGCTGTCCCGTCTGAGAGGCTTGGCAGTGGCATCTTGGAGAAGGCGGTTTGGAAGAGCGAGTCTCGCTGTGCTTTCAGGATATTCACAAGGACCAGCCTTACTATGACATTCCTGATGCCCCCTACCGGATCACAGTTCCCGACACGTACGAAGCCCGAGAGGTAGGCCTGATGTGGTCCCCTGCATAGGGGGCCATCTTCACCACTGATCCTTGAGTATGTCCAGGCAGGTGCTTGCCCTGCATGAGGTGACCCAGTCCCGAGCGGTCTGAGGTATGAGTGGTGTTGGCCCCACCCGGCAGCCAGAAGACCGAGCACTTGCCAGGCCCTGCCGTGTGCAAGGGCAGCTGACTGCCCCCAGGCTCTTCTGCCTTCCAAGCCAGTGCTCTGGCCACTCAGCCATGGTGACTCTTCAGCTGTGTTCTTGGTTTTGCTGCCAAAGAGGTTTACACCTGCCAGTTGGTTTATAGGCCCTCCCGTCTGCACTGAGCACTCATGATTGCAGGTGGACTTCACTTCTCCGAGTGTACTGACTCTTGATTATTGCGGCAGTAGCATAACATGCCTATGGCTTTGTGCTATCCCATTGGGAAAACAGGCAGAGTAAATCGGTCTGAATGAGGACAATGTCCTGGACATCTTTTGTCCCCAGCTTGGTCTGACTCAGAAGGCATTACTCTGGCAGGACCAAAGCTTGAGTCCACTCAGAGCTCCACCAGCCTGGGGCTGGATCATGTCCTAACTTAGGACCTCCCAGTCAGACCAGCAGTCAGTGGGGAGTTTCCCCAAGCAGTGATGTAGCCCAGAGAGGATTTTTGCCACCCTCAAACTGCCTTCCCCTCCAGTCACTGACCCAGGACAGGTGCATAGTGGCCCTGTGACCTGTTATTCATGTGGGTTCTGCCATACAGCCTTGTTCAGGAACTACAGACCACAGTGTGTATGAGTTCCCTGTCCCTCGGATTGGATTAGAACCTGACCATTGTGCTAGCCTGCTGGGCTGCTATAGCTAAGGACCACAGATAGGTGGCTTAAGGAACAGACATTATATGTCCTAGTTCTGAGGGCTGAGGTCCAAGGTCAAGGTGTCAGCAGGGCTAGTTTCTCCTGAAGCCTCTATCCTTGGCTTGTTGGTGGCCACCTCCTTCCCCGTGTCTTCACATGCTCTTCTCTCTGTGTGTCCAGATCCCCTCTTCTCATGAGAACACTGGCCAGATTGGATCAGGGCCCACCATAACTGCCTTTTTTTGTTGTTGTTGAGACAGAGTCTCGCTTTGTTGCCCAGGCTAGAGTGCCGTAGTGCCTACCTCACAGCAACCTCAAATTCCTGGGCTCAAGCAATCCTCCTGCATCAGCCTTCCAAGTAGCTGGGACTACAGGCTCATGCCACAACGCCCAGCTAATTTTTCTATGTTTAGTAGAGACAGGGTCTCGCTGTTGCTCAAGCTGGTCTTGAACTCCTGACCTCAAGCGATCCTCCCGCCGTGGACTCCCAGAGTGCTAGGATTATAGGCGTGAGCCACCACGCCCAGCCCCTATCTACCTTTTAATTTAATCACCTCTGTAAAGGCCCATCTTCCAGGTGCAGTCCTATTCTGAGGTACTGTTGCTGATCAGAGCTCAACATAGGGATTTTGGGGGGACACAGTTCAGCCCAGATGAACTGACCTCAGATTGTTGAGAAGCAGTTTCACCCTCTTCCAGAGCATCGTGAAAGACTTCGCTGCACGCTGTGGGATGATCCTACAGGAGGCCATGAAGTGGGCGCCCACAGTTACCAAGTCCCACCTGCAGGTACTTTCTTGAAGACATCAAAAAGCAATCTCAGTAAGCTCCTTTGAGCTGTCCAAAGAGCTTTACGCAGACGCAGGCAACTCAAAATACAACATTAGTGTGAATAAATAGAGAAATGTCAGTCCAGTGCCTGAGACTATAATAGATGCCTCAGAGGCTGCTCTGCGTTCAGAGCCACTTGGGGGAGGGTGCTAGTCAGGGAATGGGGAGGGTGGTGGCCCAGGAACCCTGAAGGTTCATACCAGGTAAGGTGCCAGCTCTGTGGCAGGAATTGGGGGCTGGCTCTCGAGAAGGTGAGGGTGACCTGGTGGGCACGGGGGTTGCCAGGCTGCGGCAGCACCAAGGGCCAAATGTGTGTTGTCTGCGCCTGTGCCCAAGGGCAGGGCTTGACCGAGGCTGGTGGAGCAGAAGCAGAATCGGGCACTTGTGTCCCATTAAAGTTCTGTCTAAGCAGCATGAGTAGGTGCATGGGAGTCTTTCTATAAATGCCAATGACTGTGAGGTGAGTTATTGTTCTATTGAAAGTCACAGTCAAACAGATGGAACAAAAATGCTACAGTGTATAAGAGGACAAAGTCGCCTTAACAGGAGTCAAAGTTCAAGTAAGTGACAAGTTGGAAAAAAAGAAAACAGTGGTCAAAGACAAGACAAATGCCACTACAAGAAATCTGGGTTAGCAGAGGGCAGGTGTATTAGGAGGAGCTTGTGAAGTTGGCCTCGGCAACACTTGTTAAGATGAACCCAATTCACAAACGTTTCTGGATGTGAAATCCAGGAGGATAGAACAGCTGGCTCCAGGAGTCCCAGACGCTGTGTGGAAATGCATTTGGCAAGAAACTGGGTCATGCTAAGGATCGCTGTAAAGTTCCTCCTTCCCCAGAGAGGTTGAGCAGTGAGGAGGACGGAGCAGGGCCTTGTAACTAAGCCACACCTGTCCTTTGATGACTGTAGCTTTCTCATTTGTACACTAGAATTCTTCAAACTGTGGTAGTTTCTCAAACTGTTAATACTTAGAATCATCTGATTTCCCTTGGCTGAGGTAGAGGAAAAGTCTGTGGCATAAGAGGGGAGGCCTCCTTTAATGCCGAGAAAGTTTCAGTGGACAAAAAAAGGGGCCAATAGAGCTTTTTATTCTCTCTGACTTTTTCAGGCAGGCCTGACCTGAGGAGGAAATAGAAAATGAAAAGGCTTGAAATGACCTTGATATTTCCACCAGGTGTCCCCTTGGCGCCCTGCCGCAGGTCCACCCTTTCCCTCCCTCTGCAGCCCACTCATTCTGAACTGCCATCCCACCTCTGCACGGCTCTCCCTGACCAGCCCCACCTCCCCGTCCTGTCTCCAGCCTCAGCCTTCCCCGAATCTGCTCTCCATGCCACACACCAGAGTAGTCCAGTTTTAATAGCAGATATGGTCAATGCTACCATTTAAACTACTGCCACTGCCCATCACCATGAGGTCTATGCGTTAGTGCAGTTTTGAGTTTACGTGTCTGCGTGTATTTTTCTGCAAGAAGTTATGTAGCTCCCTCTAAGTGCTTTTGCCTGGCCCCTGGGCGGCCAGGTGAACTCAGATGTTCTGCGCTCCTGCTGCCTCACCCCTGCTGGGCAGCAAGGGTGCTGCAGTGGGGGGAGTGGAGGCCCCACACCACACTGCCTGCCTGTGGGCAGCAGGGCCAAGGCTTTGCAGTGCGTTTCCCCAGCTGCTCATACAGCTCTTGGCAAATAGCAGATGCTCAGCAAGCAGGTGCTGAAGGAATAAAGGGGCCTCCCGCATAGATGCAAAGCTACACCGACTGCCTGACAGCCACTCAGAGAATCTGACCTTGTCCTCGTTTGCAGATGAGCAGTAGCCAGTCAGAAAGAGGCTTAAACTTACTGGTGGTCCCCCAGCTAGTCAGTGAGGGGCAGACCCAGGACAGAAACCCGGTGTTTGCCCCACTACCCCCACACCTTAAATTAATTATAGTTTTATTTTCCCCTTTTAGTGAAATAGCATGTTTTTATCCTATTTCAGGAATACCTGAACAAACATCAGAACTGGGTGTCGGGACTGTCCCAGCACACAGGACTGGCCATGGCCACTGAGAGCATTCTTCACTTCGCCGGCTACAACAAGCAGAACACCACGCTCGGGGTATGTGCAAGCCTCTTTTAGAGCAGTGACCCCCTTAGACTGTGGAGCAGCAGTCCAGGGGCTGGGGGGTATGGCAGCAGTGGCCAGCCTGGGCTGGGAAGGGGAGTCACTGAGGCCCTGGGTCCCCAAGGGCAGGTGGCAAGGCTGGGAGGCTGGGAGGCTAAGGCTCAGGCAGAGGAAGTGGCGGGTGTGGCTTGCAAATACTTTCTCCCATTCTGGGGGTTGCCTTTGTACTCAGGGCATTCCCCTTTCTGTCTCAAACCTTAGACTGAGGAGCAACTAGCACGTGCTTAAGAGCCCACTGACTTTGGCTGTCACCTTCAGCCACCCTTTACCATCTGTAAGTGACATTTACAGACCACATACACCCACATAAGAGATGGCCATGAGCACCAACTTCCACAGCGTTTCCGTCACTGATTACAGTCATTCTCACCACAGTCTAGTAATTCTTTCTCTTGCAAAGGCCTGTTCACTTATAGTACAGATTGTCTTCCAGAAATACTTCTTCCATCAAAATTTTTTTAAAAATCCTCTTCTGGGATATATCAAACTGGAGGGTATTTAAAATATTTTGTTTTATTAACTTGCCAGCACTGAAGATTTTTAATAACCTCCAGATCTGAACTTGACTTCTCAATTAGACTTAGGTTTAGCCATGGTAAATGTGAGAAAAGGATTGTGTTGCAACAGTCTGAACTAATTGTCGTTACTTGTCCATAGGCGACTCAGCTAACCGAGCGCCCAGCCTGTGTGAAGAAAGATTACTCCAACTTCATGGCGTCCCTCAATTTGCGCAACCGCTACGCAGGCGAGGTACTTCCCTCGGCCTTGTGTTCGAGGTCCTTCAAAGTGTCCTCTTGTTTTGATGCCAGTTGTCTCTTTCCCAGTGGAAAATGAATGAAGCATCTGGGTGATGGGGAGTTCACTCATTTTAGGTGGACTGGAAGGGCATGGGGCCCTGGAACTCACCGGCACATTCTGGGTGATTTATGGTGTTAAATGGTAGCAAACATGTGTTAAATGCCATGCATTGCATTGTCCTGGGCACTCAGTGAGAGGTATGTACTATTTATTCCAGTGTTACAGATAAAGACACTGAGGCACCTGAAATTAAGTAACTTGCCCAAGTCATACAGGCAGAGCAGGTTTGGGAACCACATCTTCAGACTCCATGTTGAGGGCTCTCATCCACCACACCACAGTTTATTCCAGCCTGACCAGTTGCTGCAACTCTCTGGGCCTCCGTTTCCTCGTCTGTAAACTCTGAAGCTAGTCTACACCATTTCCAAGGTCCCTGGCAATTCTGCAAGTCTGTCAGTGCTGGCCTGAGGGGGCTCACCTCCCCCCGAGCGCTCTGCCACTGGCTTATTCCATTGGCCACTTTCCCTGGGAGCCTCAGCAAGGTGCCTGTGCTCTGCATAGTGGCCACTGACCACACAGGCTCAGTCGCTGGGAGTCACCCTCGGAGTCTATTCCACATTGTTTTTGTTTTTTTTTTTTTTGAGACAGTCTCACTCTTTCGCCCGGGCTAGAGTGCCGTGGCGTCATCCTAGCTCACAGCAACCTCTCACTCCTGGGCTCAAGTGATCCTCCTGCCTCAGCCTCCCAAGTAGCTGGGACTACAGGCATGTGCCACCATGCCCGGCTAATTTTTACTATATATTTTTAGTTGTCCGATTAATTTCTTTCTAATTTTTAGTAGACACGGGGTCTCGTTCTTACTCAGGCTGGTTTCGAACTCCTGAGCTCAAACAATCCGCCCTCCTAGGCCTCCCAGAGAGCTAGGATTATAGGCGTGAGCCACCGCGCCCGGCCCCACATTGTTTTTTGGTTTTTTTTTTTGAGACAGAGTCTCAAACAGAGTCTTACTCTGTTGCCTGGGCTAGAGTGCCATGGCGTCGGGCTAGAGTGCCATGGCGTCAGCCTAGCTCACAGCAACCTCGAAATCCTTCTGCCTCAGCCTCCCGAGTAGCTGGGACTATAGGCACACGCCACCATGCCTGGCCAGTTTTTTCTATATATTTTTAGTTGTCCGGCTAATTTCTTTCTATTTTTTTTTTTAGTATAGACGAGGTCTGGCTCTTGCACAGGCTGGTCTTGAACTCCTGACCTCAAGCGATCCTCCCACCTTGGCCTCCCAGAGTGCTAGGATTACAGGTGTGAGCCACCCCGCCTGGCCCACACATTGTTTTGAATACCCAGTGGCATTGAGAAGTCTGTCTGTGGGGATTAGTTTTATTGTTTGGAAGGAGTCAGATCTCCTTTACAAGCAAGTCTTGTGAATAAGAAAGCAACATTTTCTTGGGGGAAAAAAAAATACCTGACTTTAAAAATAGTGAAGCTGGGCCAGGCGCGGTGTCTAAGAACAGCCTGGGCAATAGCGAGACC
>NW_012145634.1:95539-98217 GCF_000956105.1 Propithecus coquereli
CTTTTTTTTTTCTGTGTTTCTTAAGGTCACTTGAGATAAATAGTCAGAAGGGGTGTTTTGTGTTTCTTGTTCCCTCAGGGAAATTTTAATGCTTCAGAGATAGAATTAGAATGTTCTGGGTGGGTGGTGGTGACAGTAATGGTAATACCTTCCATTTGCTGGTATTTTATAATTGCGTGGGGTTTGTGTCAGTCACACCATTCAGGGTCCTGAGGAAACATTGTATCCAGTGGGCTTGTGTGGGAGATTATGTAGTCAGGGAGGGACGCCCACCCCTGCCTCTCAGGAGAGTAAGACACCTGGGGCCCTGGGCTCAGCCAGTGGTTCCTGAGCCCTTTTTGTCTGGAACCAAGGAGGACACTGGCTTCTCAGCCTCTCTCATCATGAGTGTGCAGAAGGGCCTGTGGAAGCCACGCTTCAGCCCACAGGGCTCCGCCTCCAGAGCAGTGCTCCCCATCTGCGTGGAGGAATGTAACGCAGTCACCTGTGGCCGTGTGAGCTCTCGCAGGGACAAGATCTGCAGACAGGGCCGTACGCTCTGGCCGACGGATACACCCACTGCCATTATGTGCACCCACTTCCTCCCTCCCATCCTTTCTGGTTGTTTTTATCTGTGTTACCACTACGTGTGTTATACTTTATAAGCACCTGGGACTACAGGCAAGAGCTACCACACCTGGCTAATTTTTCTTAGTTTTTGTAGAGACAGGGTCTCAAACTCCTGAGCTCAAGTGATCCTCCCACCTCAGCCTCCCAAAGTGCTGGGATTACAGGTGTGAGCCACCACACTTGGACTTTTTAAAAATTTTTATTATGAAAAATTCCAAACATACACAAAAGCTGGTGATGGCCTGCCCCTGCCATCACCAGTGGCTTGGCTGTCAGCTCAGTTCCCTTGGCCTGTGGCAGGCTTGTCCACCCACTCACACCCAGACCTTCTGCTGGCCCTAGCAGCTCATGGTCGGCTGTGTACTCACTCCCCGTCTCTGCCCCACAAAGACCTCACCTGTCGAGGCCCAGCAACGCCTAGGGACAGGGGGCTTTTTTTTTTCTGTAGCTAGGCTGATGCCATGGCACTCTAGCCTGGGCAACAGAGTGAGACTCTGTCTCAAAAAAAAAAAAAAATAGGCTGATCTTGTTGTTCGAGTCGTTAACTGAGTCTGAAAGGAAATGTATTCATCTACCTCACGTTCATGCACTCTTGCTGGGGGTCAGACCCTGGGCTCAGTGCTGGATGCAAAGATGAGAGACCAGGTCCCCACCCTCAAGGAATGTCTATAATGGTGGCAGCGCCAACATGCATTTCTAAAAGAGAAGTTCTTTTAGATAAAAACTGTGAGCAGTGGTCCATTTTGAAATGATCCTGCCTCTCTGCATGAGTGAGCTCTAATTTGGGACAGTGAGGCACCTGTCGGGCCTACCGCAGGTGTGGTCAGGTGGCTGCCAAGCCCTCACCCACGTTTCCGTGATTGTATGTGTTGTTGCTGATGCGCATACTCCTTGCAGGTGTGTGGGATGATTCGGTTCTCCGGTGCCACAGGCCAGATGTCTGACCTGAACAAAATGATGGTCCAGGACCTGAATTCGGCTTTAGACCGCAGCAGTCCTCAGCTCTACACACAGGCCATGTTCAAGCTGACCGCAATGCTCATCAGCAGCAAAGGTAACACACTGAGGCAGCGTGGAATTCTGGGTCGTTTCTAAACCAATGTTTGCCGCAGTGATCTGTAGTCAGCTGGAGTTCTGAGCTCCCGCAGTAGAGATCTCTGTGGCATCTCTCATGGGTAAAAAGTAAATAAAAGGCCATCATTGGCTCCAGCTCGTGCAGACTCCCATTGACCTGGGGAAACTGTGTGGGTCAGTGAGTGTTGGAGGCCTCTGAATGTGTGTTTGGTTCCAGATTGTGACCCGCAGCTCCTCCATCATCTGTGTTGGGGTCCCCTCCGGATGTTCAATGAACACGGCATGGAGACGGCTCTGGCCTGCTGGGAGTGGCTGCTGGCTGGCAAGAACGGAGTGGAAGTGCCGGTAGGACACTGACCTCAGGTCGGCTTGAGGGTGGGACGGGACAAGAAACGGGAAGAAGCTGCCCTGGTGCCGCCGCTGAGAGTATGGAGACCCGGGCAAGGCCCCCCATCCTCTCAAGCCTCTGTCTCCTTTTAGATTGTGTTATTGATGCCTGACAGTCGCAGAAAAAAGAAAGAGTGCACGGTGTCCCAGTGGTCCCCAGAAGCTGTTATTTTTCAAAAGCTCGGTAGGGGGAGCCATTTCCCTACTGAAACTGGAAGACCCTGCCTTGTGAACACCTGTTGACACCGGATTTGATTGGGAGCAGTTGTGTTTGTCCATAGGGGCATTTTTCTTGACCTGCTAACTTTGGGATCAGCCCCTTTTGCTTGCATCCGTATTTCTGGAGTTGTTACTGCAGGGGGTCCACGGGGAGGGTTACACTTACCTTTCAACTGACTGGATGAACATCTAAGAACCTGAGAACAATGAGGCAGATAGGATGAACACCTAAGAACAGTCTCATTTTTCAAAGATCCTGTTAACTTTCAAGGTAACGGGGAATTTCACAACATACTTTTTTTTTTCTGTGTTTCTTAAGGTCACTTGAGATAAATAGTCAGAAGGGGTGTTTTGTGTTTCTTGTTCCCTCAGGGAAATTTTAATGCTTC
>NW_012145634.1:99292-108736 GCF_000956105.1 Propithecus coquereli
GTCTTTGCAAAAAAATAAGAAAATTAGCGTGGTGTCATGTGCCTGTAGTCCCAGCTACTTGGGAGGCTGAGGCAGAAGGATTGCTTAAGCCCAGGAATTTCAGGTGGCGGTGAGCTATGATGATGCCACTGCACTATAGCCTGGGCAACAGAGCCAGACCTTGCCTCAGAAACAAAAAGGGAAAAAAGAAAAAGACTTGTCGAGGTGCTCACACCAGCACGTTGGGAGGCTGAGGTGTAAGGATTGCTTGAGGCCAGGAGGTTGAAGTTGCAGTGAGCTTGATGACCCCACTGTACTCCAGCCTGGGAAACAGAGTAAGATCCTGTCTCAAAAAAAAAAAAAAAACAGTAATCCCCATTTTGTGCTTCACAGAGGAGCCAACGTTCGTTCTGTACTTACAGTTTATGCGGGAGATGGCAGGGGCCTGGCACATGACAGTGGAGCAGAAGTTTGGCCTGTTTTCTGCTGAGATAAAGGAGGCAGACCCCCTGGCCGCGTCAGAAGCGAGTCAGCCCAAACCATGTCCTCCTGAAGTGACCCCCCACTACATCTGGATTGACGTACGTGCCGAGCCTCTGCAGTGCTCTGCCCACTCAACCTGGGCGGCCAGGGCTCCTCCTGGGGTGCTGTGGGCCAGCAAGCCTGAGGAAGGGCAGGGGGGACTCCAGGTTTTCAAACTGCCTGACCTGAGGGGGGCGGTGACTGTTTGAGCCCATCCCCAGCCCACTCTGGTCAGCCCAGAGCCACTCCTCAGCTGGCCCCACTGTCCCTGGGCTAGGCAGGCCTGGCTACTTGACCACAGCTTATTTTCCTTCTTGCTCAGTTCCTGGTGCAACGGTTTGAGATCGCCAAGTACTGCAGCTCTGACCAAGTGGAGATCTTCTCCAGCCTGCTGCAGCGCTCCATGTCCCTGAACATCGGCGGGGCCAAGGGGAGCATGAACCGGCACGTGGCAGCCATCGGGCCTCGCTTCAAGTGAGGGCTCCCCTCCTCTAGGCCACCAGGGTCCCTGAGGGGGGGTGTGACACAGCGCTTCTGTGGAGTGTGGAACAAACTTCAATGAGCTGTTGGTTCCAGGAACGACAGGGAAGAGCTTATCAGAGGCATCTTTCCTAATCAAATCAAGGTCTTGAACTCCCCTGTCCCACAGCTTCTGTAGTCCAGCCCTTCTTAGGACCTGGCCTCTACTGGCCACTGTACAGGACCCAGTCCCCCACCCAACAGGCCCTTGTGCCTACCCTACTCTGCCTGACTCTCCCGTCCCAAGCCCACTGGCCGCCCCCTGGACCTGCACTTCTCAAACCAGCCACAGGGATGGGCCAGTTCTCTTTTTTCTTAACTTCTAACCAGTCATGGGCCTATACTTTTATAAAATGCCATAGAAATGAATTTCCAGGAAACAGCCCTCTCTGGAGGGCCACGGCTGTGTGCAGCTGCCAAAGATGAGCAGGGCCCCTGTTGGTCCCCATGCTTACACAGACAGGCTATGACACTTTCTACAGATGCTCGGAGGGCAGCCCTGACCTAAGGGCCAAGGGCAGAGGTGCCTGCACTCCTCTCGCCTCCCTCCTGTCCTCTGGGCGATTCCCTGCCCTCTGCCCTGGAGTGTTTGTTGCTGGACACAGATACTTATGCTTCTCCTCGCAGCGTGTCTGGCCTCTGTCGCTTCCTTTCATGCCCACAGCCTCGGTTCTCCCTTGCTGCTCTCACTGGGACTGGCCAGCTGCCTAGCTGTGGCCCCCACTCTGGGCTGCAATCTGTCCCCCAGCTCAGGTGCAGTTGTGCAGGATGGTGCCTGCGCCTCTGGCTGGCGTGGAAGGCCCTGTGTGGTGTGGCCTTGTTACACTCTGCCCTCCTCCTGCACCGTTTCCGGGCCCAGCCTGACTGTCCACTCAGCCCCAACACTCCACCCCCCCACCTTGGCTCCTGCAGCCACTTCCCCTGGACCCCGTCACCCCGTTTCTGCCAAACAAGAAGCTACATCTCCTTTAGGGCCCATCTCACTGCCAGGCCTTTCCATACCTCTCGGCCGTTGGGGCCTGTCCCTCAGGAAAATCCCCCATTGGAACTGGATCCCTCTGGTGTGGGGTGCATGTGGCATTTTACTCTACAGATAGCTATGCCTCACCTGCTGCTGATCCCCTGTGGAGATCTGGCTTCCCAGCTGCCCCCACACCCTGTTGAGGGCCGGGCCTGGCAGAAACCAGGTGCTTGTTAAAATCTGAAGTTAAATGCTCTGCGTTCATCGCACCTACAGGTAACTGTTCCTCAGGGAATAGTGTGCAAATAGTTCGTGAGACTGAATTTTTCTGGCCCAAGCAGATTACTACAGATTGTTCACTTTTCTCTCAATAAAAGTGAAGGATTTAAAAAACCTTTCCTGGGACCTTTTGGGTAGAAGAAATCTGTGCCTGGTAATCCCCTGCCCAATGCCCCAGACCAGGCTCTGCCTCTGGAGCCTTGCCCGGGCCCCTCTGGGGTTCTGCCAGGGTTCCTGCCCTAACTCGGTCTGGGGCCTCTCTCAGACTGCTGACCCTGGGGCTGTCCCTCCTGCATGCCGATGTGGTTCCAAATGCAACCATCCGCAACGTGCTTCGAGAGAAGATCTACTCCACCGCCTTTGACTACTTCAGGTAGTGCCCTTCAGCTGTGCTGTGCAGTTGGGACGGCCTAGCCCCACCTGGTGTGCCATTGTCCCAGATCCCCTGGGAAGTCACTCACAGGGGGACGTGGTTGCCTAGTGTATGCTCACCAGCCTTGGTCAGCAGCTCTGCACTGCGTGCCCGTGTGTACTTAGAGTTAGCCTCCCCCAAGATATAGGCGGATTTCCCCTCAGGTCAAATGATTTAAGAGGTTAAGTGCGTGCCATTTAACTTCCCTGTTAATGTGAATGCTTATTGCACAAAGAATCACAAATACCTACGGCCCGGGGCTTTGCAAACGTAGGCTTTGTTGCTGTATGTGAACAGCTCAGTTATCAAGATCTGCCATGAGTGCAGCACTCAGCGGAAAGCTGCACAAGTCACTGGGGCAGCGAGGGAGGGAGCACTGCAGGCTCTAAAACCACCACACCTTCCCATGCAAATTGATGAGACTATCTGTCGGAGCTGACCATGTATGTCACTTCTTACCGCTTTATGTGACTGGCTTCTAGTCCCTAACTCCAGACACTCAGCTCTTGTCCTCTTGTGGTTGTTTAAAGCTGTCCCCCAAAGTTCCCTACTCAAGGAGAAAAGAGGCTGCGTGAAGACATAAGCATAATGATCAAGTTTTGGACCGCCATGTTCTCAGATAAGAAGTACCTGACTGCCAGCCAGCTTGTTCCCCCAGGTAAGCATTGCCCTCAGCAGTGCGGCTGCTCATCGGCAGGACAAGGGGCCGCCATGTGGACAGCCCTTAAGGAGCCGGGACAGAAGACCAGTGGGACCCCGCTAAGCCCTGGCCTTGGCCATGCCACACGGTCGATGGAAGCCCAGCACCTGCCTGGCTACTGCTTCTCCGGCCTGAGCTGAGAGTCGTGAATGAGCACAGGAGGCCTCTGAGCGGACCCCGCCCACTGTAGCTTCTCCCTGTGCCAGCTCCGGCTCAGTTCACAGGCCCCTCCTGAGTGTCCAAGGGCCTGGTATCCAGCTGAGGCCAGTGTGCCCAGATGACTAAGGCATGGTCCATTGTCATCTGATAGGAGACAATCGAGTGGACATGAGGGGACCATGGGACCACTCCTCAAGGACAGGCACTTGGCCCAGCCAGAGTTGGGGAGTCAGAGATGGTTTTCTGGAAGAGATGACATGTGATCTGAGTGTGAAAGGCTGACTAGGAGTTAGCAGGGTGGATGGGGACAAAGAGCATTCCAGGGGAAGAGAACACCCAAGGAAAACACTGTTGAGTAAACAAGCCGCAAACCTCCACCAGGAAGCCACATCCTCATTTCTCTGAGCACATAGCGATTACTAACCAGAGACTGAGGGATGAGGAGAGGAGTTGAGAGGGGTTTCTTCAGGCGGACCCACAGCTGATGACATGACTAGCAGGAAAAGAAAAGAAAAAAGCAGACACAGTGATTTTTCTAAGGCACCTTTCTAGCTCCATTTGGAACCTGACAAAGAGCCCTTATAATCTGCCCCATAGGTCCTTGAGTTACCACTCTATTAAAGAACAATACAACACTGATGATCAGATAACTGCCAGACTTTATTAAGAAAATGGTGACATTTGTTTTATTCTATTTTAAAGGCTAGAAGGATGTAGTAAACTTTATCAGCCTGGGCAATAGCAAGACCCTGTCTCTACAAAAAATTTAAAAAATCAGCCAGGCATTATGGCGCACACCTGTAGTCCCAGCTACTTGAGACACTGAAGCAGGAGGATCCCTTGAGCCTGGGAATTTGAGGCTACAGTGAGCTATGATCACGCCATGGCACTCCAGCCTGGGCAACAGAGTGAGACCTTGTCTCAAAAAGAAAAAAGAAATTTTCCACCTGGAATGGTTAAAATAAAGAACTTCTTGGTTGTTTAGAAAACTTGCCATCCAGGTGGGTTTGTTCCTTAGATCGGATCCAGAGCCCCAGGGAGGCGTGCTCCACCACTGAGTGCCTTATTTCTGGTGAAAGTTCAGTTTACTTTTGTGATGCCTTGTCTTAAGCCACCTGATTCTAGAATTAAAGATGTGTTGGCCCTCAGATAACCAAGACACCCGGAGCAACCTGGACATAACTGTGGGCTCTCGGCAGCAGGCCACGCAGGGCTGGATCAACACCTACCCGCTGTCCAGCGGCATGTCCACCATCTCCAAGAAGTCAGGTTGGTGGGAGGTTTGCTTCTGTGTCCACCGCAGCCAAGTTGCCATCCTGGCAGCCTAATGGACGCTTGGTCAGGTGGCGTAACAGAGCGCTGAAAGACAGTTTCCTCTAGGTTCTGGAAACTCAGGGCGGGCAGTTGGCATCCAAGAACTATACCTGTGCTTTGTCTTTCCTCCCAGGCATGTCGAAGAAAACCAACCGGGGCTCCCAGCTGCACAAGTACTACATGAAGCGTAGGACGCTGCTACTGTCCCTGCTGGTAAGGCCCATGGGTGCGGCCAGTGCCCACCGCACACCACCTGCCAGCACAGCACCCGGGGCGGAGGCCATGCATGGGTACTCACAACAGGCCTGCGGGTGCTGTGTCTGGTCTTGCCAGGCTACTGAGATTGAGCGTCTCATCACGTGGTACAACCCGCTGTCGGCCCCGGAGCTGGAACTGGACCAGGCCGGAGAGAACAGTGTGGCCAACTGGAGGTCCAAGTACATCAGCCTGAGTGAGAAGCAGTGGAAGGACAACGTGAACCTCGCGTGGAGCATCTCTCCCTACCTGGCCGTGCAGCTGCCAGCCAGGTGGGCCCAGCACCCAGCCAGATGAGGGCCTTGCCTGAGGTCCAGTGCAGGGCACCTACTGGCTGGGTCGTAAGTGCTCAGGAGCGAGATGCAGTCCCTCCTGAGGACGGTCAGGAAGCCATCTAGTGGACAGTCCTTGAGCCCTAGAACACTACCCCGGCCTTTCTGTGCAGAAGTTACACAGTGACCCTCGAGATCTTGTCAGACTCCTAACCTGGCGTGCACCCAGAATCCAAGGAGGTAGCATCAGGGTGAATTCAGGGCCACGCTCTGATTCATGGAGAAGAGAAAGCGCGGGGAGGCTGTCACTCCCAGGAGGCGGGCTGCAGAAACAGGCTTGGGGAGGGAGGGTTTGGGTTTGTCCCGGGTGTCATCTTTTAGTGACAGGAGGCATGTGCTGCTACTGGCAGCCGAGTGCCCTGTGAAGTTTCTTGCGGCAGCTCTGACAGGGACGTAACCTTAGACTGATGGTAGCTGAGAGGGACTGCAGAGGCCCCCATGTAGCAGTCCTGCCACACAGCCCCACCCTTCCGTGAACGCGTCCAGGGTGGGTGTTTCTTCACTGTGAGCCCAGACTTGTCCGTTTACTGCTTCCTTCTCCTGCTCCTCCTCTGTCCCCCTGGAGCAGGACCACGGGCTAGTTCTGTGTTGTTTCAAAGCACAGTGTTTATGGAAAGTCTACCTTGGCAGTAGTCTGGGGCCATAACACCTTTAAACCCTCACAGCCAAGGCACCTTGTGTCCTCCTCTCCCCCCACCCCTCCCCACCTGTGGACTGAGATGCTGACTTGCTGGACGAGTGGCTGTGCAGGGCCAGGGCAGGGGCTACAGTGCAGAAAAGGAATAAAAGGGCGTGTGCTAAGGCAAGGACTGTGAAAGGAAACCCTTTGAACAGTAAGTGTAGGACAATTACTGTTAGAGAAAGTTCTGGCATTTCATCATAGCCAGTCATAGTGCTGTTTTTTAAACACTTACTTTGAGACTTACCAATGCATTAGTGGTGTAGAACACTTAGCTGGCACTTGGTATCAACCCAAATCCCTCCAGTCAGCGTTTGCCTCCTTCCACGGTGGTGGAAAAGCACGTCTGCTGGTGAGGCCGCCCCATCCACATCCTCTGTGCACCTTAGGTTTAAGAACACAGAAGCCATCGGGAACGAAGTGACCCGTCTGGTTCGGTTGGACCCAGGAGCTGTTAGTGATGTCCCTGAAGCCATCAAGGTAGCATAACCCACACACCAGGGCCTGGGCTAGCAATGCACAGAAGCACAACTGTGTCCAGAAATGCCGAAACTAGACTCTAGACAAAAATGGTGACCTGGCAACCGCAGGGGTATTCATGATTTTTCTAATTTCCTGTGTTTTCCACTCCTACGTATAGAACATTTATTATGTTTATGGTAGAAAAAAATTTAATGTACTTCAGCCTAATTGCAATTGTGCTTTTTGTAACATATCAGAAGCATTTTTCACATTATTACAAATGTCTTATAATCATCACTTTTCCTGGCCGTCCTTGTGGTGTGGGCCGTGGGCCAGGTATTTCCAGAGGGGCCCAGAGACTGCCCAAGGCACGCCATCTCCCCACTTTCTCCCCAGTTCCTTGTCACTTGGCACACCATCGACGCCGACGCTCCGGAGCTCAGCCATGTGCTGTGTTGGGCACCCACAGACCCACCCACGGGCCTCTCCTACTTCTCCAGCATGTACCCACCGCACCCTCTCACGGCGCAGTACGGGGTGAAAGTCCTGCGGTCCTTCCCCCCGGTGAGCCAGGGCCCTGCCAAGCTGGGGGGCGCTGTGGGGCTGGGTGCATGGCGAGCTGAGAGACAAGGCTCCATCATCAGCCTGGAGGTTGCCTGAGTAAACATCGGTCCACCTTAGAACATATCTTCAGTCCCCATTTTTGTTCCAGTGATTGTAGAAGATGGATTTAGTTCTGATTGAAATGTGTTTTCTAGTTATATTTGTTTTTTAACTTTAATTAGGTTTTTGAGTTAAAAAAGAAAGCTTAGTTGAGTTTGATTGTGGAGGTGGCTTGTCGGCCAGCCCTGGGCAGGTTGGGAGCAGAGCCCTCCCAGCAGCACACTTGTGCCTTGGAACCCCGCGTGACCTCACCAGATCCAGGGAGCCCATGTGACAGCCATAATTACGGGTGATGGTGGGGTGGGGTCTGGGGTCTTCTAGAGTCTGACACAGTAGAAGCAGGGGTGGTCCAAGTGCCCCTCACTGTGCCTCAGGCAGAGCCCTGGGGCATCAGTTGGGGTTGGTGGCTCTGCCCTCAGAGGTCATAGCCACCTCTCCTCTTTCTCCACAGGACGCCATACTCTTCTACATCCCCCAGATCGTGCAGGCCCTCAGGTATGACAAGGTAAGTTTATGCCCACACCAGCTGCCCTCTTCACTCCAGAGCTACACGCCACCCACCCACCCACTCACCCAGCCTATCCCCAGCCCTGCCAGGCTGTGCGGAGCCTCATTGGGAGCAGGGCCGCTCAGCTATGACTGCAGTCCCCACACTCCCCTCACCCCACTCCACCCCCTGTGGTTGACCCTGCTCACCACTGCCTCCCTGAGGCCTAGGCCTGCTCTGCATAGTGAGTGGGTTCTTGGGCTGTTGCCAGCCAGGGTAGGCTGGGCTCCCATCTCATTGGATGGGCGCAGTCTTGGTGGGTCACCTCAACTCCTTGACTCTGGCTCTCTTCAGTGGGAAGTGGCAAGGAGGCTTGGACGAGGTAATGTGTGTATTAGGTGGCCACAGCAAAGCACCACAGACAACGTGGCTTAAACAATAGAAACTTATTTTCTCACAGCTGTAAAGGTCAGAAGTCTGAGAAAAAGGTGTGGGCAGGGTTGGTTCCTTTGAGTCCTCTCTCCTTGCCTGTCAATGGCCACCTTCTCCCTATGTGTTCACATGGTCATCATCCTGTGTGTATGTGTATCCTAATCTCCTTTTCTTATAAGGACACCATTCATACTGGCTTAGGACCCACCCTAATGACTTCATCCTAACTTAATTATCTCTTTAAAGACTCTATCTCCAAATACAGTCACATTCTGAGGTACTTTAACATATCAATTTGGGGGACGTCATTCAGCCCCTAACAATGTACATGCACATAAAGCGCTCAGCACAGGGTGTGGGACAGAAAACACCCCTGAGAGTGACCACAGCCAGGAGCCCACACCACCCATGCCTGGAGGCAGAGCTTCCCATGGCCTCTTGCCAGTGCCCCCCAGTGTCTGCACAGCTACACATCTGCCCTCTCTTCCAACCAAAGGCCGCCTCATTTTCACAGCTGCCACAGGCACCAGACTTCTTAGGTTCTGGCCAAGCTCTGGCCACTGGGGGCTGGCTCGCATGCTCCCGTTAGCTGTAGTGTCTGTGAGCACTGTGGCTGGCTGTCACTGGAGCTGGCTTCTTCCCTACAGATTGGCATGATGCTCCATCTAGAGTCCGTAGAGCAAAGTGCTTCCAGAGCAGCAGCCAACCTCTCCTGAAACATTGAGTCCTGTGGAACATTCGCTGTCCTAACTAGGTAGTGCCAGACTCTCGGAGTCTGAGTGGTGATCCTGTGTAAAGCTGTATTCACCGAGGCGGGGGCCTTGGCACTGGAGCCCACACTTGTGGGACTGTCACGGGTACCTTCTATCCAGGAATGCATCTCACTTTCCTCTTTACTCCCCTCCCACGTTTTTCTCCCTGACTGCTTGGCTCTCTGCATTCATGTGGGCCTAGCAAAAGGACCAAATCCAGAGGTGCCCAGGCTCTCCATGTGGACTCTCAGAGGTGGCCTCCAGAGAATGACCCATACTTCCTGGGCCTTAGGCTCAGTAGGCTGCACTTAGCACACACAGACCCAGGCATGTAGCGTGTAAAGGCATAGATAGGGGCCATGGTTAGCACCGGGGGATAATGGTGGGCTAGTTTCTTTTATTTGGCTAGTATTTTATATAAACTGCTCTTTAATTTTTCTCCTATTTATTTTACTTTATTCCTTTATTTTCTGGCTTTCTAAATACTGAGTTAACGCCTCAGAATTATCCAAAAGTGACCAATGAGTTTTTCTTTTT
>NW_012145634.1:110734-128002 GCF_000956105.1 Propithecus coquereli
TTTTTAGTTGTCCAGATCATTTCTTTCTCTTTTTTTAGTGTAGACGGGGTCTCGCTCTTGCTCAGACTGGTCTCGAACTCATGGCCTTGAGTGATCCACCTGCCTCGGCCTCCCAGAGTGCTAGGATTACAGGCGTGAGCCACTGCGCCCGGCCCAGCCTACCTTTTTAAACCTATGACATGGTAATTAAAACTGGAGTCACTCATGTGAGTGGTGGAAAATGACCAAGAAGGAAAAGGAGGAGAGGTCCTTAGGATGGTGACCATAGATGCATCAACTCATGAAGGAGGTACTTTTGCATTAAATAGAGTTTTCTGGAACCTGTCCATCACTTTGGAACATTGTTCTAAACAACCAGCTTACAAATGAGTTTTTAGTACCCAGCCTACTCATTTCGTGTACTTGACAACCCCAGAAATTGGTTTGAGAGTCATGGTTCTTAAATCCAGAGGAAGAAACCAAGGAGATAAGCACCGACTTACATCTATATTGCAGACCCCACCTGCTGGGTCCCAGCCCCTGGCTGGACTCACTGCTGACCTGGAGAGCTCACCCATGCCGCCGGAAACCACTCAGCCTCACTCTTGCAGGGTCTGCCAGGTGTTGAGAGTCAGCGCCTGCCCTGGGTTAGGATGAGTCTCGCCTGATGGAGAGGGCCCTCCAAGGCTGGCTAACAGGGACCTTGCTCTCCTACAGATGGGCTACGTGAGGGAGTATATTCTGTGGGCAGCATCCAAATCCCAGCTTCTGGCACACCAGTTCATCTGGAACATGAAGACTAACATCTATCTCGATGAAGAGGGCCACCAGAAAGACCGTGAGTATCTTCTTCTCCCGCAGGCCTCACTCCTCATTTCAGTGCTTTTAGCACTGCTCAGAGCCTTCTGCATCCTCCAGGGCCCTCCCCCGCCTCACTGCCCCAGCCCGCAGACCCCTCCACTTCCCTCCCTTTGGCAAGGCACTCTCACCTGTCAACATGCAGAGGAGCAGGACCCCTTCTTCATGGCACCCTTGCTAACTTGCCATCTGGGCATCCCCCTGAAGCTGTCCAGGCATATGTGAGATGCTCCTGCTCGGGGAGCTGCTTCTCCATCAGAGTCCCCCTGTTCCACATGGCTGTGACCCCATCCTAGCACAGCGTGGCAAGTCCAGGGAGCACTTCCCAAACGGAGTGCCTTCAGGACTTCTGTACATGCTTAGAAAGTTACTGAGATTCTCAGAGTGTTGGTTTATGTGGGCATTAGCTATCAGTGTTAACCAGGATTAGAAATTAAGACTGAGAAATTGTGGCCAGGCATGGTGGCTCACACCTATAATCCCAGCACTTTGGGAGGCCGAGGCCCACTGAGACCAGGAGTTCGAGACCAGGCTGGGCAACATAGCAAGACCTCATCTCTACAAAAAAAAAAAAAAAAAAGAAAATTAGCTGGGAGTGGTGGCATGCCCCTGTAGTCCCAGCTACTCAGGAGGCTGAGGCAGGAGGATCACTTGAGCCCAGAAATTCAAGGCTACAGTGAGCTATAATCATGCCACTGCACTCTAGCTTGGGTGACAGAGTGAGACCCTGTCTCCAAAAAAAAATTTTTTTTTTTTTTTTTTTTTTGAGACAGAGTCTTACTTTGTTGCCCGGGCTAGAGTGCCATGGCGTCAGCCTAGCTCACAGCAACCTCAAACTCCTGGGCTCAAGCGATCCTCCTGCCTCAGCCTCCCGAGTAGCTGGGACTACAGGCATGCACCACCATGCCCGGCTAATTTTTCTATATATTTTTAGTTGTCCAGATCATTTCTTTCTATTTTTAGTAGAGACGGGGTCTCGCTCTTGCTCAGGCTGGTTTCGAACTCCTGAGCTCAAACAATCCGCCCGCCTCAGCCTCCCAGAGAGCTAGGATTACAGGCGTGAGCCACCGCACCCGGCCACCAGCTTTTTTTTTTGTCTGGCTTAGTAGAAGACAATTCTCATTCTCTTTGTGCTTCTGCATTTGATCTGTTGCAATATGCTGTTATGGTTAAAGTAAATGTGGGAAATTCAGCCTCACACAGATATGGAATTAGAAAGTGGGGGGAGTATTTTAGTCTTTCAGGTCACTGGAGATATTCTTGACTGATCCCACACCAGACTTGACAAGCGGTAGTTTCTTAAAGGTTAATTGCAATGTGGCATCTGAAACCTGTCAGTGAACCTCTCCTGGTCTGTTCCATTCAAGTCTGCTGGTCTGGCTTGCACCTGGACCTGTGTGGGCTTCTGTAACATCAAACAGTGGTCACTTAGAAGTATAGGTCAGTGGGTGATGCAGATCTTCTAAATGTTGACGCATTTCATCATACAGAGTTGAAAAGTCATATCTGCACTCCTCTTGCAGTTCATGAGCACAGCGGTTGCGTTTTCATGGTCACGTTCGTGAGCTGTGCCTCCCTCAAACCTTGTTACAACACACATTACCCATCTGACATGGAAAAAAAAGAACAATCACATTTGTTAACACCCCACCAATCTTATCAGAAAGATTTCTCAGTGTCAGGAAGTTGTTGAGCTCACAGTAACAGAAGCAAATTTTCCAAAAAAATACTTAGTTGCTTTTTCTTAAGTGACATGTTCATTTTCAAGAAAATATCTGCCACATACCTAAGTCTGAATAACTGTATTTTGTGTGTTAGTCATTCTTTGAAGTAAAAACGAAGGTCCATGAAAAGAGAGGTTAGTTCAACTCTAAAGTCAGACAAATGCCAGGTGCTTCTCAGGACAACATGGCTCAGATGCAGCCAGAGCAGCTTGCGCTCAGCCTGGCAGCACAGCGAGATCCTGTCTCTTAAAAAAATAAAAGACATGTATTCAGGATAGTTTAATAAAATTAATTTTTACTGCTTCTCCAGGGACATTCATAAAGTGACACAGGCTTTTTTCTTAGCGTGAGTGTGTAGTAGTGAGGAATCCATGACCTCTATTGCTGGCGTCAGCACAGCGAAGGGCAGAGTGGTGTAGCCTGACATTGGTGTGGCGAGGCGGTGTGGCGGGGCCTCACACCGAGCCTGCAGCACACTCTGGGTATCGCCACTGGAGGCAAGAAGCAGCGGCAGGGTTTCCTGAGGGACTCAGGCTCTTTGCTTCTCCTCAGCTGACATTGGCGACCTCCTGGAGCAGTTAGTAGAGGAAATCACAGGCTCCTTGTCTGGCCCAGCCAAGGACTTCTACCAGCGGGAATTCGATTTCTTCAACAAGATCACCAACGTGTCCGCCATCATCAAGTAAGTGCAGCACCTCAGAAGCCGCCTCCAGGCCTGGGAGCCTTAAATACCCACTCGGCCTGGGCCACGGCTAGATGGACGAGTCTCCAGTGGGCCCACTGCTGACTGTGACGCCATCGGGGGAGTCAGGGCTCCTGAGAGGATGGCAAGATGCATGGCCACACTGATTTCAGACAGCATCTTAGTTTCATTCACGGTTCAAGGCCACTCTGCTCTGTCTAGGCACTGAAGGAACCTGGTGGTGTCAGGAAAGCCAGACTCCTCTGTAGCTCCTGTGGTTGTTCTCCTGGGCCCTCCACTCGTGTCGCTCTGATGCCATCCTTGGACGTCGATGGCCTTGCCCCTTTGTATGGGACAAGACCCTGGAGTCATTGACATTGGCTGTGTGCCGGGGAGCAGGCCCAGGACAGGGAGCGTGGGGCATGCTCCCCACCAGGCCCTGGGCTGTCTCATGCTCTCACTGCTCTGACCTTGGTCACCATGAGGCCCATCTCAGGCCTACTGAGGCCCTTTCCTGGGCCTTGTAGAGCAGTGCTGCTGGCAGCTCCTAGCCCACGAAGATAACGGGGTAAGGCGAGCATGTCCTGGGCATCCCCAGGGGGCAGACGCATGGCTTCAGTGTGCCCCTATCATGCTCAACCTAAAGCCAGGTCTCAGGCCAGCCCAAGGTCATGGGACAATTACATGACAGCCAGCATTTGAGCCCAGAACTATCTGACCCCACAGCCACCTGTGCCTCTGAGCACTCTGACAGCAGCACATCCTGCCCTGCCCCTACATGCGAGGGACACAGCCAGCCAGAACACAGCTCTACCTTGGCCGCCAGGGGCCACATGGGCTTCTCCATGAGGGACCAGGGCAGGAATTGCTGCAAGTGGCTTCCTGGAGGAATTGGGTCTGGTTGGGCCTTTCGGAGTAGCTAGAACCAGGAAGGAAGGGACAGAGGGCAATCCAGACAGGAGGGCCCTGGGTGTCCTCCAGAGGCCAGTTCCTCCAGAACACAGCAAAGCATTCCTGTCTCGTTTCTCAGGCCCTACCCTAAAGGCGACGAGAGAAAGAAGGCTTGTCTGTCAGCGCTGTCTGAAGTGAAGGTGCAGCCGGGTGAGCAGGCGGCCTCAGGAGGCTGCAGTCGGTGTGTTCTTGAGGGCGGGCAAGGTGTGGAGATGATGGCTCGGCCAGCCACACACAAACAGGCCCTTGCCCAGCGCCCCAGCCCCTGCCCAGAATCTGCCCCTAGTGAGCGGGAGCTGCTCCTCCACGGGCGATCTTCATCTTTCTTGCTGCCTGCTGTTTTTCTGGAGACCAAGACACTGTCCTCTGCAGCTTTATCCTAGAAGAGGGATTCTGGACTCCAGCATGCAGGAGCAGTGCAGGTCGCACAGCTAAGGAGGTGGTTGGGTGGGGCAGGTCAGGGGTGGACCTGGTGTGCTGGGACCTGTCAGACAGGGCGCCCAGCCAAATGG
This sequence comes from Propithecus coquereli, assembly GCF_000956105.1. Lineage (NCBI taxonomy): Eukaryota > Metazoa > Chordata > Mammalia > Primates > Indriidae > Propithecus > Propithecus coquereli. The sequence goes on from NW_012145634.1 coordinate 115,441, forward strand.
GAAGCTGCTCCTTGGCACCTGCCAGCCGTTGCCATGTAGGCATTCAAGCCCAGTGTGGTTAGAGCCGAGATTTTTCAAGAAAAAATGGAATTCAAACCTCACTGGGCCACTCTCCATTTCTAACTGTTGCTGCAAACTTGTCTTCTGAAGCCCTGGCCATCCCGTGCAGATGTTCACACCATCTGGCCTCAGCCGTGGATTGCCTGTGGGGGGCTTCAGGTTCAAGCATTTCCTCAGACCCATGATGTTGAGCTCATACAACAGCTCAGCTTCTCAGAAAAGGCTGGACACCAGGGCCTTCATTTCCCCTCATGGGGAATGCCACAGCTGCCAGGGAGGGGTGGAAAGAACCAGAAACTGTTGTACTGCAAGAGCCCCCAGCCTCTGCTTCCAGACTGTATGACTGAGTCTTTCCCCAAGGGCCCTGGGGAGCCAGCAGGGCTCTAGAGCAGAAGAACAGAGGTAGCCATTGTGTGAGACAGGCCTGGAGCTGGCAAGGCAAGGACGAGAAGGGAGGAGGACACAACAGTGTTACCCCTTCCCGATGGAGCAGCCATCCGGCAACCACGGCAAGGCCAAGCTTGGCGCCCCAGGAGACCACATGCCTCTTGTTCTGGGCCCCTCCTCAAAACCTACCCCCCTCAGCCAGGCACGGTGGCTCACACCTATAATCCCAGCACTTTGGGAGGCCAAGGTGGGAGGAGCTCCTGAGGCCAGGGGTTCGAGACCAGCCTGGGCAATGTGGTGAGACTCTGTCTGAAAATAAATAAGTAAACCTAACCCCAGGAGGGTCAGGAGGCTCTCCCACTTCAACAGGGAGCACACATCCCCCTGGGGACTGAGAGTTCCTGGCCACGAATGGCCTTTCTCTTGGCCCCTTGTTTCACACATGTACTGAGCACTTGCTGAGAAGGGAGCTCCTGCCTCTGGGATGAGCCCAAGAGGGGTGTTCCAGGTGTGCAGGGCAGGCCCCCACACCCACCTGAGGAGCAGCAGGGCTGAGGCTCAGCACCTTCTCTTGGAGGGCATCTCCTCGGAGGTGGTGGCTCCTTTGTTAGATGTGTGGCAGGATCACAGAGTCAAGGAGGATGCACCCTGAGTGGCCACAGAATAGTTAATGGTGCCACAGGTGGGCCAGAGGCCGCTGTGCAGGGGCAGGGTGTAACTGCAAGGTGGACTCTGCCTGTGGCATCTGTGTTGGGAACCTGTGGCCACACAGGGGCTCCTTGTGACTCTGCCCGTCCCTGCACAGGCTGCTACCTGCCCAGCAACCCTGAGGCCATTGTTCTAGACATCGACTATAAGTCGGGGACGCCGATGCAGAGGTGAGACCCCACCTGTCCCAACCCTGTAGGTTTCTTACCTGAGCTTTTTACTGGCTGCATCCCTGGTGCCACATTGTTTTTGTTTTTCAGTGCTGCAAAAGCCCCATATCTGGCTAAATTTAAGGTGAAGCGATGTGGAGTTAGTGAACTTGAAAAAGAAGGTCAGTGGAGAATTCTGATTTCATTTGGGATCTCAGTGCTTTTTCCTTGCTGATGTCGGTTTCTTTTGACAATTTAGTTTATCACCAGCTCCCTGTAAAAGATGGTGTCTATCTGTCCATTCCCCCTCTCTGTCTGAGCCCTCATTCAGGGACCACACGGAGCTTAAGTGCAGTGACAGCTGGGCCACCCTTGAGGCCTGTCCACCCCAGTCAGCTGGCTCCTCCCGGAGGCCCCGTCTTGAGGCTGAGTGGCTTCAGGCCTCTGCAGGGTGTGTCAGTGGCTTGGGCTGCCATACAAATAACCACAGACGGGGAGGCTTAAACAGCAGACCCATATTATCTCACAGTTCTGGAAGCTGGAGTGTGATATCAAGGTGTCGTCAGGGCCACGCTCCTTCATATGGCTCTGGGGATGATTCTTCCTTGCCTCTTCTAGCATCTGGTGGTGTTGCTACAACCCTTGGCTTGTGGGTGCATCACTCAGATCTCTGCCCCTGTGTGTCTGTGTCCACATTCCCCTCTGAGAAGGACACCATCATTGGCTTAGGGCCCATGCTAATCCAGTATGACCTCATCTTGAGTTGATTACACCTGTAAAGACCCTATTTCCAAATAAGGTCACTTCTAGGCTTTGGTGAGCATGAATTTTGAGGGGACATTCTTCAACCCAGAACAGAGTGTGGCCAGCTGCACAGATGGGCTGTTGGCCTGTGCAGAGACACGCCTTCTGTGGCTGTGCCCACATGCTGGCCCCTGAGCCCCCCGGGCTCCCCAGTGTGCAGACACCCTCACTTGCAGCTCGCAGTGCCCAGCCCTGACCCCAGTGCACCTGGTTCCTCACTGCAGATAATGTGGGGCTCTGTTTTTAGTTGCATTTAAGCTTAAATATTCTATGGAAAGACCCCTGGCCTTGGGGTTCCACCTGCTGCCCCAAGGTGTTTCTTGGGCCCTGCTGGGCCCCTTGTGGCATCCTTGGGGCTTTGCGATTCCCAAGGGTCTTTCCAGGCACATGAGCAGGGCTCACCCCCAGCACCCTCAGAGGGCTTCTCGCTGCCCTGGGGCTATAGGTGGCCTCTCCCCGCCGCACAGGTCTGCGGTGCCGATCAGACTCTGAGGATGAATGCGCCGCGCAGGAGGCTGACTCCCAGAAGATCTCCTGGCAGGCCGCCATCTTCAAAGTGGGAGACGACTGCCGGCAGGTAGCAGGGCCAGCCTGGGGCAGGCCCACCTCTCCGCAAGGCTACAGGCATGCTAGAGTCCGACCTCACGTGCAGAAACACAGATCTTTGCCTTTCCCCATTTGGTTCAGATACCACAGAGTAAACGAGGGCTTCTGCAAAACCCAGAGGCTTCTTCTGGCCCCCTCTGCTGCTGCCACAGGGCACTGCTGAGGTGGGGGGAGCAGGTGCCCAGTCTCACATCCCGCCAGCTAGCGCAGCCTCATGATCAGTCCAGGGCCTAGTGGTCCCAAGGGCCTGAGCCCAGCCCCAGGTGTTCAGTGACGTGAGGCTCTCCAGACTCCTGCTCAGCTGTGGCCTCCCTGCCTTACTCTATCACCGGCCATTCAGCTTCTGCCCCATGTGAGCCAGGAGGGCTGCTGGGAGTCAGGTGGGCCAGGGCATGGAGGCCGACCAGCCCCATCCTGTTCCCCCTTTGTTCGTAGGACATGCTGGCCCTGCAGATCATCGACCTCTTCAAGAACATCTTCCAGCTGGTTGGCCTGGACCTATTCGTTTTTCCCTACCGCGTGGTGGCCACTGCCCCTGGGGTAAGTTCCCTGAGCAGGAGCCTGGCTGGGAGCCCCTCGATGCCTCCCCAGCAGGCCTGGGACTCACCCTTCCTCCCTAGTGCGGAGTGATCGAGTGCATCCCTGACTGCACCTCTCGAGACCAGCTGGGCCGCCAGACGGACTTCGGCATGTACGACTACTTCACGCGCCAGTATGGGGACGAGTCCACCCTGGCCTTCCAGCAGGTAGCCCTGGGGTTGTGCGCACTCTGTCCCACTCCTGCCCCATCCCTTCCCTGCTCTTCTGAGTCCTCCTAGAGGAGAAAACCAGGTCCACCTGTAAGCTGCTTTGGGAGTCAAAGGAACCTAGAGCTGGGCTCCCCAGGAGAAAGTTAAGCCCTAGGGTGGGAGAAAGGGCCTGCTGCCTCCACAGCCCCAGATGCAGCCCTGTCACTACTACTGCCCAGGTCTGGCTGGCTGAGCTAGCTGGCTTGGGCTGTGCCTTTAAGGGGGACCCAGAGCTGGGGAGAGCACCCACAGGCCTGGGGCTGTTGTAAGCCCAGCGCTCTCTCTGCACAGGCCCGCTACAACTTCATCCGCAGCATGGCCGCCTACAGCCTCCTACTGTTCCTGCTGCAGATCAAGGACAGACACAACGGCAACATCATGCTGGACAAGAAGGGCCACATCATCCACATCGGTCAGCCAGCCTCAGCACCAACCTCCCCTCCCTTCACCCCCCGCACGCAGGGGAGGATAGGGGTCCCCACCCTACAGAGGGGAGCAGGCATGGGGCTGCCCAGCCAGGAGTGTGAGGGGGAGCATCTGAATCCAGCTCTGAGGCCCAGGTTGTACCCACCAAGCCATCCTGCTGTGGAGGGTGTCTGACCCCAGAAAGCTGGGGGCGAGAGTGGCAGCCAGGGCTGTGGGTCCGAAGCTGGAGCTGGGCAGAGCTGGGCTTGTCCGGGCTGGGTACTAGCCTCACTCTGCTCCGGCCTGGTTCCCACCTACCCTTCCTCCCCTTCCTCTTCCTCTGCCTGCTGTCCCCGAGGTCTCCAAGGATACCCTGCCTGCCCATGGGGTGTGGAGGATGCTGGTGTCACCAGTCCTTTTCCACTGCTCAAGACAGACTGCCCAGCCAGGTTCCTACCCCAGCCTCAGACAGCTCTTTGGGTTTTGCAGACTTTGGCTTCATGTTTGAAAGTTCACCGGGCGGCAACCTGGGCTGGGAACCAGACATCAAGCTGACGGACGAGATGGTGATGATCATGGGAGGCAAGATGGAGGCCACCCCCTTCAAGTGGTTCATGGAAATGTGTGTCCGTGGCTACCTGGCCGTGCGGTGAGCCAGAGCAGGGTCAGGGGTGGGAATGTGTTCTTGGACCCCCTTTAGGATGAAGAGAACCAGGTTCAGAGAGAGGGAGGGAGGTACCCGTGGCCTAGGCCTGGCCTTCTGGTTGCCCCTCTCTGCCCACCCGTGCCTGCGACTTCTTGCCCTGGGAGTCAGAGCCCAGCCACGTGCTACAGGCTTCATCCTGCTGATGCCCTCAGCCATAGGCTCCCCCTTCTGGGCACCTGTCCACCCTTTCATCAAAGCCTGAGCACCCACCACCCCCAGGGCTGCACCCTGGAGACTGGCGTTGTCCTGGTTTCACATACAGTGTCTCTCGGCCAAGGCCACACACCAGTGTGTGTTGATCCCTGAATTCTGACCCAGATCAGTCCCCACCCCCTCAGTCCCCACCGCCCTGCGGGAAAAGGAGGGTCAGGGCATCTGTGCTTCCCTACCCTGGTGCAGAAACCACGGCTGGCGGCCTCACGGGGTGGGGGGGGGACCAGCACAAGACCACTCAGCCCATGTAGGGTTCGTGTGAGCAACCCTGGCCTGGGGGGTGCAGAAGCTGAGGGGCAGCAGGTGGTGTGAAGAGGGCTGCCACGGGGGGACCTGGAAGGTGTGACTGGGAGGTGGCTGGGAACCCATGCATGAGGCTGTTGGGCAGCAGCCAGGCCACAGGACTGTGCCCAGGGCTACCCACCCAGGGTGGCCTCTGTCTGCCACCCCTCCCATCTCTCCCCAGGCCCTACATGGATGCAGTTGTCTCTCTGGTCACTCTCATGTTGGACACGGGCCTGCCCTGTTTCCGCGGCCAGACAATCAAGCTTTTGAAGTAGGTTTCTTGACAGACACACAGGCCACTTGGGGTACAGGTGTTCATTAGCTGAGGCTCCACCAAGACAGGAACTTTGTGTAGTTGTAACTGTGATTGTCATCTCCTCGGAACCCCAGAGCAGACAGGATTCCTGGTGAGACTCTACCAGACCATAACTGTGAGGTGCCCCGGCTTCTGCCAGCCATGCTGAGGATGTACCCTCTGGTTTCTCAAGGGTGCCTCACAGCCCCTGCCTCTGGGCCGACCCCCATGCTGCAGCAGCTTAGCTCCCCAGTGCTTAGCCCTGCCCCAGCCATGGGGGCACTCAGGCCCAGGCGATGCTGGGAAGAGGACAGGCCCACAGCAGCCAGGCTTGACTTTCCCAGCACTGTCCCTGTCTTTCAACACATTGCCCTGGGGGTACATTTCCGGGGCATGGCCCTCTGCTGGACATGTGGTCCAGTCCACAGACCACCACCTTGCTGGGCAGGGGCAGCCTTGGGCAGGACCATGGGCCTGGGAGGGAGTGGCAGCAGCCCTGACACGGTCTCTCTCCAGGCACAGGTTTAGCCCCAACATGACTGAGCGTGAGGCTGCGAACTTCATCATGAAGGTCATCCAGAGCTGCTTTCTCAGCAACAGGCGAGTCCCCCCACCCCCTGCCCGGACCAGGTCACCAGGATGCTGCTGTCCCCAAGCTGCTCCTCTCATGGGAGACCCTTGGTCACTTGAGCCCTGGTGGGAATTCTTGAGGAGCACTGGGTGCTTGTTTAGAGGGGAACACCTGGCAGAGGCCTGGAGCTGGAAAGTGAGGCTGCTTGGGGCTGAGAACGGTGGGGCACAGGCCGCAGGGAGCATGAACGAGCTTGGGACCAGACGGGAGCTCCCTTGGAAGGGCTTAGGAAGTTGCCCCCGTCCCTCCTCCCTGTGCCTTCCTGGGGCTGCTGTGTGGGCAGTGTCTGGGGGGCAGCCAGTCAGTCTCCTCTGTGGTAGGGAGAAAGGGTGGAGGTGGGAGGCCCTGAGAAGAGCTGGTTCAGGGTCTAAAGGCAGAGCCCCAGGCCTGCAGGCTCCCGTGGGGCGTGAGAGTCAAGAGGTGGTGGCTTTGAGGTTTCCAGCCTGAACAACGGGAGGGCAGCAATTCCAGTAGGTATGTGAGGGAACAGCTCTGAGAGTCTGGAAGCCGCCATGTGGGGGCACCGAAGACATGGGGCTGGGCAAGGCCTGGGGGGAGGGGCAGCCTGGGCTGTGCCATAGGACGTGCCACATCCATACCAGGAGGGGCCAGGGGCATGGCCACCTGCTCTGGGAACTGCTGGATAAGCCTGAGAGGAAGCCCAAGAACCCACCGCAGGTGCCCAAGAGGTCTAGTGACCTAACGGGCAGTGGGAGAAAAAAAGGGCGGGAACCGCGAGGGCCTGGCACAGAGAGCCCAGACGAATGGAGGAGAAGCGAGAGGGTTCGGGGGCAGGATGAGGAGGGTCTCTACTGAGGTGTGCTGAGGGCAAGGGGCCTGGGAGTATGGAGAGGGAGGAGGGCTGCACAGACCCCTTCTGGGTGTGTGGGTGTGACAGGCCAAGGGGCCAGAGGGGCACCTGGTAGAGTGGCATCTCCTGCAGCCAAGAAGGGGTTTGGCTGAGGAGTGTGAGTTGGCCTCAGAGGCCTCCAAGTTGGAGCAGGAGATGAGGTCTCCGGGCAGCCATGGGGTAGGGGGATGAGAGGGTGGGGCAGGACCCCAGACCCAGCAGGCTCCTCACAACCTCCCTCATCCTCACCCTCCAGGAGCCGGACCTATGACATGATCCAGTACTATCAGAATGACATCCCCTACTGAGGACGACAGCCCAAAACCTAGAGCCCTCCGCCCCGTGTGCCCTCAAGCCACTCTGCAATCACAAAGCCACGTGCCCACCCTCACCCCACCGCTTCACCCAGTGGCGTTGTTTCATAGGAGAAAAGAACTGCAGCCCTCAGAGCCTGGCAGTCGCTCCTTCCTCAGGTGCGGCCCACGGTGGGGTAGCTTTAGTGATGCCACAGACTGAGACGACAATCATTGATGGTGCTGTCTATGCACAGGTGTGAATCCTCTGTTTGCACTGGACACATTCCCAACCTATCTTATTTCATAGGTACGTGAAGTATTTTCTTGTGTATTAAAAAAAATTATATTCAACCTGAGGTTTAACCAACATAGACAAAATAAAAACCTCAAACAGTGCTGTGCTGGAATTTGACTGTCAGGTTTAGTGTCCAGTCCTAAGTGCCAGCTGAGGGGCAGTTCCTGGCTGTGCCTCTGGAAAGGGACCTAATGTTGCCTGCGCTCGTGGGCTGGGGCCAGGCACACGGGTTAGGGTTTAACAGGCTTCACGCAAACACCACGGCGCACGTTGCGCCAGAAATAGCACTGTCTCCCCTGAGCACTCTGCCCACTCCAAAGCTGCCTCCCTCGGGGCTGCCTGGCCAGAGCTGTCCACAGCTGTCCTCAGCGCCTTGCCTCTGCTCCAGTCTCTTCCATGCTGGGCTCCCTCTTGTTCACGGCCAGGTGCTGTGCTCTGGACTCCAAAATCCTTGTGTGACTAGTCCCAGCAGCCACCTACTCCCCAACACCAAGGCCTTCTAATTAGCATAAGCAGTTAGGACGTACAGACCCAAAACAAGAAAAGACTGCAAAGGATCAGTTAAACAGCAGGTAAGATGAAGGTGAAGAGAAAACTGATCATGGGAAAGACAGAACAATGAAATCACCAAAAATGGAGCAGAAAGAAAGGGAATATTAAATGAGCTCCAGCCAACTCCTAACGGGATCTCCAGAGTGGGCAAAACACACAGAGAACTTCAGGAAGCACAGGGGAGTCCTGAGCAGTATAAATGAAAATATAAATAGGCCAATGTGTGAATTAAAAAGTTTTTATAAAAGTACTGAATTAATCCCAAAGATGTCAGGAAAGGAGGGACAGAAGAACAACAGGTGGGACAAAGAAATGGTGCAGTTACAGACATCCATCCACCCATGCCAGTGTTATGTTAAACAGTGGACTCACCACTCCAACTAAAAGTCAGGGATTACAAGCATGGATTAAAAGAGCGAGACCCAATTCTGTGCTGACTGTAAGCAATACACTTTAAATATAAAGACACAGACCTAAGTTGACAGTAAACAGATGAGAAGGGACTTACCATCCATAATCATGTGTGTGAGTTTTATGAAGAAAAATTCAGCAATCATAGCTAGAGGTTTTAACGCCCCTCTCTGAGCAGTTGACAGAACTGGCAAGAAAGTATGCCCGGGAGACCTGAACAAGCCTCTCACCCGCCTGGACTGCTGGGCATTTATAAAACACTCGGCCGACAGCAGCAATGGGCTTCTCCACATTCACCACTGCAGACTGCACGCTGGGCCACAAAACAAGGCTCAACAAATTTTATAAGATTAAAGTTGGAGTATGTTCACCAGCCAGATAGCTGGAAAAAATTTAAAACGGTACAACTAAAATACTAGACAAAAATAGCACATAGGATCAGAATGATCAGTGTTAGAATGTTTTAAGGTAGTGTTTGAGGAGGATGACAGAGGTGAGCTGAGTTAGGTAGTAGGGATACCAGAATGTAGAGTGACTTCCAGAACAATCAAACAGAACATGGACAGTACATAGAAAAATCAGGATTGACACATTATAAAATGGTAGAAATAAATTCAAGCATAGTAGAAATAATTTCAAATCACAATATTTGAAAAGGTAGCTTGTCCAATTGGCAAAGAAAAAACGTTAATCAAATGTTATGTACAAGATTCTTACAATATGGCAAATTACAGATCCTAAAAAGCTGAACATGCTCCTCACAATGATGGAGAGTGGGGATCTAAACCCATGAGCTGATAAAGAATCTTCAGAGGTGAAAATCCAGTCAAGCTCCTATTTTGATGACGTGGGAGACAGAACACAAACCCAAGAGCCTCACCCCTTTGAGGAGGTCATTAGGGGACCTTGTCTACACACAGGAGAGTACCCTAGACATAAGGCAGGTATGAAAGACCAGGAACCTCTTTAGCCTGTCTACCAGAAAACCTATAGGGAACATCGTGCTTAAAGGTAAAATACTGGCAGCTATAGGCTGGGCGTGGTGGCTCACACTTGTAATCCAGGAACTTTGGGAGGCCAAGGTAGGAGGATCATTTGAGCCCAGGAATTTGAGGTTATATTTGGCACCACTGCATTCTAGCCTGGATGACAAAGCAAGACCCTCTCTCAAAAAAGAAAGAAAGCTGTGCCTCCTAATTGAAGAATAAGGTGGAGATGTGATTGCCATCACCACCTGTGGGTCAGCATTGTACTGGGGGCCCTAGTCAGTCCAGTCAGGCGATAAAAAGAAAGAGTTTAGGAATTCGAAAAGGAGAAATAAAAGTAATTCAGAAATGGCATTTGTGTACATAAAAATCCAAATGTAGCCAAGGGCAGTGGTGCACACCTATAGTGCCAGCTACTTTGGGAGGATGAGGCCGGGAGTTCAAGGCTACAGTGCACAATGATTGTGCCTTAAATAGCTGCACCCCAGCCCAGGCAACACAGACCCCATCTGTTTAAAAAAAAAAACACCAAACTTACAATCTATAGTCAAGGTTATAGAATACAAGGCAATATAAAAAATCAGTTTTGTGTGTGTGTAATTTATATCCAGAAACTTCATATACCAAGGAATGAATATGATGAAAGGTTTGTGAGAAAAACTGAAGACTACAAATATTGAGAGAAAGACCTAGAGTAACATGCCATGTTCTGACTGGAAGATTCAACATTATACACATTCATTCTCTCCAAATTGATCTGCAGTTTCACTGCAAGTGCCATTCAAAATCCCAGTAAGTTCTGTAGTGGAAATTGGCAGTGGAAATTGGCAAGATGATTCTAAAATTTACATGGGCATACAAAAAGCAAAACAGCAATTTCAATTTCTAAGAACAATAAACCCTGGGCCGGGCACAGTGGCTCACGCCTACAATCCTAGCACTGAGAGGCCGAGGCAGGAGGATCATTTGAGCTCAAGAGTTCAAGACCAGCCTGAGCAAGAGCGAGACCCTGTCTCTACTAAAAATAGAAAGAAAATTAGCTGGACAACTAAAATATATATATAAAAAATTAGCCGGGCATGGTGGCACACGCCTGTAGTCCCAGCTACTCGGGAGGCTGAAGCAGGAGGATCGCTTGAGCCCAGGAGTTTGAGGTTGCCATGAGCTAGGCTGACACCACAGCACTCTAGCCCAGGCAACAGAGTTGAGACTCTGTCTCAAAAAAAAAAAAAAAGTAAACCCTGGATAGCCCGTCTCAGTATTAAGCTGCATTATTAAGGCTGTGTGGCATATATTGGTGCACAGAAAAACAATGTAAGAAAAGTCCAGGAACAAAATATACCCACACATACACAGTGACACTGCAGTGCAGATGGGGAAAGGGGGTCTTTTTTTTTTTAAAGAGACAGGGTGTCACTCTGTCACCCAGGCTGAAGTGCAATGGCGTGATCATAGCTCACTGCAACCTCAGACTTGGCTCAAGTGATCCTCCTGCCTCATCCTCCTGAGTAGCTAGGAATACAGGCAAATGCCACCACATCCAGTTAATTTTTCTATTTTTGTAGAAACCTGGTTTCACTATGTTGCTCAGGCTGGTCTTGAACTCCTGGGCTCAAGAGATCTTCCCACCTCAGCCTCCAAAAGTGCTAGCGCATGCCACTGCACCCAGCCAGTCCTTTTAATAATGGTGTTGTGTCAATTAGATATCCGTACAGGAAGGAAAAAAAAAAAACCTTAACCTTGACTCCTTACTTCACATAAGACACACAAAAAAATTTTTTTGCGGAGGAAGAGGTTGGTAACAACTTATTCATGCAGCTATTTATGAAAAATGACCGTGCAAGAGGCCCAACCATCTAGGTTAGATCAGACACTATATTAGTGTCTACACTAAATCTATTCTGAATAACGTTCGACTAGTTTTAATTCAGATTGTTTCATCAGGGACATTCTCTCACGACCCTGGTTAATCACAAACACATTTTTGTGCAGTAGTCTCTCCTGTTACTTGTGGTATCCCATTCCCCATTTCTCAGCTTGAGCATCTGGACTTCCAAAATCACATTAAAACTAAATATTCCATGATTTGGTTAATAACCACTTATGTTAATGCCTGGCATTCTTTTTTTCCCCCCCTTTTTGAGACGGAGTCTCACTCTATTGCCCTGGGTAAAGTGCAGTGGCGTCAGCCTAGCTCGCTGCAACCTCAAAACTCCTGGGCTCAAGCAATCCTCCTGCCTCAGCCTCCTGAGTAGCTGGAAGTACAGGTGCGTGCCACCACACTCGGCTAATTTTTTCTATTTTTTAGTAGAAATGGGGTCTCACTCTTGCTCAGGCTGGTCTTGAACTCCTGAGCTCAAGCGATCCTCATGCTTCGGCCTCCCAGAGTGCTAGGATTACAGGCGTGAGCCACTGTGCCCAACCTAATGCCTAGCATTCTTCCTCTCAGTAATTCCCGTCTCTCCATGTTGCCCTCACCTACCTTAATCTGGAAATACATAGTACCCTGGACAGAGCGTTCCAAGTGCTCCGTACCTTATTTTTGTAAATCAGCTGCCAAACTGAATCATCATTTCTTTATAAAAACCTAAGGATTTGTTCACAAGTCACAATAAAATTTCTCTCAGTTTTAATTATAATTCCAGGTGGGCTATAGAGCTGTTTGTTAAAGGTAAAACAATAAAACTTCTAGAAGAAAATATAGAAGACAATGTCTTCATGACCTTTGGGTACACAAAGATTTCTTAAATGGGACCGAAAAACACTAATCAATCATAAAGGAAAAAACTTAATTTTGACTATGAAGAAGCATGCTACAGACTTGGGAAGATATTTGCAGTATGTGTATCTGTTCAAAGGATGTAGATCTAGAATAAATATATGAAGAAAAATCAGTAAGAGATAACTGAATAGAAAAATGAGCATATGACTTAAACAGGCATTTCACAAGAGATTATTCAAATAGCCAAAAAACATATGAAAGGGGTTTCAACTTCCTTACTCATCAGGGAAGTGCAAATTAAAGCCACAATGTGGCCCTGTGCAGTGGCTCACGCCTGTAATCCCAACATTTGGAGAGGCTGAGGCAGGAGGATTGCTTGAGTCCAGGAGTTTGAGGTTGCTGTGAGCTAGGCT
>NW_012145634.1:128052-134894 GCF_000956105.1 Propithecus coquereli
CCCCCGGCCGACGCCCCCCGCCCAAGGCTCGGGCTACCCCGCCGGGAAAGACAAGTTCAGCAATCGGACGCCGACCAGCCTCGGCGCGGCCGCTGCGCGGGTCAGGGGCCCGGGTGGGGGGGCTGCTCCCAAGGTTCCCCCCAGCCTGGCGCTCGAGGGCCGGTCGCTGGGCCCCGAGGGGCACACGAGGCTACCCGGCTTCTCCCCTCCGCTCCCCTCGGCGCGCAGAAACGACACGGAGACAGAGTGCGGGCGGCCGCGGCCGGCGTGATGCTCAGGCGGGCAGCAGCCCGCGCGCGCGCAGCTCGAGCAGCGGGGACAGCGTGTAGCGCAGGCGGCGGAGCGCGGCGTCCGAGCCCAGGCGCGCGAGCTCCCGGCGGACGGCGTCGGGGCGCCGCAGCAGCACGCAGAGCAGCGCCAGCGCCAGGAAGCCGAGCGGGAGCAGCAGCAGCGCCCGCAGCGCACCCTGCGCCCACAGCCTGCGGACGGACGGACGGACGATGGGCGGCGGGAGGGCACCGAGGAAACCGCTGCCCGCGCCCGCCGCCCGGCTCACCAGAAGCCCCTGGAGCCCGCGCCGCCGAACAGCCGCTTCTCCTGCGGGCAGAGGGAGCGGCGTCCAGCTCCGCGCCAGGGGAGGGGCGCGGGCGGGAGTCGCGGGGCCAGTCCCCATGCATCGTGGGCTTCCCGTGGGGGCCGGGTCCCGGGGGGCGGGTCCTCTGGGGGGCGGGTCCCGGCTCCAGCCCGCCCACCCGGGCCTGCACTCACACAGTCCGCCCTGGCCACCTCCTCCATGAGCGAGCCCGCGCAGTCCTGCACCCAGCGAGGCCGCGAGTCACTCCTGCGGGGGCGCGCACGCAGGTGGGCGATCTGCCCGGCCCCGCCGCCCCAGCGCACCCAGCTGTCCCAGCCGCCTTACGGTTCCAGGCCGCCCCGCGAGGCGTCCAGCGCAGCCGCCGCCTCCATCACCTTCCCCTGCAGCTCCTGGAGCGGGTGGGAGCGAGGACTCAGGGCGGAAGTCCGGCCGCCGCCGGTCTGGGGGTCGCGCGGGGGGCGCTCTCAGGGCGCAGGGGCCGCACCTGCAGAACTCCGCTCTGCTCCTGAAAGCTGGCCCAGGCCTCTTCAGTCCGCTGCTTGCCCTGGGGCGTCGGGAACCGGGTGAGACTCGGGGGGCGCGTCCCTCCCCACCCGCCCGTACGCCACCCACACCCGAAGCCGACCCTCCCCCTGTTGCCCCGGTTCCGCCCGCACCTGCCGCAGGCTCTCGGTGTGCAGGGCGCACTTGGCCTCCACCAGCTCCAGCTGTTTCTTTGGGAGGATCCGGGGAACGTCAGGAGCCGGGCACGCCCCGCCCCCGGTGGTCTGGCCCTGCCCTTGCCACCGCTCCGGCCCTCGAGGCCCCACCCCTCGGTGGTCTGACCCCGCCCACGCTTCCGCCCCGCCCGGACCCCAGGGCTCTGCTCCAGCACCTGCAGCACCAGCAGCTGCATCCCGAGTTGCTGCTCCGCGCTCTGCTGACTCGGCTGTTCCGCTCCGTAGTAGAAGAGCTGGGGGCGGGGCTTGTGAGGGCAGGGCCTACGGGACTTCTAGGGACGGGGGGAGGGAGGGTGGTCCTGGGGGACGGAGACCAGAGCGGGACTTCCCAGAGGAGCCCAGAGACGGAGACCGTCCCGTTTCTGCGCGTACCTGACTCGACAGCTCCTCCCACTGCTCCTGCAGCTGCCGGTTGTGCTGCTCCTGCGGACAGGGCCGAGGGGGCCGTCCGGAGCTCTCCGCCGGCCCCGCCCCACCCAGGACCCCCCGGGCCCCTCCCCACCCTGGGCCCCGCCCCACCAGGTCCAGCTTGTGCCGCTCCGCCGCCTCCAGCAGTCCGCGCGCCCGCTCCGCGCGCTCCCGCGCCACCGCGCACGCCTCCCCGCGCAGAGCCCGCGCTGCCTGGCTCCGCCTCCGCTGCAGGCTGCAGAGAGAAGCCGAGGCCGCGGAGGGGGCGGTGGCGCCCGGGGTCCCGGGGTTCCGGGAAGGACCAGCCGCAGGCCCTGCGTCGGGGCCGCGGAAGCCCCCGCCGGGGCCCGGGCGGGTAGGCCGGACACTCCGCGAAGCCCCCGCCCCGTCCGGGGGCGCCCCGCGCACCTGCGCTCGCGCTCGCGCAGGTCGTGCAGGCGCCGGGTGAGGCTCTCGCTCTCGGCCTCGAGCCCGCGCACCAGCTCGTCCAGCTCCTGCTTCCGCAGGCGGCCGTCGCGGTTGTCCTTCTGCAGCTGCAGCAGCAGCTCCTGCGTCTCGGCCATGGCTCCCGGCTCTGCCGCGACGCCCCCTCGGGGACGGCCGCGTCACAATGGGCCAGGGGCGCCCGTCCGCGGGCTCCGGGCGGGCGGGCGGGGCATGACCACCTGGGTCCATCAGTGATGAAAATGTTGCTAAAGAGCCATCATCGGATCCATGAAAGGTTAATAAAATACTAACAACTAATTCAGGCAAACTGAGGCAAGTTTGGTCCCCCCACACTGCAGATGGCACTTGCAAACTGGCCAATGTCTCTTGTGGAGAAGGCTTGAATAAATACCAGGATCGGTAAACATGTTCATGTCTTTTGACCCAATTATCCCATTCCCAGGAATTTATCCCAGGAAGCAAAGAAACGTTTTAAACCCACTATGCATTAAATAGTTCGTTGAAGTGGTTACATTAACCACAAAAAAGAAAACAATTGTAATGATTAAAATGATGTATTTGAATATCATGTGGCCTGCGTACAGCTGTAATGTCTAGCGAAAAAGTACAGTATGGTTTAGCATTTATGCTAACTACGACTGTAAGGTACATGGGGAAGATCTGTAAAGCAAACAGGAAAAAGACAAGCCATCTCACTGTTTACTGAGACTGTAGGTAAATCTGCCTTTATTTGGCCAGTTTCAATTAAGAACTTGGATGCAGAACTCCAAAGTAAATTATTAGCTAACCAAATCCAAAGAGGTACCAAGAAAAAAAAAAGATGCATGGAAACCAAACAGACTTTATTCCAAGGAGTGTTCAAGATCAGAAAAATCAATTATGTTCACCACGTGGACAAAGGGGCAAGAACACCACCATTTCAACGACGCCCTTCAATGGATACAGACAAGATGATCAAGTTAAATATCTATTGATAATTTTAAAAAGCTCTTATGAAAGAGGATAGGAAAGGACTGTGTCACCTGATAAAGGCTGTGGTAAACACAAGAGTAAGGGGGAAGTACGAGAAGGGTACCCTTTAAGATTTTTGGAGACAAGAGCAACCCTCCTGCTGAGGTCCAAGATGATGTCAGAGGGCCGTGAGGAAGCAACACGTAGGACAGCATGAAGCACACACACACAGTTGGCTCCTACCAACCTCTTAAAGTGGCTCCCTTCCTTCCTCCTTGCCAGTACAAGCTCCTTAGCTCACTCCTTTGCAAGGATTCTGTTCTGGGGAGCCCAGCCCGTCCTCTCCTGGCTCCAGGTGTAACAGAACAGGTCTAAGCCATCTGTGGCTGTCTTGCTTTCCTGTCGTAAGATCCTACCTGAGAAACACTAGAAGTTGGCTGGGTGCTTCTGGGAGGTTTGCCTCCCTGCAAAAGGCAACACTGGGGCTCACGTCTGTAATCCTAGCTCTCTGGGAGGCCGAGGTGGGCGGATTGTTTGAGCTCAGGAGTTTGAGGTTGCTGTGAGCTAGGCTGACACCACGGCACTCTAGCCCGGGTAACAGAGTGAGACTCTGCCTCAAAAAAAAAAAAAAAAAAAAGAAATGTCAAAAGTAGATCTTTAGAGAGAAAGAAAATGCTATAGGTCAGAAGCTCAGACTACATTTTTTTAAAAAAGGAAGAACATTAGAAAATGAGTGAAGGTAATATAATAACTTTTTTCTTATTAAATAATCTAAAACAGTTTGATCAAAATAGTAATAGCAACAATGTATTCAAGCATAACTTGTATATAAGTGAAATGAATGACAGCAGTGATACAAGAGACAGGAGGGACGGAGTAGAATTATTTTATTATCAGACACCTGATACCCGTGAAGCAGTACAGTGTCATTTGAAAGTGGACTTGAATTCGTTGTGTGTATTGCAAACTTGAGGGCAATCACTTAAAAAGGTGTTTTTAAAAAGTGTAACTGATATGCTAAGGAAAGAAGACGGAATACTATAAAATGTTCAATTAAAGGAATGAAAAGCAGAAAAAAGAGTGGAGGACAAAAATACGAACAAAGAACAAGAGCAAAAAACAGTAACAAATATGATAAAATCCAGCCATACCAATAATCACTTTAAACATCAATGGTCTAAAATATATCAGTTAAAAGTATTTAGAAGAAAATATGAGAATGTCCTTATGATTTCAAGCAAGAATGGATTTTTTTAGGACACAAAGCACATTTCTTAAATTTGATGAAATTTTATACACAGGATTCCATAAGCAAATTTAACCAGACAAAAAAACTTAAAGAACGCCTACGAATCAGTAAGAAAACAATTGTTTCAAGGCCATAGCAATCTCATGTATATGTGCACGAGGAAATACACCCCACAATTTCACTACCCAAAGACTCGGTAGAGCAGTATTTGTAGCAGAGAAAATGAAACCCAAGATTCATTTCCACGAAGCAGAACTTTTCACATAAATAAAACGTGCAATGCCAGCATCTGGCGCCCAGCCGCAGAGAGAGCAAAGCGGACCACAGGGAGGAACGTCCGCGGCACGCGTCGGGACGGGGACCCACCCACGGGGAGGTCAGGACGCTGCGGGGCCACAGGAGTCACAGACCCCCCCCTCACGAAGGAAACCCCCCCGGCCGACGCCCCCCGCCCAAGGCTCGGGCTACCCCGCCGGGAAAGACAAGTTCAGCAATCGGACGCCGAATATAGAAGACAATGTCTTCATGACCTTTGGGTACACAAAGACTTCTTAAATGGGACCGAAAAACACTAATCAATCATAAAGGAAAAAACTTAATTTTGACTATGAAGAAGCATGCTACAGACTTGGGAAGATATTTGCAGTATGTGTATCTGTTCAAAGGATGTAGATCTAGAATAAATATATGAAGAAAAATCAGTAAGAGATAACTGAATAGAAAAATGAGCATATGACTTAAACAGGCATTTCATAAGAGATTATTCAAATAGCCAAAAAACATATGAAAGGGGTTTCAACTTCCTTACTCATCAGGGAAGTGCAAATTAAAGCCACAATGTGGCCCTGTGCAGTGGCTCACGCCTGTAATCCCAACATTTGGAGAGGCTGAGGCAGGAGGATTGCTTGAGTCCAGGAGTTTGAGGTTGCTGTGAGCTAGGCTGACGCCATGGCACTCACTCTAGCCCGGGCAAAAGAGTGAGATTCTGTCTCAAAAAAAAAAAAAAAACCCAGATGGGTTTAAACATTCATGGAAGAAGCAATGCCACCCTCTCACACAGAATAGCCAGCATAGCCCTGACATTAAATGAAGAACATTCCAAAAAGAAAATTATAAAGCAGTATCCCTCTTAGGAACATAGTTGCAAAAATCCTTAACACAGCATTAGCAAATTGAACATACTGTATAAGAAGGAAGATGCGTCATGACCAACTGGGGCTAACAAGGCATACCAAAAGGCAAAAGCCGCACTTGAAGACACAGAGGAAGCATTGGCACCAGAATCAGATTGGCAGGAATCATGGAGTCATCCGCCAGGGAATTTAAAACAACCATGACGAAGGTGCTGAGGGCTGTGATAGATACAGTACACAGCAGGCTGTAACAGATGGGCGAGGTAAGCAGAGATACGCCTAAGAACAGAAATGTAACAGAAATGGAGAATGCTTTTGATGGGCTTATTAGAAGACTGGACATGGCTGAGGAAAGAATCTCTGAGCTTGAGGATATCGTAATAGAAACTGCTGAAACTGAAAACAAATACTGAGGGGGAAAGTAGAACAGAATATCCAAGAACTGTCGGACAACTACAGACTGTAATATGCTCATAATGGGGACACCGGAAGAAGAATAAAGACACAAAGGAACAAAAGCAATATTGGATGCAATAATGACTGAGAATTTTCCCAAATTAATGTCAGACACCAAGGCACAGAGAACACCAAGCAAGATAAATGCCAAAAAGACTACACCTGTGCCTATCATATTCAAACTGTAGGAAATCAAAGAAAAAAAATCTTAAGCCAGAGGGACAAAAAAACACCTTGCCTATAGAGGAGCAAAAAAAAGAATTATATCCAACTTCTCTTCAACAACCATGCAAGCAAGAGAGTAGAGTGAAATATTTAAATTGTTGACAAAAAAAAAAAAAACCCTGCCAACCTGGAATTCAGTATCCTGCAAAACTATGATTCAAAAGTGAAGGACAGGCGAGCGAGGAGGCTCACACCTGTAATCCTAGCACTCTGGGAGGCCAAGGAGGGAGGATCACTTGAGGTCAGGAGTTCAAGACCAGACTGAGCAAGAGTGAGACCCTGTCTCTACTAAAAATAGAAGAAACTTAGTGACTACTCAGGAGGCTGAGGTGGGAGGATCGCTTGAGCCCAAGAGTTTGAGGCTGCAGTGAGCTATGATGACACTACTGCATTCTAGCCTGGGCAATAGAGCAAGACAACTGAGGGAATTTGTCAACAATAGACCTGTCTTGCAAGAAATGTCAAAAGTAGGGCCAGGCGTGGTGGCTCACACCTGTAATCCTAGCACTCTGGGAGGCCGAGGTGGGTGGATCATTTGAGCTCAGGAGTTCGAGACCAGCCTGAACAAGAGCGAGACCCCGTCTCTACTAAAAAAATAAAAATAAATTAGCTGGACAACTAAAAATATATAGAAAAAAATTAGCTGGGCATGGTGGCAC
>NW_012145634.1:145834-157925 GCF_000956105.1 Propithecus coquereli
AACACTGGGAGGAACATTGTCTTTGCTGCCTGCTAGCGGTGTCTGTTTGTGATGCCTGGAACTGCTGTAGCCACCTGATAACCATGAGGCACCTAAAAGAGCAAGTCAATCTTCTCTATTTTCTGTCTTATTTTGGTGGGGGAGAGGCCTCCTATACGTTTTTCCCCAACTCTCAAGGGCCAGAACTAGGGTGCATGCTTGTTCCTGAGGCAGCCACCAGCACATGGGAAAGGAACCAAGACAGATATGGGGCAAGACGGATTTGGGAGAGGCATCCCATGACCATGTGACAAATGGTGCTGGGAAAACTGGCTCATGGCTTTCACCTGTAGTCCCACCTACTCAGCAGGCTCAGGTGGGGGAATTGCTTGAGCCCAGGAATTCAAGACCAGCCTGGGCAACATAGCAAGACCCCATCTCTAAAAAAGAAAAAAAAACTTGAATACATGGGAAATCCTGGGGCCACCATGAGAAAGACCAAACACCACAGGGAGGGAGGGGCAAAGGGCCTGCAGGGGCAGTCCCCAGAGTAGACCTGTAATGCCCAGCCAGAGTAAGGGCACCTTGGGCCACTCTGTTGGATGCACTTTACGTCTACCAGAGCAGCCAGAAGTAAGACATTGGGTGACATCAAATACAAGCAATGATTGGGGATCAGGGATTCCAGCACACTGCTACCATCACCATCCATGGGCCACTTTGGGGAGCAAGTGGCTGCAATGGTGACTGGGTATGGCCACCTTCCATGACCTTCAGTCCACTTTGGGATATATGCCCCAAGGAGATTTCTTATATGTTCACAAAAAGACAAATTTATAAGACCAAAGCACTGAGTGGAAACACCCTAAATACTCCACCAATGACCAGAGGAACTGAACAGTGGAATGTGATATATAAAAACAAAGGAATCCCATAGAGACTTAAAATGAGCTGGGATCTACACAAATCAACATGAAGAGACCCGAAAATAATGATGACAGTGAAAAATAGAAAATTACATGTGCCCCATGAGAACATTTATATAAGCTAAATACATTGGGGTGAGTCCAGGCCATTGGGAGGACAGGGAGGAGGACGGGACTGGGACGAAGGGGGAAGGGCTGGAATGGTCAAGGGTCCTGCATGCCACCAGGAGGGGGCGCTCTGCGGGTAAGAACTCTGCAGGTGCAAAGGAGGGTTTAGGAAACTGACATAAGCCAGCCCTGAGTCTCCTTTCACTAATGTTGCGAAATGTAAGCAAGACTGAAGTTACTTTTGGTTACTTACAGTAGACTAACAATGACTGCAAATTGTCTGCAGTTCCTGACACCAGGAAGTGCAGCCTGTATCCCCAGCCCATGAATGTGGGCTCACCCTTGTGTCTTTCTCTGACCAACAGGATGAGGCTGGAATGACCTTCTGGGCCCATGAACCTGGGCCTCAGGACCCTTGCAGTCACTCCCGCCCTCTTAAAACCCACCTTGTAACCCTCTGAAACCCACAGGAAGAGGCTACAGCCAGCACCAGCCAGCAGGCACACAAGTGAAGCCACCTCAGACCTCCCAGCCCCACGACAACCACAGCCTCACAACAGCGCCCAGACGAGGTCTGTGGAACCGCCCAGCAGAGCCCAGTCAAGCCCAGCCCACGTTGCCAACCTACGAGAATCAAGAGCAAAAAAAATGGCTCTTGTTTCAAGACACTAAGTTACCGGGGTAGTCTGTTATGTAGCAAAGAATTACTAGCTGTTCAGATTACTGACAAAGGGTTACTTACTAGGTACTAGATGTGCTCATATGAATGACACTATGTGGCGACCAGGTGACTGGGGTGGCTTTACATGGCTAATTTTTTTTTTTTTTTTTTGAGACAGAGTCTCACTCTGTTGCCTGGGCTAGAGTGCCGTGGCGTCATCCTAGCTCTCAGCAACCTCAAACTCCTGGGCTCAAGCGATCCTACTGCCTCAGCCTCCCGAGTAGCTGGGACTACAGGCATGTGCCACCATGCCCAGCTAATTTTTTTTTTCTATATATTTTTAGTTGTCTGATTAATTTCTTTCTATTTTAGTAGAGACAGGGTCTCACTCTTGCTCAGGCTGGTCTCGAACTCCTGAGCTCAAACAATCAGCCCGCCTCGGCCTCCCAGAGAGCTAGGATTACAGGTGTGAGCCGCCGCGCCGGCCTACATGGGTAATTCTTGGCATCTCTTGTGTGGGAAATCCATCCCCTAGAGGCCAAAGGTGGGGTGGGGATGGGGGTAGGGGCAAGGACAGAATAGGAGAAAGGAGCTACTGAGTTTCAACACTCGCCTCACTGGACACAGGATTCCTGTGACCTAGTTCAATCCTTACAACCCCAAAGAGGTGGCACTTAGGTCCTCAGTTGATATAGAGGAGGGACGCAGATGGCATGTGTCCCTGAAGCTCCACTGCCACCTTGGATTCTAACCCAAAGGTTGGAGAGGTGCTGCTCACCAGGGCTGGGCCTGGGGCTTGGATGGGGTTGCAGAGCAGCCTGTGTGTGAAGCCCACACGTTAAAAGGGACGATGCCAGGCGCAGTGGCTCAGGCCTGGAATCTCAGCACTTGGGGAGGCCGAGGTGGGAGGATCGCTCGAGCCAGGACTTGGACTTCCAGCCTCCAGAACTGAGACAGCAGGTGCCTGTGGTTTGTGCTGCTCTGCCCAGCAGCCCTAGGAGCTGAGCCCCCGTGTCACAGCATGGTGTCTGTCTATAAGGGACCCAGCGCTCTGTCACATTCCAGTGGGGCTCCCTCTCCACAGGCACAGAGAGGAACGGAGGGCCCGCCTGGGCGCATGTCTTGTGGCAGGAGGCTCCAACCCCCCCAGGGTACAGAGGGTGGCTTGTGGCAGGAGCCCCTGGATGAGCAACAGGGGGCAGCTTGGCACGGCCACAGCCATGGCCGCGGCGTCCACTCAGCAGGAAGGGGCCTGGGGCCCATCGCCAAGGGTTTACATGCGGAAGACAGCGGTGGGGTCGGTTGCTTCAGGAAAACCGGTTCTCTTAGAGTGGCCCAGGAGTGGGGACGGCAGTGGGTACAGAGATGGGGAAACGGAGAGAGCCCGGGGCACGTTCAACAGGCCTGGGACGACTGGACACGGGCTGGTGTTTGCGGGACTGGCGGTTTGCCACTGGATTCCCACGTGGTCACTTCTGCCATGCTCCAGCCTTTACCCCTCCTCCATGGCCTTGAGGTGTCCCCAAGATCCCATCACACCCCACTGGGTAGGCATTGTGACGCTGACCCCTTTTTACAGATGGGAAAACCAACTGGGGCTTAGCATGACGGGTGTCCACCTGTCCCCAGCTGAGTCACAAGAGAGGACACTGGGAGGGAGCGTCTAGACATAAGAGAGGACGACACTGGCTCAAGCTCTGGGTTTACTTTTCTGCAGCCGCTGATGGGACAGACCATAGGTGGAGTGGCTGCGGGGGTGGGGAGAGCTGTCACAAGGCCTCTCGGTGTCCCCTCCCTTCTCGATGGCCCATATCTGTGTAGAGGTACAGCTCTGTGGAAAGCCAGGAGCTAATTCTGCCTCTCGGGAAACCTGAGCCTCTGGCGGAAGTTGTGGGTGGCAGAAGCTTTGGGTACTGAAAGCCTCCCAGCCTCAGTGACTTCAAGCCCCGCGGGAATCGTGGGGAACCCCTCTCCCCGACCCTGGGCCCAAGCCTGCTGCTGTGTCTGAGTCCTGCAGACTTCCCGGCCTCTGTGCCTCCCCCTGGCACCTGCCTCCCCCAGCTCAGCCCGAGGCTGATTTCTGCTCTTTCTGCAGGGCTCAGATTCAACACCCTCCTCTCCGCCAGCCACGTGGGGCCAGGAGCTGCCTCCTCCCTGCACGGCGATGCCCACTCCCCACCTGAGCCTCCGGGCGACACCAGACTGACTGGGGCACAGAGAAGAAAGGGGAAGGGTCCCCTGAACGACCACCCTCACGGCCTAGAGATTTCCTAATGTTCTGATAGTTCAAGTTGTAGATGATCATGACTAGCCTAGTGCATGTGGGCCACATTGTCCCCGCCATTTGTCATTTATGAATAATAGGAATTTATGAAAGTTTTCAAACATAAAAAAGCTGTTCGGGACCAGCCTGAACAACATAGTGAGATCCTGTCTCTACGAAAAAAAAAAAAATTTAATTAGCTGGGTGTGGTGGCGCACACCCGTAGTCCCAGCTACTTGGGAGGCTGAGGCAGGAGGATGGTTTGAGCCCAGGAGTTTGAGGCTGGAGTGAGCTATGATGACGCTGCTACACCCTAGTCCGGGCAACACAGCGAGACCCTGTCTCTAAAACAAAAAAAGCAAGCAAGCTGAGAGGGTTTTAAAGCAAACCTCCATAAATCTACCCTACATCCCATAGTTGGCCAGGTCCCCCATTAGCCAGGGTCACCCCCTGTGTAGCAGACAGGTTTGTGGCCCAGCTTGGCACTAGTGTTTATTGTGAAATGCACACCTAACATCTGATTCTGCATTTTTTTTTTTTTTGAGTCAGAGTCTTGCTCTGTTGCCCAGACTAGAGTGCCATGGTGTCAGCCTAGCTCACAGCAACCTCAACTCCTGGATTCAAGAGATCCTTCTGCCTCAGCCTCCCAAGTAGCTGGGACTACAGGCACGCACCACCCTGCCCGGCTAATTTTTTCTATATATTTTAGTTGTCCAGCTAATTTCTTTCTATTTTTAGTAGAGACGGGATCTCACTCTTGCTCAGGCTGGTCTTGAACTCCTGACCTTGAGCGATCCTCCCGCCTCGGCCTCCCAGAGTGCTAGGATTATAGGCGTGAGCCACTGCGCCCAGCCTAATTCTGCATTTATTGCAGAGTCTTATGAGAACATTTACATGATGCGAGGAGCATAAGATGTCTGTGGAATAAAAGAGAGATGAGAAAATCTATGCCCGTCTACAAACCTCAGAAGCCCCTCCCCTTTTTTTGGTATTTAAAACTTGTACTTTTTGCCCAGACACAGGGAAAGATTTAAGCAATGTATGTGATACTGCGACAACGGAGGCGCTTCCTGTAGGAAAGGATTTGCGAGAAAGGATTACGTGGCTTTAAGCAACAACAACAAAACATTAATTTCTTAAAGAATCAAATGCACATCCCTTTGTGGTTCAAAAGCGTGATGATCGGGTGCAGTGTCCCGTGTGAGACGTGCCTCCCTCAAACCTTGTGGGAGGAAAAAATAAAATAAAATTCAAAATCCCAAGTCCTTTCCCATGACACGCAGCGTCCCGCGGTCTTCGGGCCCTGCTCGCCCCTGACTACAGCCGAAGCCAGCCACGTGTCTGCCTCCTACGCGAACCAGTCTCGTGCCTCGCTTCCTGTCGAGTGCTGTCCCCTGTACATGCACCGCTGACCGTCACCTCTTCAGTGAAGCCTTTCCCGACCCCTTGGTTTCTGCGCCACTGTTTGACCAATTCCTGTGATTACGTTTTATCCACATAGGGCCCCTATTCTATTTTTTAAAAAGCTTTTTTAGATATGGGGTCTCAATATGTCACCCAGGCTGGTCTCGAACGCTTGGCCTGGCCCCACGCGACCCTCTGGCCTCAGCCTCCAGAGTAGCCGCAGTGACTGCAGGGGGGCGCCGCCACGCCTAGAGGGTCCCGATTTTAATTGTTAAATATTCAAGGACCTGAGGAGCTGTCACGATTGCTCCTTTGTGCTTATCTAGGTTTTTTTTCATTTGTTGCTTTTATAATAAAGAAAATAAGCACAGTATTTGCAGCAGGAAGGAGAAAAGCGCTGCAATATATAAGAAAGGCGAAAGTGACCCCAAATGATGGCAAGGCCCGGCCTGGCCACCTGGGTGAGGACTCACTCTGCCCGCCTGTGCCCGGCACAGGTGACACTGAGACCCAGTTGGCTTCAGGACAGCAGAGCCACATCTTGGGTGGCAGTGCTATGGAAAGATGGCCACTGGGCCACCTGTCTGGCGGGCGCCCTGCCCAGGAACCCCCTGAGGTCAGGCTCGCCCTGGGGAGGGCACAGGTGGGCCTGGGTCCTGAGGCCTCTGCCCGGGGAGGAAGGCGTCTCCCTTCCCTGCCCGGCGGGTGCGTGGCAGAGGGGTGGTCATGCGAGGGTCCCGGCTAACTCCTCTCTCCCCCTCCCCTGACAAGCCACCTCCCCCGACACCCTCTGTCTCCATCCTGGGACGTCCTGTCTCTCTGTCCTCACACTTCCCTTCATCATCCAGGAGTGAGCCTTGACCCTAACCCCGGATCCCTCCTCCCTGCTGGTCTCCCAAGTGTGGCATGGGAAGAAATTGCCAGAACGGTCAGTTCTATTTCTATTTATGTTTAAATCGCATCCTTCCATGTCCAGCCGTGTATGGTGGACACACGAGTACAACACACGTGAGATACTGTAACGGTAAGAAAAGCAGACAGGAGCTTCCTGTGTGTGACACTTGGCATCTGTAACCAGATTCATCTCCACGCTCTGAGGGAAGGAGGGAGGAAACCAATGTCCCCTCATGGAAGCCCCCAGGGAAGTGGTCGATTGGCAGTTTCCCTGGCCCACTTGCCACACCCTGCCAGGTGACTCGCTCTCCTGACACAGTCCCCTCCAGCCTCCCGCTGTTCCTCCCAGCCCTGCCCCCTTCCTTCTCCAGCTCTTACTGTCCCATCCTGTCACACACCCTTCCTCCAACCTGTCCCCTAGTCCTGAGGGCTCTTCTGTCACAAACTACTGCCCCACCTGTGAGTGCAGTGGTCGCCTAATTGAGCTGATGTCTGCAAAGCACTCAGACCATTGCTGGTTGCAGTTGGCGACACACAAGTGCTTGCTAAGTAAGTTTAAATAAAATCCAGCTTCCCAGTTCTGACCTCTTCTTAGTACCTGAAACACCATGGCTCTGGGCTGGATTGTTCCAGAACCTGCTCGGTAGCTGCCTGCTCACGGTTCTCCCCACAGCAGCCTGGGGAGAACCATCTGCTGCCACAGGGCCTTTGCGCCAGCTCCTCCCACCACCTGGCCCCTCCTTCACTTCCTCACCCTAAGACCAGCTTCTGGGGAAGCCTTTCTCTGGTCACCCCGTCCCTGATTCTCAACTGTAACTCGGTCCCCATGGCGCTGTCTCCCTGTGCCCACTTGCTGGGCACCACCCCTGCCCCCGATGTTCGTTTTCCTGCTGCCTTTCCTGCCTGCCCTGCTGAGACAGAGCTCACAGGATGGCAAGTAGCACACAGCCGGGCGTGCGGTGAACGGAGGGACTCTCCACTGCAGAGATATGGCATCCCGGCCAAGGGCACAGGCCACTGTCAGCAGGGGCTGGGATTCAACGCACAGGCAGCTGTGGCCCCACAGCCAACGCCCGGCCCACTTACCAGAACACCCCATCCCAGACCCCCCGCCTCCCCGGCTCCCCTGCAGGGACACCCTTGGACCCCTGTGCCCAACACTTGCATGCGCGAGGGGGCCACGACCTTTTCCCCCATGGCGTGGGCTGCTCCTCAGGCCAGGTGGTCCCTCCCTCCACCTGTAACTACGCCCCCAACAGTACCCCGCCTCTCTCAGGGGACAGGAGGGGTCCAGGCCATCTCCCTCGGGATGCTCTGTGAGTGCTGGGGACTGCGAACCCCACAGCAGCCAGGCTCCGTGGGGACACATGGAGGTGAGATAGCAGGGGTTTTGCGGACAGTCCACTGGCATGAGCCAGAAGGACAGACAGGGCGGGGATCGAGGGCAGCGCTGTCTGGCTTCCGGGAGGCCCACTGCCAGGCCCAGGAATGCTGCGCTGCAATCCCAACGTGGCGCTTCTGGGGACCCACCCCCGGCTCCTGGGGGTCTCCCACCGCCTGGGATGGAAGCGACCACTTCCCCATCCCCCTCGCCGTAGCCACTGCAGGCTCCTGGTAGGCACACATGGCCAACCACCCACGTGCCTTTGCCGTGGCCTGTGGCGCCAGATGAGAAGCTGTAGGCAGTGGAGGCGTCTGCCCGAACGGCAGCTGAGGACAACGCAGCCTTCGCTAAAGGGCCAGCGCCCCGCAGTGTCTGTGCCCACAAAGGCAAGGCCTGCAGGCGCGAGGCCGGAGCGCTGGGCCGACCGCCCCAGGCCGAGCCTGCAAGGCCGGCTCCGCGAGTGCTCATCAGACACGGGGACAGAGGGCTGCCAGGACTCCTGCAGGCACTGATGGCTGCACATGGCACATCGCTCTGTGCACCCTCTTACGGGCTGTGTCTTCCCAAATTCCTATGTGGAAGCCCTAATCCCGGCACCTCAGAATGTGACTATGTTTGAATGTAGGGTCTTTAAAGGGGGAAGTAAGGTAAAATGAGGCCATGAGGGTGGGCCCTGATCCGCTAGGACTTGGTGTCCTTATAAGAGGAGATGAGGACACAGACAGGCACAGAGGGACGACCCCGTGAAGACTCAGGGAGGAGACGGCTGTTGGCGAGCCCAGGAGGGAGGCCTCAGTAGTCAGCCCTGGGCCGGGCACGGTGGCTCACGCTGTAATCCCAGCACTCTGGGAGGCCGAGGCGGGAGGATCGTTTGAGCTCAGGAGTTCGAGATCAGCCTGAGCAAGAGTAAGACCCCATCTCTATTAAAAAAATAGAAAGAAATTAGCTGGACAAGTAAAAATACATATATAGGAAAAAATTAGCCGGGCATGGTGGCGCATGCCTGTAGTCCCAGCTACGCTGGAGGCTGAGGCAGGAGGATCGCTTGAGCCCAGGAGTTTGAGGTTGCTGTGAGCTAGGCTGACACCACGGCACTCTAGCCCAGGCAACAGAGTGAGACTCTGTCTCAAAAAAAAAAAAAAAGCCCTGCTTATGCCTTGATCTGGGACTTCGGGCCCCCAGAGCTGTGAGACCACTAACGTCTGTTGTTTCAGCCGCCCAGTCTGTGGCACTTTGTCTTGGCAGCCCCAGCAGACTCACATGGCCCATTCCTGTCCCCACCACGGCCAGCTGGGTCCCTCCCCATTGCTGGCAAATCCAGCCTCCTCCCCCTGGGGCTCGAGCGGAGCTCTTTGATGTGGCTGGTGCCTGGCCCCAGCCCTCCTCTCCGACCATAGGCCAGGTGCCTGGTGTCACCAACAGGCCAGACTGTTCCCTGCCCATCCCCACCCCGCACCACCAGTGCCTCGGGGACAGGGACAAGGAGCCGCTGAGTCCCCTTCCCAGGCAGCGCTGACACCAACCGTGGGTGGACGGAGGGGTGGAGGCTGCCAAGTCTGGAACCCGGCCTGGCTGTGGGAAGGCTCAATGTCATCTGCTGCTGTTTGTCACCGCTGTTGTCACTGTTGTCTACTGTCTCTCCCACAGCACTCTAGCATCCTGGAGGTCAGGACGACAGCTCGCCCCGTTTTTCTCCAGCAACAAGCGCAGGGCTTGGCACACGGCACTCACTCAAATGTCCGGGCTGCTTCCAGAGGACCTGGACGCGTGGACTGACAGAAGCAAACAATACTGTCTCCTGAATGCTGGCCCCAGCCTCACCCTGGGGACACCCGCAGGAGGGGACTGGCTCTGTTACCTGTGGCCAGAAAGCAGCTGAACACGAAATAGGTTCATCCCCAAATTGCTGGGGGCAGGCATTTTCCTAGATCCACTAGTCAGCAACATCAGGAGGTGCCACCAGGCAGCCAGGCACAGGGGACAGGCGAGCTCCCCGCCGAGGCCACCCACCCGGGGCGGGGGTCTGGGCAGGACGGGCCTCCTGTATGCAGCACGGCCGCTGGCATTGGCAACGCTTCTGGCATCTCGCCTCACACCTCCTACGGGACTGCTCGGTGTGTCCCCGAGGGTGGGTGAGCCTCCTGGCGCCAAGATCTCCCCTCCCCACCTGTTGGTCTCAGTTGGAAAAGCGGAGCAGCAGGGACGGGACCTCGGCCGCCCACGCCCTGGGCCAGCTGTCTGGTCTCCCAGGAGCCTCCGGCCCTGCCTGCCACCTGCCCCAGTCCTGTCCCCACCAGCCCCTCTCCTCAGTGACGTCCCCCTTCAGCGCTGGAGCTGTGGAAAGGCCAGGGATGGCCTGTGCTGGGTGAGGCCCAGGCCCGAAGGCTGCAGGGTCACGCACTTAGGGCTCACACGTGTCCACACGCTTATTCAGATCCTAGAAAGGTGACCAGTGCAGACACTGGACGCTACCGAATAGCCCCGAGGAGGTGGAGGCAGCAGCCCGCAATCACCAGCAGTGACGTTTTGCAGCACAACACCTGGGACCTCTGAATTACTCAGTCTGGCTTTTCCCAGGTCGCTGTGGGAAAGGCTTCCTTCCACAGGTGCCGTGCCACTTGGCGAACGTCCTCTGGGAAGGTCCTCCTGGAAAACTTCCTCGGAACATTTAGTCCTGGGGACACTTCCTCACGCACCAAGATGGAAACAGCCTCCAATTTCACTCCCCCAACCTTGGCTTTTTTTGCCTCCCCAGTCCTTGTGGGAGCTGGGGAGGGGACACCAGGGCACGCAGAGCCAGATCAGACGCTCGTCATGACTCGTGGCCCCACAGGAAACGCAGCAGCTTTTTACTACTCTTGCTCCTTCTCTGCGTCACTCTCCACCACACAGAAGTCCTTTACTGCAATCCACCTCCAATGGCTTTTGGAAAAAGGCAGTATTTTGTCTTAGAGATGGGGCTCGCTCTGTCGCCCAGACTGGAGCGCATTGGCTATTCACAGCAATCACTGAGCCCTGCAGCCTCACCTGCTGTCCTCAGGCTCCGGAGTAGCTGAGACCACAGGTGCGCCACCACGCCCGGCTGGGAAGAGGCATGTTCTGAACAAGCTATGATTGCACCACTGTGCTCCAGCCGGGTTACAGAGCGAGACCCTCTCACTTGGGGGGAAAAAGAAGTAAGACACATTACTCGGAAACGATACCACCTATAACTCACACATGGTGCTCATCCGTAAGCACAGAACTACTCCCTAGCCCAGCCCGGCCCGCAGTCTTTCCCTCACCTTTCTTCCTTACGCAGAGTGTTCAAGACCCCAGTGCTAAAAACCGCTGGTCTGGCTTAACAAAGCCTCGGCCCCCTCTGTCCCATCACGCAAGGACAAGTGTGATGAACAGCACACATCTTAGGTGCCATGTGTTTGGTTCTGAGCAGCTTTGAGGGTCTCATTCGTAAATATGAACAAATTGCCAACACCACCGAATGTTTAAGAAAAGACTTAAAAATTATAGAAAAAGATGAAAGCAAACTGTAAAGAGGGATCTAAAAGGGAACTACTATAGATATCGTGCAAGGAACAGAAGAAAATGTCAAAAAGTATTTCCTTAAAAAGAGATTACATCTGTGAAAAAAAAGAACAAAATGCAATAATCAAGGAACAAACAGAAGAAAGGACTCGTGGAAATTAGAAATAACAGCTGATCTGCTTTAAAAATCAGTAAGAGTTGACTTAAGGGTACGAGTCTCTGGGATGAAATCTACCCACCAGGTGCCCAGCCCAGTCAATGGACAAACCATGGGAAGTGAGGAGAGGATCCTAAAAGCTTCCAGGGAGGAAGTCAGGGGGCATAAAAAGGAACTGGACTCCTCACCACATTGGAAAGCAGAAGCCAAGGGAGCAACACCTTGAAAATTCAGTGGGAGAAGGATATCCAACCCACAATTCTATACCCAGCCAAACTATCGATTCCATGTACTTTACAAGCGTTTTCAACATTCAAAGTCTCAAAAACCCTACTTCCCATGTGCTCTTTCTCAGGATGGTACCAGAGGAACTGTATGACCAAAACAAACATGTAACCTAAGAAAGAGAACACATGGGATATCCAGAAGGCAGGGCTTCTAATGCAGGACAAAGGCAGGAAGGATGCCAGCCCACATCTGTGCAGGATGCCTGCTGACCCCAGGAAGGATGGCCCGCAGAAAGAAAATAATAGAAAATAATAGTGTCTGACTGTGTGGAAAACTGTACTGGAGGCATTTCACAGAGTAAAAGGAAGAAGATAGGGACTCAATTCACAACTATCAGATAGAGCAATTGAAAAAAAATCAAGGCCGGGTGCGGTGGCTCACGCCTGTAATCCTAGCTCTCTGGGAGGCTGAGGCGGGCGGATTGTTTGAGCTCAGGAGTTCGAAACCAGCCTGAGCAAGCGCAAGACCCCGTCTCTACTAAAATTAGAAATAAATTAATCAG
>NW_012145634.1:158290-219687 GCF_000956105.1 Propithecus coquereli
ATGGTGGCGCATGCCTGTAGTCCCAGCTACTCGGGAGGCTGAGGCAGGAGGATCGCTTGAGCCCAGGAGTTTGAGGTTGTGAGCTAGGATGACGCAACGGCACTCTAGCCCAGGCAACACAGTGAGACTCTGTCTCAAAAAAAAAAAAAAAAA
This sequence comes from Propithecus coquereli, assembly GCF_000956105.1. NCBI lineage: Eukaryota > Metazoa > Chordata > Mammalia > Primates > Indriidae > Propithecus > Propithecus coquereli. Next base: position 158,444 of record NW_012145634.1, read on the forward strand.
AAAAAATCAAATTATCAGCCTCCAGATAAATGAAGTTATTAGCCTCAGGAAAAACAAAAAATTGTACAAAAAAGATGAAAACCCAGTATACCACTTGGCTTAGCATAAGTAAATGAATTTACATGATGGTAACGAGTATCGATTGGCAAATTAAACCCTTTACCTGTTTTTGTAAATGTAGTTTTGTTTTTTTAAGAGACAGGGTCTCAATCTGTTGCCTAGGCTGGAGTGCAGTGGTCGATCATAGCTCACTGCAGCCTTGAACTCCTGGGCTCAAGCAATGCTGCGGCCTCAGCCTCCCAAAGTGCTAGGACTACAGGAATAAGCCACCTCACTGGGCCATAAAGGTTTTCATGGGACATAACCATGCCCCACCCCCTTGCTTACATACTGTTTGTTGATGGCTACTTTTGCACTATGACAACAGAGCTGGGTAGTTACAACAGAGACCGTATGGCCTGCAGAGCCTAAAATATTTACTATCTGGCTACTTTAGAGACAGTTTGCCAACCCCAAAATTAAACTAAATGTCTGATAACTATTTCAGGAACATGAAGTGGGGAAAAGAGTATAAATGAACTAAAATCCTCATTGATTGTAAGTCCAGACTCTAAAAAGGATGAGTCAAAAGACAGCAGCATAAGAATACTATTTGAAATGTGGAGATACATGCAGAAGAAAGTGCTGAAAGAATTAAAAGTGGCTAGATGTACACAGTATGAGGTGGGGTTGGGGGAAAAGAAACTATTCTTTGCTTTAAGCCTATTTAAGAACTATTTGATTACTTAAATTATATTCAGGAATTATTTTGATTAAACCAAAAAATAATTTTAAAACAATTGAACAGAATGCACCACTATTCAGAGCAGCGATGTCCAAGTCTAGGGTCACGGGCTCGACTGGAGCTACCTGGGAGCCACTGTGGACATGTGCAGTCCCAAGGTCACCCCCATCCCTGCTCCTCCTCTCAAGGTCTTCACTCATTCTGGGATTCCCACTTTCCACCAAGTGGCCTGGAGAGGTGCATCATCCCCCTAACCAGTCCTCCCTCAGGCCAGGCAGCAGGAAGCAGCAGTGGGAAGCAGCAGCAGTGGGCCCCTTGCCTTGCCCAGCCCCCACCCTGCTGCTCCAACGGGGGTCCCAGGCACCAGGCAGACCCCCCCCACCAATATCCCAGCCACCAGGTCCTTGCCCACCCATCGCTGCTTCCTGGATGGCCTCAGCTAACTCAGGCTGTTGCCCAAGAGGATGCTGACACCAAAGTGCTGGTTCCCTGGCCTGGGACCCACCACCACCACCGAGCACAGCTAGGAGGTAGCAACCAGGTGCCCCGCCCAGGCCCCACCCTCCGTCAACCTGGAAGCCGTTTATCACTTGGACAGAGAACAGCCGTAACAGAACACTGAGGCCTTGATAGTTTTCAATCAAGCTTTTAATGAAAAGATCATAAAATAACAGTTTCTCATCGCTGTACATTAAGACTGCACACTTCTGAACGGAGAGATCAGTCACCGGTGAATCGCTTTTCTGACACTGGATGGCTGCGTGCCTGCAGCTCTGACCTGAATTTATCCAAACTCTTGAGGGAAGTGAACTCAGTGTGATGAGTGACAGTGGCAGTGGCCAGTGCAGGAGTGCGATCCCAGTATCCCTCCCCTCTTCCGAGAGGGCATAAAATAGGACATGATCCCTCTTCCAGTTCCAATTAAACAAAACAGCATAACCCCTCCCTCCCCCTCCCCCTCGAGGTATTTGCAAGAATGAGCCAGTGCCCAACCTGGGCCCCCCCAGGGAGTGGGGGGAAGCAAGTGTGGGTTGGGGACAGAGAGGCTCCCCTCAGCACCTGGCCCCACGGGGTCCCGCCAAGTGGAGGGGGGAGCCCTGGGGATCCTCCCTGCCCCAAGTGAGGTCTGTTATGCAGCATTTTTGAGGTCAATGAATTACAGCAATAAATAACAAGGTGAGGTAGGGGGAGGGGTTCCCAGTATAAAATCAAAGTGGGGTAACTGAAGCTGGGGCTTCCGAGGAAGGGGGTCCAGGCAGCCTCAATTCCCACACACCCACCCCCAGCTTGGAATGTCAGACTGAGGCTCCAGTTAGGTCCCCCCATCCCCTAACTCCCAGCATCTGATTCACAGGTTCAAGGTCTGCCCCAACATGATTCTGGGGAATAGGAGGACCCTGGTCCCTTTGGGGGGCATGGCAGGGCAGAGAGAGCCCTTGTCTGCTCTTCTAAGGCCTGGCGCCTTTGGCTTTTGTCCCCCAAGCCTGGGGGCTGGACGGATGCAGCCTCCCACTCCCTGAGCCCTGCCCCGAGGCTGCCCAGGCCCCACCCCACTCAGGACGGCACCGGGGCAGGTGGGGTCTGCCTGCCCACGGCCCAGCCCGGATTGCACTCCTGCACGGGCGGAGGACCAGTGAATACTGACAGGCGGGGGAGCGGGCTGGCGGCCCGGCGCCCCCAAGTGGTGCTGAATGGGAAACACACACGGCTGCGTGAGGCCGGGGAGGTCAGCGTGGGTCCGGATTGTTCTTGTTCGTTTCACAGGCTGAGGTGTATGGCTATGCTGTGAGTCTCTGAGATTCTTATATGCTTAAAGGTTCTTTTCTTTTTTTCCTTTTTTGCAATCCTGGAGGAGCCCTTGCCAGGGCTCGGTCGGGTGGGAGCATGCGGTGGCGGAGCCCAGCCTGCCGCTCGCTCGCCCCAAGTCTGAGAAATAAATACATTCATCACTGCACAAACGTATTGATACAAAAACAACACTGTTAAGAGTGTTTGCACCATCTGTGTTGGTAAGAACCAGGCCCAGTCAGCCCCTTCCGCTGCCTGGGGTGGGGTTGGAGATGGGGGGTCCCCTGGGGGTGGGGGCCCACCGGAGTCGCCTGAGCTGTGCAAAGGTCCCGGCTTTTTGGCTTGAGTGGGACCCTCACATCAACCCACCCCGAGGGTCACGGGCAGAGCAGCAGGGGACCCAAGCCCAGACTCGGGTCCTGTGGCCAGAACTGACAGCCACCCCCGGTACGCCAGCTGGCCAGGACCTCCATGGTCCAGCCAGGAGGCCTTGGGGGCTGGTCAGCACAGGCCCACGCTCTTTGGTGCCAGCTGGGCTTGGAGAGGCCCTGGGAATGGGGACGAGGGCTCAGGTGAACCCAGTGAGGCTTCCAGCCCCTTCCCCAGCCCCCAGGGCTGCCTCTGCCTGCGAGCCGCTCCAGGGCAATGCGGAAGGGCACCCGGCGGAAAGCGAGGCTTCCCTGGGACTGGCCTTACAGCTGCTGAGGTCTGAGACTGTAAAAGCTTATGTAAACAATGAGATAAATATATTAGTATCTTTTTCTGAGCCCACTGAGGTTCCATACTCATTCAAAATGTGCTTTGGTTTAAAAAATAGGTTTTGTGAATTTGGGTATGAGCTTTTTTTTTCTTTTTTCTTTCTTTGTTTATCCTCTTTCCTACACATGACATCTGCTATTTTCTGTTTCCTGTTTCTCCGAAACATTCAGGAATTAAGTGACTAAAGCAGAGAACTGTAAGCCGCCTTGGACTCTGAGGGTCCAATTTTCTTGTCAGGCTCTTAACATCACACACACACTCGCAAGCACACGCTCGACACGGAATCAAAGGAAAAGAAAACAAAACCAAGTGTTGTGTTAACCCCACCCCACCCCACAAACCCTTAAAATCTTAAATAGGAAACTAGTGTTTTGCTTTCTCATTAAAATACAGAAAAGGCTCGATACAATACTAAGGTGGGTACAATACTATGTCGCACAAACGTCATTGAGTGAGGGGGCCTTTGCTCCCAGTCCCTGAAGTTCTGCAAAGGAATCACCTACTTTCACGAGTCACCTCACGGATGTGGCTGCCCACGGCCCGGGAGGCCATGCACGCAGCCGGGTGTGTGTACAGTTACCGTGCGGTACAGACTTTGTGTCGTGTGGCTTAAGTGCTGACGGAGTGGGGTGGGGTCAGGACAGCAGGGGCCTGGAGCACCCTGCCCCCTCACTGACGGGGTGCAGCCCCGGGGGCTCCTCCGCCAGGTCCCCAGCCTGACTTGCTGGAACTCGAGACCCAGAGTCCAGCTCTCTGTTTCCCACCCAAAGGGAAGAGGGGCCACCTCAGGGCTGAGGTCACCATAGGCGGGGCTCAGCCAAGAGCCCTAGTGTGGCCTGAGCTTCCTCACTCCCAAAACACGCCGCTCACCACTCGGGTCCCTGAACTCAGCTGGAGGATCTCCTGAAGGGGTCTCTTAGGGGATGACTCTGGAATTTTTTGGTCTAAACTTAAAATAGAATGAAAAACAAAAGAAAACATGAAGCAAAATGAAGAGGATAAAGCCTGCTGGCCCAGCCCTGGGGCTCCAGTTGGCCGAGGACAGCAGGACCGGGCACGGCGACTTCGGTCTGGCCTTGTGAGCCCGGATCAGGGCCCACAGAGGTGAGAGAGGCTGGCTGAGAGACCCCAAGGTGAGGAGCGAGGGGTGGGACCCTGAGCCCACAGGTGGTGCCCAGCCTCTCGCCAGAGTGGCCAAGGGCCAGGGCTGCTCAGAGAGGTGCCAACCCTGTTCCCCAGATGGTATGTGGCCCTGGGTGGCTCCTCCCCACCTCTCACTGGCCAGGAGGGGGCTGATGCCCTCCCAAGCTCAACCTCTTGCAGGCATGGGGCAGGGGGTGGGTAGGATGGGGGGGGGCTCACTTCCACCTCATCCTGGCCCTGGCAGGGAGCGGCAAACAGCTGCCCCCTCCTTGTCCTCAGTGCCTGGCACCTGGCCCCACGTCGGGGGCTCACGCCCCTCACTTGTGCCCAGAGGCTCACATGGAGAATGGACAAATGGTGCTGGGGCCCAAAAGGGCTGCCCAGGCTGGCCCAAGCCCGGCCCACTCCCACACATGGCTTCCTGGGCAGGTGAACAGGAAGAAAACTGCCAGTCACCAACGTATTGTTGTCACGAATTCAAGAGGTAGCAAAAAGGTCAGACGTCTCTCCACCTTGTTCAGTGAGGAAGGAGGGAAAGTGAAACATCTGTCCACACGTACGGCACACACCACACACACACACACACACAAACACACGCGCACGCACACACACACGGAAATGGAAATGAGAGTACCGATGGCCGTGGCACCGAGCCAGCCTCCTCCACCCCCCGGAACCCCAGACCTTCCAGTTCAAACAGTCACAGAAACGTTACACTGGTTTTCCTCTTAATAAAAAACAAGTACCTCTAAACAAAGAATATTCCTTGGAAACTACAGGAAAAGCACTCTCTCCTGAGGCAGCCGAGGCAGAGCTCGGGGACCAGGGAAGCCTTTGGGCAAGAAGGGCCTCTGGGGCCTGGAGAGGCGGCTTGGTGAACGCCACATGGCACCAGGGCCAGGGGACGCACAGGAGGCACGGCTGCCCCATTACATTCAGTCTGCAGACCCAGGCTCAGCCTCAGAGGAGCCAGGAAGAAAATAAACTATTGTTTGTTTTGGTTTAAAAAACAAAAATCAAAAAGAAAAAGAAGAAACAGGTCAGTAGGAATAACAGCAACACAGGCCCAGAGGGCTCTTTAGTTGTAGAGAGGTAGGCGGTGGGGTCACCCTGACTGTCCCAGCGCCAGCGAGCAGCGCCGCCCTGGCTCAAGGGGGGCAAGATCTGCCCCCCCAGCACCTGCTCCCGGCAGAACCAGGGTCACACGCGCCCACACACAGACACAACACAAGCACACGTACACGCACACAGACACTGCCCCGGCCGCAGGCAGCCCTGGCCCTCGCCAGCTTGGACGGCCCTGCTACCCCTTCTCCAAGCCAACCTGCAGCAAAGGGACCAGGTCCCAGAGACCCATGTGACCCACGCCCATAGGCCCCGCAGCGGCCCTCGAGGGAGGCAGGGGCCTGGGTGGGATGGGGAGGTAGTCGGGCCGGGCCCGCTGGCTTCCCTCCTCTCGGCTTCACTTGGTACAGACTGTCGATTAAAGCTCTGGGTGTGGGCAGGCCGGGCTGGAGGGGCTGCCGCAAGCCCCTGCTGGACCCAGGGGTGCGCCTCCTTGCGGGGGTTCCCGAGGCGCGAGTCTGCAGAGGGCGCCCGCGGGTCTTTGGCTTCTAGGAGGGGGAGGTGTGCATGCGCAGGTGGCTGATGAGGTTGCGCTGCTGGGTGAACTTGCCCCCGCAGAGGTGGCACTCATAGGGCTTCTCGCCTGAGTGCACACGCATGTGCTCAGTGAGGCGGTACTGGCGCGTGAAGCGCATGCCGCACTCGTCGCAGGCGAAGGGCTTCAGGTCCAGGTGGCTCCGCATGTGGCGCGTCATGGTGCCGCGCTGCGTGAACATCTTGCCGCAAATGTTGCAGGGGAAGGGCCTCATCAGCCAGTGCGTCTTCTCGTGCTGCCGCATCGTGGCCGGGTCCTTGTAGGTCTTCTCACAGACCGAGCACTTGAAGGGCCGGGGCTCGGCCGCGCTGGGCGCCGACAGGTCCTCGGCTTCCTCCTCGGCACCCCCGCTGCCAGTCTCGTAGGCTCCCTCCTCCTTGATGAACAGCTCCTCCTCCGTGTGCGTCTCCACGTGCGCGTTGAGCTGCTCAGAGCTAGGGAAGCCCTTGGCGCAAGGTATGCACACGTACAGGTTGTCCCCGTAGGGCACTGTCTCATAGCCCTCCTGCCAGAAGAGGTAGTGGGCACCAGCATGGCCGCTGCCCCCCTCGTTCCCACTCTGCCCGCTGTCCTCGCTGCCATCCTTGCCGTTCTCCTCCTCCTCCTTGCAGGGGTACGGGGGCTCCCCATAGGGCCCACTGGGGCCACTCCCACTGGCCAGGATGCCATTGGGAACCCTGTCCCCGAGCCCCTCGCCCTCCTCCCCTGGGCAGGGGCCCTTGGGCCCCACTTCTCTTCGCTCAAAGGGGGAGCCAGCCGCGGGCTCCTTCTTGCTCCACTCCTTCTTGGGGGCCGAGGGCCAGAGGCTCTTCCGAGGCTGCCCACCAGGCCCCTCCAGCAGGCTGAGATGGCTGTCCTCAGCCCCCTCCAGATCCATGGGCTCATCGGGGGTGCCCCCCAGCTCGGCATAAGAGGCACTGTTGGCAACGGGAGGGGCAGAAGCTGAGGGGGGTGAGCCGTGCTGACTGTCGCTCAGCTGGGCTGGGTCATCAGGGGTGAGGTGGGGCCCGGGGGTGGCGGGAGGCAGGGGTGGGCTTTTCTTGGACAGGTCCAGGCCCAGCTCTTGCTCACAGTCCCCACTGCTCCCGTTGGTGCTGCTGCTGCAGCCCCCGAGGCCTGTTTCCCCACCAGCTGGGCAGACAGCCAGGCCCAGGCCGTGCACGCTCTCCTGGTTAGAGCCACCCAGGAAGAGCTCCTCATCTGAACCTTTGGCCTGGGGGTGCTCCTGGGCGGCGTGGGCCCCCTTGCGCCCGTCCACGAGCCCAGGATACCGAGCCTGGATGACGGAGGCCGTGGATAGCCGCTGGCTGCGGGGAGGCCGCCCCATGCCAGTGGCCCCGACCCGCCCAGAGCCGAAGGGCTTACCGGCCCGCTTGAGTTTGCGACGGCAGAGGGCTGCCAAGTCAGGCAGCTGGAGGTAGCTGGCGGCAGTGAGGAGAGTGCTGAAGTTGGGCTCGGCTGGCTGGTCACTGGGCAGCAGCTTGCCCGTGTAGATGAAGTCCAGGATCTGCTGGAACACTGTGGAGCTGACCATGTCTGTGTCCAGGTTGATGAGGTTGTCATGCAGGACCAGGGACTTGAAGTAGATGCTGCTGGCGGCCAGGATGTTCTTGTGGGCCCGGAAGATGGAGTTTTCCACCATGATGATGACATCGCACAGGAAGCCCTTGGTCCTCTGCTGGTTCAGCTGCAGCAGGAGCTGCTTCGAGTGGCTGGGCAGCTCCATCTCAGGCCCCATGTCCCTGCGCCCTGCCCACGCGCACCACCTGTGGGCAAACAGGCACACACATATTAGATGACTGAACACGGTGGGGCTCAGTGTGGCACTCAGAGGGGCCTCAGCACTGACCCGGCACCTGACCCCCACACATAGCTCCACCCCTCAGGCGCAGCGCACAGGGAGGAACTCACACTGCCTGCCGTGTGCAGGTGCCGAACGTGCGTCACCTCACCAAGGACTTGAGCTGCCCTCGCCCCACTTGCATGCATGAGAAAATGGAGGCCGGAGGCCAGGAAGCTGCCAAGTAGAGAGACTGGGATTTGCACTTGACCTCACAGCCCAGGCTGCTGTCTCACACTAAAGGAAATTGATCACACACCCACAGGGACCAGCAGGAAACCCCAAAATGACCAACAGATGGCTATAAAATCCAGGGAGCAGGAGCCCCCTCGGTGAGCTGACCACTCCTGCCTGGCGCCAGCCCCACGGGGCCGAACTCCCCAGCTTTCAAGATAACTAGAAATCTAGACTTTCATGTGAATCTCCCAATGCTAAATGAAGGCTCCTGTTTAAAATACTGTGTGGCCCAAATCAAACATCTGCTAGCCTCTGCTCTGTGATGGCATGCCGCGCAGACAACCTGAGGGGCTGCCTAAACTTTAGCATTTGCCAGAAGTCGTGCTGCTGCTTCCCAGATGCCGCCTCCCCACACCCGCTCCTCACCGCTGCCCACCCCAACCCGAGGCCTCCACCTTTGGGCCAGCACTAATCTCCAGCCTGGGCCTCCAGGTGCCAGTGGGGAAGGTGGCCTCGCCAAGCCCGACACCACCTGGGCCCTGTGTCCTTTTGAGGAAGGACAACACCATCCTTCCTGCACCTGGGAAAGATGGCCAGTGGGCCTCCGCCAGACTGGCACAGACACTAACTAAGGGCATTAAGTAATAAACTCGCAGATCGCTAGTCTCCCAGGAGCCCTGCAAGCTCACTGGCATAGCAGAGTGCATGTGGGACTCCAAGGGCGGGCTCCTCCTGACCACACCCCATACCCCCACTGAGCAGCACTCCCTGCCAAGTACCAGGGCAACCTCATTCTCGGTGGGGAGAGCAAGGACAGGGTAGCCCTGATGGACCCCAAGGGAGGAGGGAAACGCAAGAGAAGAGGGAAGGACTGCGGCCAGCGATGCCCAGGATGGTGCTCAGAGCCTCCTCAGCCGCAAGCCCAGCTCAACTACAGGAAACAGCACCCAGCTCCATCTGTACCCCTGCCAGAGCCTCAGAGAACGGCTCAGCAGAGGAGGGCACTGAGTCCAGGGCTGGGAAAAGCAGGTGGTGTCCAGGTGGCCACCTGTGCCCAGTCTGGCCCCACAGGATTCCACAAGGCAGGCCAGTGGAGACAGGAACTATCCTCACTGACTCATGGCTGCCGGCCGCTGAGTAGCAGGGCCACAGCAGCTCTGCTCCCCCGCAGTTCAGGGTCTCTGTAAATAGCTCGGCTGCCCTTTGCCTTGTCACCACCAGGGCCTCCTGCCCCTCCCAGAGCAGCCAGCCCTGCCTCCCATGGGGACCCACCCTGCCCTCTCTTCCCAGGACAGAAACACTCTCCCCAGCCCCACACCTGTCCCTGTTTGCAAAGACAGAGGGAAACCCTAATGACCAGATACCCCAAAAGTTTCAGAGCTCACTGTGAAGACACCAGGGTGCCACCTGGCTGCGGATGCTAGCTCTCAGCACCTGTAGGGGGGTGCTCAGAGGTCGGAGACTTTGGGAACCCATCTTCTTCCACTCCCCCCCACAACAGCCAGCCTGGCAGGGACACAGAGTCCAAGGCGTGGCTTCCACACTGGGCCCCAGACACCCAGCCCCAGGGAAACGCCAGTGCCGGCTCTGCCAGAGCCCAGGACGCCTGGTGCTCAGAGCCTGGCAAGAGGATGGGCAAATGGCAGTGGCACTCTCCACACCACCCAGCGCTATGCGCACACAAAGGACTGCAGACGAGGATGAGAGGGAGGAAAAGGGCTGTGGGGCTGTGTGCACCACGTAGGAAGCCCAGGGAAGAAGGTGCAAACAGTGGTCCCCTCTTCCCCACACCTCCCCCTGGGCCTACCGGAGTGACAGGGGCCCAGACACCATGTGAGCAGCAGCCAGCGGGGACGGCCTCCTTGAGCACGTGGCCTTCCTGGCGGTGCATCAATGCCTGGTCACCTGGGGAGGAGAAGACAGATGTGGTCACCCAGACAGGCCTCAGGGAGGGATAGAAGGAAGGATGATGAAGGGAGGACCTGGGGCCCTCATTCCCAGAAAGGCCTAACACCTAGGCACAGCCCTGCAGAGACAGTGGCCACAGTGCCCCAAAGATGGCAGGGAAGGAAGAGTGAAGACCCCAGGAACGGGTCTGGGGAGCTTGGTGGGCACTAAACCTCCCCCCTCAACACACACACACACAAGAGATTTAGGACACTCCAGGGGCCACCTAGGCCTGGGGGCGCTGGTGGCAGGCACACAATTCCTGGCAGGCAGGCAGGCAGCGGCAGGACGCTTGGGCAAGGACCTTCCCAGCCTGGCCAAATTTACATAACAAAAGGTCAAAATTGGAGCCACTTGTGCAAGGGCTATTTATAAGAACCAGTCTCAACCGCTTCTGGCTCCGCTGCTTCTGTCCCTCCAGGATCTGCTCTCACCCCTCCCACCCTAGAGTGCCCAGCCCCCTCCAGCCCAGCCCTGGCCTGACCACATGGCCTCCTCTCTCTGGAGGTTTCACGGCCTAAGGGCTCGCCCAAGCTGCAGGCCTGGCCTTTCAACACCAACCCACCAAAGCTGCTGGCAGCTGCCGCCAGATGAGGGCGGGTTCCCTCTCTCCCACAGCTGTGGGCCTTGCAGGAGGAGAGGCCTGAGGTTCTGGGTCCCTGCACCCAACACAGGCCAGCCTGAGCTCCCCTGGAATGGAGCCAGGGGTGGGGAAGGGGCCTGCAGCAGCCGGGAGCCCATTCCTGCCTGCCCTTCCCCCACCCCGCCCCCTACCCCGGGGCCAGGGAGGCTCAGCAGGTCCCTCAGGCCTGTGGCCGGGAGGCCGGGAGGCCTCTGCTTCAGCCTGCCAGCTGTCTCTCCAGCCCCTAGAGCAGCTCCCCTCTTGGGGGGGGACTGAGGGGAGGGGCAGACGGTTGGCCCAGGATCCCACCAAAGGCCCAGAGGGCAGCAGAACCAACTCTGTAGGTACAGAAGCCTAAGAGCGTCCATGTTTAGTGAGGGCTGAGCCTGGGCCCCTTGCTCAGGTCTGCCAAAGCCAGGCTGGGGCCAGGGACGGCTCTGTCAGTTTTAGAAGGGGAGCAGAGATCACTGAAACACTGGCGAGAGCAGCCAGAAGACTGGCCAGGAAGTCACGGTGGCACAGCACACTGGAACTAACCAGACACCCACCGCGAAGCCCTGTGCCACCCCACCCACTCTTCAACCAGAGCCTCTCAGAGCACTGGCCAGAGGGTCACCTGCCCTTGTCCGAGACATCAGGCCAGCCACTGGACACTGTGCAAGGAGTGGGTGGCAGAATAGGACTCCGGGGCACCTGAGCACCACAGGGCTGGAAACGCCTTCGATGGGTACTCACTGCCTGGCCCTGCCAGGCACTTCACCAGCCCAGGTGAGGACCAAAGTCTCCCAGCCAAGGAGGGGTGGGCCCCGGGTTGGATAAGACGTGACACTTGGCAGGACAGGATAGGGCTGGCTTCCCTGCACCCTGCCTACCAGCCACACCCAGGCTCGGCTGAGTCTGGGCTGCCACTGTGTCTGCAAGTGGTGATGGATCCTCACCCCATGAGAGGGGTCCCCACGCCACCCTGCTGAGGACCCCTATGGAGCACTGCGCTCTCTTCCCAACCCAAATGAAGACAACCAGAGAACTCTGCCCTGCCCACTCGCTGCCAGGCAGGACAGCAGCAAGCACCTACACTGGAGAGGCCCTAGCCTGGGGGAGTGCCAGGTAACCAGAAACATGGCTCTGGGGCTGGCCCAGGAAGCTGGATCCAGGGGAGGGTGCCCAGCCCTGGCAGGAGCTAACTGCAGGCTGGGATGAGGACATTGCCTGGCACCTAGCAGCCCCTGGCAGCAGGCCCAGGCGGTGTGCCTATCAGCCCCAAGGGCAGCACGCCTGGCCCTGGCCTACCCTGCCCAGAGTGCTGGCTTGCAGGATACCTAGGATCTGGGGCAGTGGGGCAGCAGGCCTGGGTTAGCAGGGCCATCTGGGTCCTCCTCTAAGGCTGCAACCTGGCCTCTCTCTGGCACAGAGCCTTCAGGGGCTCGGGGAGGGGCAGGAAGGGTGGCACAGAAACTGCCTCCCTAGTTAGGATTCCTCAGCTGCAGGCTTCCCCTGTGGGTGAGAGAGCTCCCACCGGCTGACCCCAGCAGGGTAGGGCAGGAACCAGCCAGTGGGGGACAGCCAGCTCTCTATAAGGTGTGGTGGAAGGAACAAGATGATTCTGGGTTACCCCCCAGGCCCTGCCTGAGACCTCAGACACATGACCTTGTTTAGGGAAATGGTCAACAACCACCTGCCCTCCTTTTGCCCCTCCTGGTTCTAGAGAGGCACGTCCTCTACCCCCTGCTGAGCCGCTGAGGACAGGCCCAGGGCCAACAAGGGCTGGAGCAGCACATTCACAGCCTTTCAAGGGAAGGCCAGGCCGCAGAGCTGGGCTGGCCGGAGCCCCATGCCTCCCCACCAGCTGCACCTTCCTTGTCCACCCCCACTAACGCAAGGCAGCCCTGACCCCACCGGACGCAGCAGGCCCATCCTGTGAAAAGAAACTCCTTGGGGGCAGCACACCCAGCTGCTAAATGAGGTTATCTCTGAGGGTGGGATTATAGAAAAACCACAGTGTCTGTAGGTTCATTTCTGTAATACTCAGAATTTTAAACATTTATGCATTACTTTTTAAATCCTTTAAAAAAATAAGAGCAGAAATGATGCAGGGACCCGGATGAATCTCCCAGTCACCACGGTTAATGGAAGAAAGCTCACGTCAAACTGCATGACTCCACTTACATCAATTCTAGAAAAGGTCAAAGTGACCCAGGGTAAAACCCAAATCAGGAGAGACTGGGGGGGTGAGGTGAGGACTGTCTGCGATGGAGCAGGAGGAACTTTCTGGAGTGAGGGCAGCTCTCCATCTTGCTGGGAGTCTGGGTTAAGGTGGATGTACTCGTAAAAGCTCAGTAAGGGCTGCACTGAAGACCTGGGCACGTCATTGTATGTAAATGTCACCTCCATAAAACAGACCTCCAAATGGAGGCTTTCACAGGACACCCCACCTCAGGAGCTCAGCACCCTGGCTCCTCTTTCCTCCTGGAAACACCACCAGCTAACATCTCCTGGGTGCTGCTGCATGCCCGGCCACCTGCCCTTCCATGTGCTGTGTCATTTTTTTTTTTTTTTGAGACAGAGTCTTGCTCTGTCACCTGGGCTAGAGTGCCGTGGCGCCAGCCTAGCTCACAGCAACCTCAAACTCCTGGGCTCAAGCGATCCTGCTGCCTCAGCCTCCTGAGTAGCTGGGACTACAGGTGCATCACTATGCCCAGCTAATTTTTTCTATTTTTAGTAGAGATGGGGGGGTCTCACTTTTGCTCAGGCTGGTCTCGAACTCCTGATCTCAAGCAATTCCTCCTGCCTCGGCCTCCCAGAGTACTAGGATTCCAGGCGTGAGCCACTGCTCAAGCCTGGCCTTGCTGCGTCATTTGACCCTCAGGGCCACCCAGGAGCCACGTGCTCATCTTCACGCAGTACTGCTGGGCCTCTACCCAGCACCTACCCCCACCTCCCACCTCCCCTCGAGGTAGGGAGACCCAGGGCCCACAGAGTGGAGGGATGTCGTCTTTGGCTGTGGACACAGGAACCCTTGCCCACTGACGGCCCACAGACCACCCAGGGGTTCTGGTTCAGCCTCAGTTTCCCAGATGGCACTGAGCCCAAGGGCAGAGCAGCCTCAGTGAGACCAGACCCAACTAACTCTCCCTGCTCCTCCCTGGCTGGGCGGCCCTGAGCACGTCTCCAGAGGGCAGTCCAAGCCCACACCGAGGACTCCCTTCAGGTCCCCTCCCTTGTGTACCCCCAATCGCTCCATCCGCCGCCCCAACACACACCAGCAAAATGGCCAAAGGGGATGGCAGAGGGGAGGACCTGGGCTTCCTGCACCCTTTGCACTCCTCGCTGCTACCTGACCTCGGAGCAGTACGCCCTGGGGCCCATTGGCCCAGGGTGCCATGAGTGCAGAGGCTCCACTCGCCTCAGGATGAATGCTCTGTCAGCCCACATAGACTAGGGGGCTCACGGGGAAGGCTGGAACGGGGTCACCAAGGCCTCTCTTCCTAGCTCCACGCAAAGGGCAGGAGAGCACCTTTGGCCAGAATCTTTCAAAGGTCATGAGAGGAGGTTTTAAGATGAGAGTGATCTCTGCTTAGGCAGAAAGCTGAGAACTACACCTGCCATCCTGACACGCGCTGCCCAGCTTGGCCTGGACATCCACGCTGCCCAGAGCCTTGGCCTCCAGGAGGCCGGGAACTCAGAAAGGCTCTGGTTACTGGGTCTCTGTGTGGTTCCCTCTGGGGGTCAGGCTGGCAGCCCTGCCTCCAGCAGACAGGAGCAAAGCCCATACCCACCCCCAGGCCTACGGGTGGGGGCCAAACTCGTGACTTCAGGCAATGAGTCAGTCCCGACCCCTGTGGGCAGGAACCGGCCCTCCTTGGAGGCCACCCTGACACCTGGACTGCAACTCCTTCCGGCCCACGCCCAGCCAGGATGGAGGCCTAGAAAGAAAGGTGAAGACCAGCGAAAGGGGCCCTCCCCAGCCAGCCCTCCTGGGAACCTTCTCATCCACCTCTTTCCCCGGCGGCCATCCCTCACTTCCCCAGGAGGGGCTTCCTGCAGGAGGCCTGGAGCTCTGCTGGGGACTGGCGAGAAGCTCCTGCCCAGCCCACCCCAAGGCACCCAAGATGGCTTCTTTCACCTTAACCACCTCCGGAAAAAGAAAGGAACGCCTCGCCAGAAGTAACACAGTGCAACGGGAACCCTCCAGCAGGGACATCCACGGCCCGCCCCGAGTGCTACTGCCAGGTGGGAGGGACAAGCTGTGCCAGGCAGAGCAGCAGTGCTGGGCAGGGCACGGCCACCAGGCAATATCCACATGCAAGGGTTAAACACATGTGATCAGTGTCAGAGAGGGCAGACATGCTGCTGCTACCCCCAAACCTGAGTCTGAGGTCAGCATTGGCCCTGATCCCAGACCAGACCCCCACTACGGTCACCTCAGGCTCCAGGTGTGGCCCCATGTGAACACCGCCTCTCCCAAGGAAGGGCCCCTGATCCACAAGAGAGACCATCTGGAAGGCAGGATGCAGCCGGGTAGGAAGCAGCCCAGGACCCAGAAGAGCGCCGAGGTATAGCCCCCAGCCCCACCAACCAGCCCTGCACAGCCACGAGCCCAGGACACCCTTCATCCTGTCCCCATGGCCTGAGTCATCCCACAAGAAGACTCAATGGATAAAACGTGGCCCAATGCAGCCACAGCTGCTGCTCGCCTCGCACCACAGCCCCACGAGAGGGGAGGACTGCACAGGTCTGGTCTCCCTGAGCCCTCCCGGGGCCCCTGAGGGCAGCTTATCTCCACCCAGTTTCAGATAAAACAGCGAAAGTTCTTGGGGTTAAACAACTTGCCCAGGGTCACAAGAGCAAGTAGATAGGAGAGCGAGGACCCAAATCCCGACTGCAGAGCTGTGGTCTGTCTTCCCCACCCCACCGCCCAGCAGGGCCAGGGATGCCACCCCTGCCGGGCCTCTGGTTGCCGAGCAGCTCCAGACGCTGCAGGAAGTGCTGCCCTCATGCAGCCAGCGTGCCATATGGCCTCAGGCTGCACGTCCACCCTCACCCCCCAACACCACCTGCCTGTCCACCGCTGGGCCTCACCTGGGCTGCAGCATCCTGAACTCCACGTGTGGCCGTAGGGTCTGCCAAGCTCCTCCACTAGAAGCAAGCGGTGGGGCCCCATCACACAGCCTGCTTTGGGACCTGTGCTGCGCCTGCTGCTCCTTTGGAAACACCCCCATCCTCCGTGACCTCCTGCCCTGTCCCTCAGGCATGGGCTGGTGGTGGGTGGGGCCCGCCGCTCTGGGCAAGCCCAGCCATGTAATCCAGCCCAGACCTGGATGCTGGCCAGCAGTGCCTGGCTCTTCTCCCAGACCGTCGTCCTGGAAAGCAACAGGCTCCACAGATGCCGGAAGCCTACCCTCCCTCCAGCAAAGCTTCTATGAACAAACACCTGGGTACCACTTAGCATGCTGGTGAAGCGGTCATGGGGAACTGGGCTGGTCGCCTCCTTGTCTGACCCTTGGGCCAGCCCTGCTGCCCACAGTGGCGCCCAACTCAGGCCCTGATGACTTCCTCAAGTGTCCACAGGTCCTACTGAAGACTTTGTGCTGCTGCTCATAGCTGGGCCAGTCCTGCCTGGTCCTGTGACCATCTGCCTGTGTGTGCTCCTTCAGAGGTAGGGAAGCTCCTGGGTGACACGTCAGCGTAAGGAAAAGGCTGGAAAAGACAGCTGCCAGGGGAGCAGGCAGGAGGGGCTGCCCCACATCAGGCCCCTGGCCCCCAAATGACATTCCCAGAAGGCACAACCTTGGTCCCCTCCTCCTCCCATCACTCCTAGCTTTGGAGACAGCAAGGAGCCATCCTGGCGACCTGCAGGTGGATGTCCCCTGTTAGTGCTGGCACACAGGAGGACCCCAGGACTGGCAATGGTCTGGCTGAGTTCTGAGACGAGCCTGGTCAGAAGCAGCAGCGTGGCAGGAAAGGGAGGGAGGACACACAGCAACAGCACAGCAGTAAATAGGTGGAAATTCCACACACAAAGAGCCAAGAGAGCCCGGGGAAGCCTGAGCTGCCCAGCTGCAAGGGGCTATCATGATCATCTAACCTGCCCTGGGACACCTTCAAAGGAGATAATTGAGCCCCTAAGGGAGGCACACCTCACAGCTGAGTCACAGAGCCGCAGCTGTCCAGCCCAGGGCTCTGGGAGAGAGACTCCCCAACTTCACAATTTCAACACCAACCCTCCCAGCTAACAATTTCTTATGCCAAGTAAAGACTGTAAAAGAATTTTAAAAAGAAACGAATAACCCTATCATCTTCTATCATCATTACTTCATAAAGGAAAACATTTCAATGACCAAAGAACAGGAAGAACCACCTCTCCAAGTGGAGATCTTCCCAAGGAAGCGCGGCTGACAGCCCTCTAACCACGTTGCCATCCTGGCCTGACAAAAGCTCCAAGGCAAGCTGGCATTAAGGAGCCTCTGCCCTGCCTACAGCATGACCCGACCCACCCTCGGCTGGGACAAGACAGATGACATGCTGAAGGGAAATCAGAAAAAACAAAAACACAAAAACTCAACACCAAACCCTAGCCAAAAACTAAAAGAACATCTCCCAGGGGTGAAAGAGAAAGGGGACATTTTCAAATATGACCAGGACTGTTCCAGAAAGAGTAAGAACTTCAAAACTCCATCAGGAAAAAGACAGGTGAGACCAAATGTTGGCCAGCCGGTAGGGCAACTGAAGTCTCATGCACTTTAGAAAACCCGTGGATGGCACCTTCCTAAAGCTGTGGGCCTATATGCCAACAGGAATGCGCACATATGCTCACCAAAACTCAGGCAGGCACGCTCTCAGTGGCCCTGCTCACAAGGGCCCAATGCTGGAAGCAACTCCGGTGTCCACTCCCAGAAGAGATAGCTAAATGTATAAGGAACAGTGACCCAGCAGCAAACAGGGCTGAACACCTAGGTTGACCTACATGAATTTGCCTTTTGGAGGTCAAAAGCAGTTGACTGCTGACAATTTCACATGGTTTGACTTACACACAACACAGATGAGTCTCCCAAACCTACTGCTGAGCAAAGAAGCCAGAGCCCAGGAGACTACGCAGCATGGTCCGGTTTATGCAAATGTCCCACTTATGTACTAATCCAGTACAGGGGCCCGGGGGAGAGTGAATGGAAGCTTCAGGACACAAGAAGGGCTTCCGGGCCGTGTTTCTCATTCTGGATGCTGGTTACTCAAGCATGTTCACTTGTGAAGAATTCTCACGTAGGATGTACTTCCATTCAATACAGTGCACAGAAACCTTCAGGAGGGGAAGCAGAGAGGGACTGGTCCTGATCTGCAAGTAGACCCAGTCCAGGCAGTGACCTCCCCTGAACCCCCAACCAATAACAATCACAACCCGGGAAGCAGAACACTGGCAGGACAGCTGCAAAGTCCAGGACAGAGTGCCCATCCTGGAAGAGGCAACTCACACAAGCCAGCGAGGGGAGATCCAGCCACGGGAAACCCAGAGACTACTTTAAAATCTCGTATTAGGAGCAGACTTGTGTCCACTATCTAAAAACAACTTGATGATATTTTTTAATTGTCCTAAGGTCTAACGAACACGTCCAAGGGAAAGGGGTTCTTCAAATCCTGAAAGGCAAACCAAGGAGAGACAGAAAATTCAGAGCAGCGCAGGAGAGGTTCAAACCGGATGCCAAAGAATTCCCAACAAGGGCCTCCAGCAGGGCCCGTGGCAGCCGGCTGGGGTGGCAGCCAGCCGGGCATACCAAAGGGAGGAAGCCAAGAAGAAAACAGCAAAGCCCTCAGGGATTTGGGGTCGAAGGAAGCTGCTGGGGAGAAAGAAATGGCCCACTTGCTCCTGTGTGGGTAATCAATGCCACATACCCGCCCCCCCACCCCCAACAAACAACCCAGGAGCTAGAGCCAAAGATCAAGGATCAGGTTTGTTTTACTCCAAATAGGAAACAAAAAAAATCAAGTTAGAGACACCTTGGACCTCCACTGGAGTTTTAGCTTGGTATTTTTAAATTTCTTTTGGAGACAAGGTTTCACTGTCAGCCAGGCTAGAGTACAGTGGTGTGTTCATAGCTCACTGTAGCCTCGAACTCTTGGGCTCAAGCGATCCTCCTGTCTCAGCCTTCCCAGTAGCGGGGACAACTGGCGTGTGCCAACACGCCTAGCTTCCACTGGAATTTTAAAAAGCAATTTTTCATGATAACATGAAGGAACTGCTATGGAAAATACTGCAATCTATGGCCCTGCGCCTGAAAAGCCTCCAGGTATGACACTTTACAGAGAGGCGATCTCACCTGTCCAGCAGGTGACTTGAAAGGGTCTAACAGAGAATGCCCAAGAGCTTAGAAGGGGAATCAGAGGGATCCATTCAGACTTGGGGGGAAAATATAAAGTTTCACTGTACTTTTAAAACTGAGTCTCAGGGTGCTGGAAGAATTGTTTGGCATGAAAGAACTAGGTTTAGTGACAGAAAACAAAATAAACAGGCAGTTCTCTGCCTGCAGAGAAGCTCAAGGTTGAAAAGTGGGCTACTTAGGAAGCAGCAAAAACAAAAATCCTGCAAACCACCCAAATGTTCACTGCCAGCAGGACATGTGACAATGTGTGGAACAGCATCACCTTGGACACTTGAAGTGGCAGATGGGAACACAGGAACTGCGGCTACCAGAGAGTGTCAAGAGTGCACAGTGCCTGGCTCCGAGTACACAGAAAGCCAACCCCACCAAAACAAGCCGTTGTCGTTTAAAGATCCAGACAAATGCGGAACAGACAAAGAAAAGCCAGGGAGCGACTAAGCCACAACTCAGAGGAGTGGTGGCTTCTGGAGAGAGGCAAGGATGAGCAGGCAGAAGCACATGGGGGTGTCTGGGGGAAGCTGCTTCTTCCACAGAGACTGGGGGAGCAGGGGTGTCTGGCTTCGTGCATCATTCACAACTAATCAAATGGTAGGTTTTCCACTACTTATCCCTATGTTAAGATGTGTGTATGTGTGTTTATACACATGTAATTTATATCCTCTGGTCGATACCTTTGTAAATAACTTTTTAGAGCACAATCTCTAAGCCTACCAAGGAAGCTGAGCCTGCTGGGTGCAGAAGTCCCAAAAGAAAGGGGGAGGGGGCAGGAGACCTTCCTGATTCAGGAGGAGGCCACAAGACTAAAGCTGAGGATTGCTCAAGCACCTACCTCCTCACACCACCTGAGAGGTCACCTGGTCGAGAGGTCTAGCAAATGTAGCAGGGCCACACAGTTGGGCAAACTATGGCAACAATGCACAAATGAGGGCTTTGGAGCGCTCAGTTCTCACAGGAGATGAGCCAGAAAATATCACTCTGTCCTAATAAATTCAAAGCAGCGGAGGCCAGGGCCTCTACACCTGGGAAAGCGGGCATGCCTAACCCAACAGGAGCTGCCCAGGAGCGGGAATCCTAGGAACCCTCCCCAGGACTGAAGGGGGAAGAAGGGCTGAGTTAGAGCCACTCTAAGTGAAAGTATCAAAGCCCCAAACACAACTGTCCTCTGCAGCCCCTCCAGCCAAGCCCTTGGCCAGCCCCTGCCCCCTCGCTTCACACTCCAATCACCCGAGTTACCTTTCTCTAACACCCATCTCATTGAGCCACTCCCCTGCTTAAAGCTTTCAATGGATTCCCCATGATGCTTGGGATAAAGTCCGTTCTCAGGTACTCAGGCCTGGCATGCAGAGCTCTTCTCAGAGGTCCCACCTCCCCCCTCCACGGACACACTTCTGAGAGCCCCAGCAGGCTGTTCCCTCTGCTGGGAAGACCTGTCCTACATGGTTCCCTCCTCTGTTAAGCAGGCCTTGCCTCCCCGCACTGCACCCAACATCAGCGCTAGCTGCCAAGCTGCTTCCCTCCCACTAACCCCCACCAGTAGCACCCAAAGTTAGGGACCCTATGTCCCCAGCCACAGCACCAGGCATGCAGCAGGGCGCTCCTAAGTGTTTGATAGGTGAGCAAACGCCAGTCGGAAAGAACCAATACTGAGAAGAGACAGGGCGAAACAGTGTGTGAAAAGTGGCATACAGTGGAGAGTTGGAAATGCCCAGCGCCCTCCCTTGTCGCCTGTTCTAAAAATGTGTTGTTTACATCTTTAAAAATTAGGACTTCCAAAGAGCTTGCTTATGTGGCCCCTGTATTACTGTATTGGATGTTATTACATGATGACAGCAGTGCCCCTAATCTGCTTCCCATTCCTTCAGCCTCAGTTGCCCACGGTCAATCATGGTCCAAAAACAGGTCAGCAAATATTTTAAGAGAAAGACCACATTCACACAACTTTTTATTACAGTATGTTGTTATAACTGTTCCATTTTATTATCATCGTTGTTAATCTCTTACTGTGCCTTAATGTATGAATTAAACCTCAACAGGATGTATGTACAGACGAAACACTGTACGTAGGGCTTGGTACTACCCATGGTTTCAGGCATCCACTGTGGGTCTTGGCACCCCTTGAATAAGGGGGGACTACTGTATATATTACTGTTCTAGTTAGTGTATTAGAAAAACAGATGATTTTCAAAAATATTTAGTTGATTTAAAATATCAATAATAATCTCATTTCACGTAAACATAAGCATTTTATAGGGAAAAAAACCCCACTATTCCAAAAGAAAAAACTTAGTGAGAAGGGTGCTATTGTTTTACACTTTTATAACTAAATCTCTTTAATGTCTGGCTTAATAAGAAGTAGCTGGATTCTCATATCTGCTTTCTGCATTCAGTCTATGAGGATATGTGGTTTTGATTAAAGTCTATAAAGAACTTTGGCCTTACAAAGAAAGAAGGAAGGAATATTGTAACCTTTTCTGATATTATACTAAAGCTCAACAAGTGATAGCTTCTTTCTTTCTTTTTTTTTTTTTTTTTGAGACAGGATCGCACTCTGTAGCCCCAGCTAGAGTGCAGTGCTATCGTCACAACTCACTGCACCCTTAAACTTCTGGGCTCAAGTGATCCTCCCAGCTCAGCCTTCTGAGTAGCTGGGACTACAGGTGTGCACCACGATGACTAGCTAATTTTTCTATTTTTTGTAGAGACGGGGTCTCGCTCTTGCTCAGGCTGGTCTCAAACTCCTGACCTCAAGTGATCCTCCTGCCTCGGCCTCCCAAAGTGCTGGGATTACAAGCATGAGCCACCATGCCCAGCCATGTGATATTAATAGTTTCTTAAAGGCTGCAATGTAGAATCTGAACTTGTATCAGTGACTACTTCATATGTGGTTACACCAAAATCCATTAGTCTACCTTACATCCATATCCACACAGGATTCTGTAACATCAGGCACTGATCATTTGGAAATTAGCGGTCCACTGAGTTAACTAGTTCTTCCAAATGTTGTCACATTTCATTACACGACACCAAAAAATCCCCTTACTATCACTACTGATCTTATCAGAGAAGTCTAAGTGTGGGGAAACTGCAGGGCTTACAGTTTTCCAAAATTCTAATTTTCCCTTGAAAGCTTGATATTATTAGCAACAGAGTCAATTTTCCTTAAAGTGGCAGGCTTACTTTGTTCCTTTTCAAGAAAATGTCTGACAAATTCTCCAAGTCTGAATAAGCACACTTTTGTCTGTCAGTAGTTCTTTCAAGTAAAAATAATGTTCTGGGGAAAAAAGCAAGTCTAGCCCCCAGCTCATACAACGTGCAGTGCTTTTCCTGGACACACCATCATACCTGTGTGTGGCAGAAGAGCCCTATGCGTCTCTCCCATTTCATCACACAGAAAACTAAAAAGACATGTAATTAACGGTCTAGATTTAACACTCAGTCATCTGTACTGCCTTGCCTGGACACAGATGACACTGGCAGGTCTCAGTCCCAAGCGCTGGCTAACAGTGGAGACACACTCAAGGCACTGTGTACCACAGCAGTGCCATCCATCTCGCTTTTGCACCGTAAGTGTCAACACATGGCAAAGGCTGGTAACAACTTTTTTTAATTTTATTTTTTGTAGAGATGGGGTCTCGCTATGTTGCCCAGGTTGTTCTCAAGCGATCTGCCTCAGCTCCCCAAAGTGCTAGGATTACAGGTGTGAGGCACCTTGCCCAGCTCCTACTAACTTCTAAACATTATAAAAGGGTCTTGCGGGGAACCCCCCCCCGCCCCACGGGATTGCAAACAACTCTAAGAATGGCTAGCAAGCACTGTTCTCAAATATTCCTAACAACCCATTTTACAGGCAAGGAGAACGAACCCCAGAAAGGTTAAGGACTGGCACACAGAGGAACAGGCTTGACATCAGAGTCCTCTTTCCATGAAACCACAGTTGCTCACCAAACACCAAAATCCTAGATAGAGGACCTCCTGCCAAACCTCAGAGTAACAAATTTTAATAAATAAAAGGACTGCCATTTCAAATGGCAGCCACAAATGCTCTGAGAGGCAGGTGAGCAGAGACTATTAATGGACCTCCGGAGGCCTAATTCAGAGCCACATGTGCCCTGCCTCTGCAGGCTGCGGGACCATGGCTGGGCCATGTGCACCTGGAGGCAGAGGTAGTCAGTGGGGGAGGGGATGTCCACGCGGGTAGCAGGACGTGCATGCTGCCTGCTGGGGGCATGAAGTCAAAGTCCCCTCTAGCCCCAAAGCAGCTAAGCCAGCCCAGCTACCCTTATCAGCATCAACATATGCATGGAATGTGGGACTTTGGCAACAAACCTCTCCCCACAGCCTGCACTGGGGCTGGCGCCTGGTCCTCTGGGGCTCAGGTTCACCTACCACAACTAAAGGATGACCACCTTTTGGCACCTCAGAAAGCCAAGACTAGGTCCCTCCCCCTCTTCACTAGGATCACCTGGACCCCCGAGTCCATCTACCAAGGGACAGCCTCACTTTGCCAAGGGCAAGGCCACCCTGCCTTCCTCATCCACACCACAACCAGCAGTGTGTGCGCACCTCTCATCTGCCCACGCTGATGAGGAGGAGGAGGAAGGGCGCTCAGCTCTGAATTCCCTACAGTGTCTGGACCACCCCACGTGCCTCCTCTCCTGAGGTGTTCAGCAAAGCACAAGCTTCCATGGGGCAGAAGACCCAACATGCCAGAAGGGATGGAGCTGTGACTGGAGGGATAAGGTTTGCTCAGAGAGTCCTCTCTGGTCCCTGGTTCTGGGGGGGGGGGAGGGGGCAGGGGGACTTGCAAGGGACCACCCTCCAGCTCCGGGGGCCCAACTGCCTGTCTTCATCCAGGGCAAGCATCCCGCTACCCCACTCAAAATGAAAACCTCGGCTGTCGCCCAGCCCAAGCACTGCTTAGAGTAAGGAGCCCTCACAGGCGTGTTCAAGGCTTCGGCGCAGCACTCTTAGAACCTCTCTACCCACTTCCTAGCTCTGTACAATGGAGACTAATAAAACGATCAGGACATTCTAGGATTAAGTTCTGGTATAAAACACCTCCTGCAAGGCCGAGCACAGGTAAGAGCCAAGAGTAAGCTCCTGCCCTCTTCTGCCACGGCCTTCCGGGCATTCTGTTAGGAACTCTATTGACACCATCCTCCTTCCAGGTTTCCAGCAGAAACCCAAAGGGGAAGGGCTGTGAGGTCCTGGGGAGGGCAGGGGTGAAGGGGCAAAAAAGTCAAGGCAGGAACCCATCCCAGACCACCTGCCCCCAGGATGGGACCCTCTGGGCCCCCTACAAAAAAGTGCACAGAAAACAGCAAGTGGAGAGGAGGGCCACTCTTCCTCCTCGGACCCCTCCCATCTCCTCCACTGCCGGCGCCCAGGCTGCTCTAAATGATAGGACTTCCCGCCCTGACACTGTCCAGGACCACACCACACCCAGGCTCATCCCATGTCCTCTCTCCCTTTTTTTTTCTTAATTTTTTTTAACTATTATTTTTCTTTTTTTTATGAGACAGAGTCTCACACTGTGCCATGCATCAGCCTCGCTCACCACAACCTCAAACTCCTGGGCTCAAGCGATCCTCCTGCCTCAGCCTCCCGAGGAGCTGGGAATACTGGTGCTTGCTACCACCCCTGGCTAGTTTTTCTACTTTTAGTAGAGACGGGTCTTGCTCTTGCTCAGGCTGGTCTCGAACTCCTGATGTCAAACCATATTCCCACCTCGGCCTCCCGGAGTGCTAGGATTACAGGCGTGAGCCACTGCGCACAGCCTCTGTCCTCTCTCCCTAAGGATACAAACTAAACCCCAAGGCAACCCATGGTCTGTCCCAGCAAAGGGGGCAGGCCGAGCCAGGTGTTACCTGAAGCCCTGCCTCACAGGTTCCCTCCCAGCCCCTCCCACTCTCCCTTCTCTGCCCCTATTAGTGGCCTCCCACACCTTACCCAGATAAGGCAGCCCAGGAAACCAATCTTCCCTCTCCCAGGGATGTTGAGGTCAAAGAGTAAAAGAGGGGAGGTTCCAGGGGCCCCAGCTGTCCAGTCACACCTCAGCTGTAGCCACAGTGGACTTGGCTTGTCAGGGTGACCAAGGAACCCAAACTTCATTGTGTGGCCCTGCCAGGCTACATAGAAGCCAATGGGAGCCCAAGAATGAAGCCAAGAAACCAGGCCAGGCAGACTCTAGAAGCCCAGGCTACAGGGCCAGCAGGACCTGGGTCTGAGGGCAGTAAGTGGCTTCCCAGAGGACCTCTGAGAAGCCACTGAGAGTACAAAGGCCTGGCTTCCTCCTGCTGCTCACCCTGGTGCCCGGTAACTGACAGAGTCAGTCTGACTAATTCTGTCAACTAGTTCTCTAGGTAACTGGGGGTTCCATTGGGCCCTCAGAGTGGCAATATGTGATCACTCCAGGTAACAGCATTTACTGCTTCTTAGATTCTGTTATCCACAGGGATGGACTACCTGCTAGAGCAGCCTTTCTCACACTTGGCTGTTCACCAGAGTCACTGCAAAAGCTTTAGGAAACACAGGTGCCTGGGCCCACACCAGACACAGGCTAGGCGCCCAGGTGAGAACGGGGGCACCAGCAGGCAGGCTTCTGCCTGGAAGGACAGACACAGGATGTGCTGGGTGACATGTCTCTGCTCATCACCCAGAAAAGCCCCACTGCATCCACACAAGGACAGGGATGGGCTACTGAGGTCCCCAGCCCCCTCTCCCTTCTCATTCACTTTGTGAATGAGATCTCACCACCTTGCAAGGCAGCAGTACAGGTGAGGGAGCCGCAAAGACCATGAGACAGGCACTGCCCCTTAATGAGGCTCCGCTCCCGGTGTGGTGACTGGAGCAGTCCCCTTCCCACACTTGCCAGAGAGAACACACCCACTCTCCCACCCAGAGGTGTTGCTCGGAATGAAGTTCCCAGCCCCAGTCCAGAACCGCAGGGACCAGTCTGCACAGCAGCCACACCCCTGCCAGAGCCAACAGCCCGTCCATCTCCACAACGGCCAGCTCCTGCCTGGATGCACCCACCTTGCCAAGCCCAATCGCTGCCTTCCCTTAGTCACCCTGGAAATTGCCACAGGATGGACAGAGACCTCACACGCTCCCTCCTCACCCACATCCTGTGTGTGTGCTCACATCATCCAACAGAGAGAAAACAAGCACCTACTATGTGCTACCCATGTTACAAGTAGCAGCAAGGCCCTCTGGCCTAGAAAAAGTAAAGGCAGAGGTCCCAGGGGCCCCCAGCTGTCCAGTCACACCTCAGATATGGCCACAGTGGGTTTGACCTGTCACCTCTCACTGGTAGAAAGACCTCCAGGTCCCCTGTTCTAACCTCAAAGCCACACTCCCCCTCCCTTCCACCCACTATCATTACCATGAAAAACATGGAAATTGAACAGTCAGAAGGAGGGGCTCCCCCTCTTGGGCATTCCTGCATTCCCAAAGGACCCAGGCAGTTTCTTAGGGTCACCCTCCCCACTCAGTCCTGCCTTGCCCCTCCCAGGGGGGTCAGGCCCCGTCCTCCTGAACTGTGGCAGAGCTGGAACCAGCTCCCGGCCTTCCCTCCCTCATCCAGCTCACTGGGGGCCCACACACAACCCCCACCCCACCTGCTTTTCTTGCTTTGCCACTCCCAGCTAAAACTGGGCTCAAGGCAAGCCTACAGTCCCTAGGGGCCCACCCCCTCCTCAGAGCCCTCCCCCAGCCCAGGTCCCTAACCCTTAGGGCAAGGCCCCTCCCAGCAGGAAGCAAACCCTGGCGGTGCCAGGCAGAGTTAAACTGGACGGGCTTGTTTGGAAGCCCCTAACTGGGGAAGTGGGGCTCTCTGTCCCACCCTCCCCCATGGGATCCCAGATCTCTCCAGACACCACACTCCATGGGCTTCACAGGCTCTAGAGTCAAAGGCATTTACCCTCCAGCTCCAGCAAGCTATTTAACCTCGTTTACTTGGCTGTAAAAGGAGACTATGCTGCGTGCTGAACTGGAAGGATTCCGAGAAAACCCACAAGCGCCTCTATCATCCCGCCTTAAAGGCAAGGCTAGGAGCGCCAGAAAGCAGAATCCAGCATGATTTAGTCTAGCTACAGGAGCCAGGCACTGAGTTTGTGCACAAGAATGTGGCAGAATGAATAAAAAACTTGAAAAAGAGCCTCACACGTGCCTGGCAGGCAGTGGGGGCGCCTGAGCTGGCTTGCCACACACAGCACCTGTGGGTCGCACTCTCACTGCTCTCCTGCAGTGTCCACACTGCCACCCTTCACACTGCCTTTCTAAACTCCACAGCAGTCACGTCTTTGTTAAAACCCCTCCTCTCAGGGCCAATCTCAACCCACATGGCATCCAGGGCTCTCCTACACCACATGCCACTGTGCCCTCTGCGCTCCGCACGGTGCCAGCCCTTATCACGCCATCGTACAATCACTGGTTCGTGTCTGTCTTCCCCAGGCTGAGCTGTGGAGAACATCGATACGTGAATGTAAACTCTAATTCTGTTCCCATTTTAGGCAGGGACACTAAGGTGTGGAGAGTCAATCACTGTCCAAGGTCATAGTGGGAGTAAATGGCACAGCCAGAGTCGCACTCCAGACTTTGTGACTGACCAAGTCCAGTTCCCCTCTCACTGCCCTACAGGGATCCCTCCTTAGCCAGGCTCTAAGGAGCCAGAAGGGGAGGGACCTGACTTGTTTCTTCCCTGATGGTGAAAGCTGCCTCCCAGGCCAGCCGGAGCAGCCCTGAAGAGCCCCCACCTTTAACAGATCAGTTATTGGAGAGGGGCTCTCAGCCCCATTGGGCAAGACAAGGTACAGGGTAGGGCTGACTGTTCAAAGCCAACAGGCCAAGCAAAATGGGCAGACCCACAGGTCCCCTGGGTAAACTGAACTTTATTCCTTCCTCACTCCTCTGACTCTCCAGAACTGCCCAGCCAGCCCTTCTCAGGGGCTAGCTGCTGATTAAAAGGCACTACCCCACCCTACCCCCTCAGATCTGACCTCAGCAGACAATAAGGACTCGAGGAAGGCAGCACGCTGTCAGCTCAATAATGCAAAACCCTGTTGCTCCTAGTCCACAACAGCTGACTTCAAGTGGACGGGAGGCTGTGCTTATTAACAAAATGAGAAATCTGATCTATGGAAAGAAAACACTACGTGAGAATTAATCCAGGACTGCAGCTTGTGGAGAAGACTGGGCTGCTGGCCAAGGCTAGGAAGCAAGGATGGGATCGTGCCTACCTGTCCACAGAGCAGGCACCATGTAGGACAGAACTCATCATCGCCTCTGCCCCACCTGTGCCTCTTCTCCCTCCAGCAATTGCAGCAATCATTTCGGTTTTGCTTTAATTAAAGGCCTGACTCCCTCGGGCTGCTTCTTCCTCTATGCAGAGCCAACAACCAGAGGGAGATTTCTTTTCAGGAATCGGTCTAAAAGCTCACTGACTAATCTACAAGTCCCAACAACTGGCAGGAAAACACTGCAGGGAGAGTCTGAGCACAGGCCAGTACTCGAGTCACATGGCCAGAGAAACTGGGCAAGAGGCACTCTGCATCGCCCCAAAATTGGCTCACCAGAGGCCAGAAGCCAAAGGAAAGCAGACCAACCTATGAGCCGTGACCGCCCCCCACAAGACAGCAGGTGGGGTGCCTCTCCCTAGCCTTCCAAGTCTACTGCTTATCCTGTGGGATCTAGAGATCTTCATAATAAACTGCACAAGACTGAAAGTTCACTCCCAGGCAGGGTGACCGACTCCTTGGAATAAGCCTGGGCCAAAGGACTCAGTTCAACCCCAAGTGTCAGCCTCCCAGCCCCCTTCTTGGTGTTAAGAGCCTGCTAAACCAGCAATCTCACCACATAGCTTTGTCTCTAGAGGTAGCCCATCTGCTTTTTTTCAGACCACTCCAGCAACCCTGCTCCACTGAGCATACACTCTCTCCTTACACCAGGGCTACAGACTGGCCACATGGCTTGTGCTCCTGAAAATGTCTGCCCAGGGAGTCCAGACACTGGCAGATGGGAATGGAGGGGAGGAAGCAAAGCCAGCAGCCAGGAAGCAATAAATGCTAGATTCTGAAAGGTCTTGGTTTGGGTGACCCAGCTACATCCCTCTATCCGGGGTTCCAGGAGGACAGCCCCAACCAAGTTCAGCCTAGGAGCTCCCAAGGCCCCTCCACTACCTGCCAGCTCCCCCCTCCCACAGTGCAAGAGGAGGCACAGTAATCCCCACATCAGTCAACAAGCCACCGTCACAGGATTCCTACGGGCACCGCTCTGCCCCTCCCCCCACCACATATGTCAGAGGGGTGGCCTCCCTGGGTT
Source organism: Propithecus coquereli (assembly GCF_000956105.1). Classification (NCBI taxonomy): domain Eukaryota; kingdom Metazoa; phylum Chordata; class Mammalia; order Primates; family Indriidae; genus Propithecus; species Propithecus coquereli. Next base: position 187,856 of record NW_012145634.1, read on the forward strand.
ACACCCCTCCTGCTGTTGGGGGGTGGGGTTCGGGAACATAGCTTTCCAGATGTGCTTGGCAACTCCTACTAGAAAAGTCACTGGGGTTGGAGGGGGTAGGAGAAGACATGGATAAATAACTTCGACACCTCTCCAGCCCAAGGGATCAGCATTGGGCTCCCTTCCCCAGGCAGTACCAAGCTGTCTGGGTGGGGCCGCTGGGACCATTATCTGGCCTCCTTCCCTCTTCTCCACAAGTCACTCCCTCCCCCAGGGAGAGGCATCCCCCCACCGCACACACACCCAGCCCTGTGTGAATATGAACCATCTTGGAAGATAAACACAGAGTGACAAGCTGGGGCCCCTCAGCCCCCTCCCTCAGCCAGCGGTCCCATCCTCCTGCCAGCCGACCCCCTCCCCCAAGCCCATCTCTCTTCCTGCCAAGCGGCTGCCTACAGGAGAGTCTGGGGGCAGGGCAGCGAGCCCACCAGCCGCAGGGCCTGGCCCTCGGGAGCGGCCCCTCCAGACCCGACGCTGCCCCTGCCCTGGCCGGTCTTCCTGAGGGAAGCGGGCAAGGGAAGGAGACCGCAGACAGCGCAGGGCCGCAGTTCTGGAAATCGCAAAATCCTCCAGCGAGGGGGCGGCCGCGGGCGCAGGCCCGTTTGCATAATGGGAGCCCGCCCGCCTGTCAGGCAGCACAGCTCGCCCGACGCCGTTCGGATTAGATTGCTAATGAAAAAGCACAAAGAGCCGGCGCCCGCTCGCCCGCCGACCCCCGCTCCGCAGACCCGCGCCCCAGTCTGGCGCGGCCCCGGGGGCTTTGTGCCCAGCGTCCCCCGCCGCCCGCGCCCCGCCGGGCACCCAGCCCATAAAGCCCGGGCCAGCCGGGGGTCCTTCGTGCGCCCCCGCCCAGGCTGGGCAGACGCGCGCTCGCCCTCCCACGCGCGCAGGCCCACGCCCCTCTCCCCGGGGGCGCGCCCGGCCCGCAGTCCCCACCCGCGCCCCACACGGTCGCCTCTCACCTCATGTGCATCGGCTGCGGCGCTCCGCCCGCCGGCCGGCCGGCCCTGCCCACGGCCTCTCGTCCTCGGCGCCCGGCCCGCGCCGCCCGCGCTCGCCGCGTCCGCCCGCCGCCGGCCCGGCTCGGCTTCCCGCCCAGCGCGCCCCGAGCGCCGATCACAGCTGCCCACCCGGCGCCATCTTGGAAGCTTGTGACGTCGGCGCCGCCCGCTCACCCCTGACCCACATCTGAATGGGCGAGCGGAGGGGCGGGGCCAGGGGCGGCGAGGGGAGGGACGGGGCGGTCCGACGGGGCGGGGCCTGAGGGGCGGGGCCGGCGAGCGGTCCGAGCGCTGGGCGGGGAGGGCGGCCGCAGTCCGCTGCCGTGGGGGAGGGGCGCACGGGAGGAGCCGGGGACCCAGACCCCTGACGCCCAAGCGGACCTCGACCCCAGGCGCCAGGGCGCGACCATGACCTAACCCCAGAAATACCAGGACCGCACACTCCCTCGGGACAGGGACCCTGGTCCCCCACAGACCGACGCCCACCCGCCAAACTCAGCTCACCCCCTTTGAGCCTGGCCTTGACCCCGCGGAGCCCCGAATTAGGGACCCTTAGAGGCCTGTGCCCCACCTCCCCGAACCCTTTGTGCCCCCTGCTCCGCGCCCCCCGCAGTGGCCCCAGCCTCCAAGGCGCAGCCCCGGGGCACTGCAGACCAGGCGGTCTGGGTCCCGGGGGCCCGGGTTGTTCGGCCCGAAGGAGGAGGAAGCCCGCACCGCTGACCCCGGCGCCCCGCGGGGCCCGGCGCCCGCACCCCCGCGGCCAGCCCTACCTGCGCGGAGGGCGCGGAGGTCCCGCTCACGCTGCGCTCAGCCAGCCCCTTCCGGTGACCGCAGCCCCTCGCAGGCCCCAGGGGTCAGACGGCACTTCCAGGCCGGCCGACTCGCACCCAGGCTGGTGGCGGTCACTTGGGTGGCCTTCCGAGGGGCCGGGGCTGGCCGTGAGCCATGACCGCTTATCTAGGGAGTTACTTAATGGACCTCTCTCTACTTCGAACACCAAACAAAGGAACAAACCACTGTTGAGGTCGGAGAAGTCCAAGAGGAGCCCAGACCTGCCTTACAGGGACGTTGTGCCCAGCTGGAGTCAGGATTAAAAATCAATAACCCTTCAGGGAAGCTGATTATGCGACCGTTCTCTCCTTGTCAATGTACAGGTTTAATGTAATCCTAACAGGACATTTCTTACACTTAACAAAATTCAAAGTTCACCTGGAAGAATAAATAGCCAAAACCAGCTATCGTTTTCCCCCCTTGGGAACAAAAAAAAGGAATAGGGTAGACTTGCCCTAACAGACATTATAACAAATGACAAAGCTATTGCAGTCAATTCAGTGGGGTACAGACCAAGAAATAGAATAGAAAGCCTAGAAACCCCCTAGAAATGGCAAGAACACAATAGATAAAAAAGGAAATATCAAACATCTGTGAAAAAGGAGATATCAAACGCCCGTGAAGAAAAGGAATATTCCACAAATAGACCTCCACACAGGACTCACTATTCGAGGTAACCTACTGAAAAAAAATGTCAACCACTCTGCTAACCAAAAGACATACAAATTAAAACTACAAGAGGCTGTTTTTTTACCAAATTAAAAATCAGTTTCAAATGATAACCTTCAAACATAGGCAGGGTCTGGTGGGTAATCAGTATGGGCCAAAAATCTTTTAAAATGATCATACCCCCTTGGACCAGTATTCTGGAATTCTGTTCTAGGGAAATTAACCACGTCCCTGATTAACTGTTTCTCTGACCAGACTGTATTTCTTTTCTTCTTTTTTTTTTTAATTTTTTTTTTAAGCCAGTCAATGTTTCTCTAGCCAGACTGTAAACTTGGAACCCCAGTGCCTAGGAGCACACCTACGATGTAATAGGCGTTCAGTAGTCATCTGTGGGGCACGGTGGCTCACGCCTCTAATCCTAGCACTCTGGGATGCTGAGGAGGGCAGATCGTTTGAGGTCACGAGTTCGAGACCAGCCTGAGCAAGAGCGAGACCCCCGTCTCTACTAAAAATAGAAAAATTAGCTGGGCATTGTGGCATGCAGGCGCCTGAAGTCCCCACTACTTGGGAGGCAGAGGCAGGAGGATTACTTGAGCCCAGGAGCCTGAGGTTGCTGTGAGCTATGATGATGCCACCGAATTCTACCCAGGACAACAGAGTGAGACTCTGTCTCAAAAAAAAAGAAACTAGTCATTTGTGTTTGAAAATTAATGTACAACAATATTTTTCAAGTGCCATATATAATAATGAAAGAAAGTATGTACAAAGTACATCTGACAAGGAGGTTAAACAGTCCACATGATGGAATATGGATGATGATCATTTAGCAGCCACTAAAAATGGTGCTTTCTTAAGGACATTTATTATCTAGAAATGTGCAAATGATATTTAAGCAAAATATGAAATCATATTTTCCAGATGCATCCAAAATATTGATACATGGAGAAGCAACTGAAGAAAATACACAAAAATATTTACAGAGCTTCTCTCTGGAGGATGGGATTTTTTTCATGCGTGTGTATAGTTTAGTGTATATGTTTTCTTACAAAAGTATTAATATTTCTAATTGAAACAATTCTAGCTATACTGAGGTACATTACTTTTTTTTATTTTTTTTGAGACGGAGTCTTGCTGTGTCACCTGGGCTATAGCGCCCAGCCATAGCTCATGGCAACCTGAAACTCCTGGGCTCAAGCGAGTGTCCTGCCTCAGCCTCCTGAGTAGCTGGGACTGCACATACATGCCACCACTCCTGACTAATTTTCCTATTTTTAGTAGAGACAGGGTCTCGCTCTTGCTGGTCTTGAACTCCTGACCTCAAGAGATCCTCCCACCTCGATCTCCCAGAGTGCTGGGATTACAGGTGTGAGCCACCATGCCTGCCCTACAGTTTTTAAAAGTTTCTAATTCTCTTTTCTACCCGACCCCCATCTGTCCTTCCGGAAGTAACATTAACAGTTTGGCCTGTATCCTCATTCTCTTTTCTGACATCAGTATGTGTCTATTAGCATGTTACTATTTTGAAACTATAAAATAATATACTATATAAACTTAAGTTATTATAGAACTTATATTACACTTGCCTTCTGTCCCCTAATTTATTACAGACATCTTTCTAGTTTATTTCATAGTTAATTCTTTAATAGCTGACAAATATTCCAGAGTATGGGGCCTTCTATAATTTATTCAACACTTCCTTTAATCATGGTTGTGCAGGTTATTTACAGTTTGGTGCTATTAAAAAGTTTTTCTTTTTTTTCTGGGACAGATTCTCACTCTGTTGCCCAGGCTATAGTGCCGTGGCATCAGCCTAGCTCACAGCAACCTCACACTCCTGGGCTCAGGCGATCCTCCTGCCTCAGCCTCCCAAGTAGCTGGGACTATGAGCATGCGCCACCATGCCCAGCTAATTTTTTTCCTATTTTTAGTAGAAATGGGGTCTGACTCTTGCTCAGGCTGATCTCGAACTCCTGGCCTCAAGCTAATCCTCCTGCCTTGGCCTCCCAGAGTCCTGGGATTACAGGTATGAGCCACTGTGCCCAACCCATATACTTCTATTTATGCATAAATTACTAAAGGAAGAGAAAGCCAGGGCAGCAGACTCACTGGAGAAGAGAGGATGGAGCAGGTACTGTGCAATTGGTGAGGAGGGACTTTTCACATTTAACTCAATGTATTATTGTTGAAATTGTTATGTCTGTGTATTCCTTTTTTTTTTTTTTTGAGACAGTGTCTCACTCTATTGCCCAGGCTAGAGGGCAGTGGGGTCACCATAGCTCACTGAAACCTCAAACTCCTGGGCTCAAGTGATCCTCCTGCCTCAGCCTCCCCAGTAGCTGGGACTACGGGCATGCACCATTATGCTCAGTTAATTTTTTTCTATTTTTAGTAGAGATGGGGTCTCACTCTTGTTCAGGCTGGTCTCGAACTCCTGACCTGAAGTGCTCCTGCTGCCTTGCACTCCGAGAGTTCTACGATCACAGGCATGAGCCACTGCACCTGGCCTTGTGTATTACTTTTGTTATTTTTTAGAAAAATGATTATAAAATAGAGAAAAATTAAAATCTCAGGGAGGCCTGACTTTTTTGGGGAGCTTTGCCTTCTCCTTGCTTGGTCAAACTCTCTGCTCTGTCTTCCCTACACCCTGAATCTCCTGCTCCTGATCAATCTCCCACTTGCCATTTGATCTCAGGGTCATCTCGACCATTAGACTGGCAGAGCCTCTTCTGGGGTTTGTCTGCAGGACGCCGTAGCCCCTGGGCCTGGCCAGCACTTGGCCTGGGTGAATGGATGGGGACCCAGTTGTTCCTCTACAAGGGGAAGGGTGGAGACCAGGGCTGACAGGCCTGGGTTTCTGGGGGAAGCCCTTGGAGAGATACAGCCAAACTAGGAACTACCCTTGGCTGTGCCACTGACCAGCCAACTCCTCTGGAACTGACTTCTATGGGCCTCAGTTTTCCCACCTGTAAAATGGGACTCCCAGCCACATCTGCTTTACTGCCTTGCATGAGTGTGACGTAATTACAGGATCGGGGAGGCAGAAGCTCAGCAAAGTCTCAGCAGATGGAGGAAAGGGGAAGTGGGCAGAAAGGCACCCCAGGGCAAAAGGTGGGACCACTTCCCCACTGTGGTTCCTCTCCAGCAGTTGGGGGGCAGGGCAGGAATGGAGGAAAGAGACCCCTCCTCCATCTGGGCTGAGGAACAGGGTTCTGGGGCACCAAGAGCCTCCTGGGGACACTGTCTGGGCTCCCGTAGTCAGAGGAATGAGAGTGGACAAAAACCACATGGGGGAGGGCATGGAATTTCTGAATTCCAGCTTTCCAGTTTTCTTCGGGGGAGCCTTCCCCATCACCAGGGCCCAGTGGGGCCTCATGTGGTAGGGGGGCATCTCCCTCATGGCCAGGATGCCAGGAAGCCCCTGGGCTGGGCCAGCTGCCTCCGGTCACAGTCATGAGGTAGGAGGCTGGGTGCAGCAGCCCTTATCTTGCGTGACCTTGTGGAGGCTGACCACTCCCTCTTTCTGGAAAATGTGCCCCCTACCCTCTCCAAGGCCTCTTCCTCCTTTCCTCCCCATGGTCCTGAGGTGGGGCCTCAGCACCCAATTCTACCCCTTTGGCCCACCACCCTGGGGTGCTTTTGCTGGCCCCAGCCCACAGCCATCTGTGGGATGCCTCCCCCCACCAGTCCCTCTGGCATCTCTGACTCAGCAGGTCCCTGCCTGCCCCAGCTGCAGCACCCACCCCGCTCTGTGTAGCTCTGCAGAGCACCCTGTTGCCCAAGCCCTAAGTGCTGTCCACACCCAACACCTCACCCTCCCCAACCACCAGCACCACCAATTTGAATTCCTAACTATCTCTCCCTCTGGCCTCCTCCCTAGACCCAGGCCCTGCCTTCAGGGTGGGGGAAGGAATCCTCCAGATAAGGACACGTGGCAAAGGACCATGCTTGGGTTCAGACCAGACCCCAGCTCTGCCACCAACTTGCTAAATGACCTTGACAAATGACCTTCCGTCTCTGAACCTGAGTTTCTCCATCCACAAAAGGGGAAAATAATTAAACTGTTTGGGCGGGGTTGTGCTGAGCAGTACGTGAGCTAAAGCACACAGTGAGGGCTTAGCAAAGGTCAGTTCTCAGGGGCAAGCAGGGCCACCAAGAGCCCCAGGCCACCACTTTCTTGGGACAGTTGCATTCATGAGCTGGTTGATGCCCTTCCTAAGTTAGGAACGGGTTGGTCCACAAACCCCGGTGCCTGCTCTGTGTGAAGTCCACATTCCTGCGCTGAGACTGCAACGTGGAGTAAGACAGACACGGTGTGAGGGAAGAGGTTGCCGGGTAAATGAGTAATTTGGGGATTATGGCCAGGGGCTGTCCAAGCGTGTGGGCAGGATGGGGAAAGCTTCCCGCAAGAGCAGGGGAGCACTTTTGACAGACACCTGGGAGTGAGCTGGCTAAAGGTTCATGGCAGCTGGGGGCCACTTTTAGGGAAGAAGAAATTGAAGCTGAGAGTCAAAAATCAGAGTTGAGAGCCTGAGGTCTCTCAACTGAGAACTGAGCCAGGATTCACCCCATCCCATTCTCGGGCTGAGCAGAAGGTGCCTACCCCCAGGAGGGCACCCTCTACACCCTCTACCCAAGCCACCCTGACCAGGGGGCACCCTGAGACTGAGGTCCATGTCCCGGAGGCCCACCCAGGCAGGCACAACCAGCCAGGTGGTCAGTTACAAGAGGATTCACCTGGGGTTCCAGGGACCCCTTGACAGGCAAATTGGGTCACACAGGCCTATAGCCAGATATCAGGGGCCAGGGCTTTATGGGGAGGGTGGATGGGCTCTGTGGGCAGGGGACTTTTAGGGGATCCTCCACCAAACATAGAGCATTCCAGCCCTGGGGGGAACAGATCCATTGTAGAACCCCCTACCACCTGGGACAGGAACAGGTGGGGCTGAGCCGGGAGGCTAGCAGGACCTGTGGGGCCGGCTGGGGTGCCGGGGGTGCCACCACAGCCTCGGGAACCCTCTGTGCCCAGGTTCCTGGAGCTGGCTCCACCTGGCAGTGTGCTTGGTTTCACAAAACCAGAGTTGGCCCAGCATGTTCTACCTTTCATGGAACACCTGACTTTCTGCGTGCCCCACCCTGCCTCCAAATCTGACTGCCTTGGGAGTGAGACAGGGAGAGTAGGGTGTGACCAAAAGGTGGAATGCACTTAAAATGGGCTTTTTTTTTTTTTTTGAGACAGAGTCTCACTCTGTTGCCCAGGCTAGAGTGCGGTGGCATCAGCCTAGCTCACAGCAACCTCAAACTGCTGGGCTCAAGTGATCCTCCTGCCTCAGCCTCCCAAGTAGCTGGGAATACAGGCATGCACCATCATGCCCGGCCAATCTTTTCCATATATATTTTTAGTTGTCCAGCTAGTTTCTTTCTATTTTTAGTAGAGACGGGGTCTCACTCTTGCTCAGACTGGTCTCAAACTCCTGAGCTCAGACAATCCACCCGCCTCGGCCTCCCAGAGTGCTAGGATTACAGGCGTGAGCCACCGCGCCTGGCCAAAATGGGCTTTTTAAATTGTGTCCTTCACATTGTGTTCTTGTGAAATCTTTTCCAGATTTCATACAATGATCTGAAATTGATCAGTTAGCCTTATGCTTTGAAAATGCACAGCGGCAAAGGGTGAGAGGGGGCAGGTCAGTGGGAGGTGGAGGGATCGGATGGGCCAAAGGCACCTGGGCAGGGGTGGACAGAGGCACATGGGCAGGGGTGGACAGGGCTGGGACAGGCTTAGTGACTCTTGCACCAGAACTCTGCCCACTCCATAAGTTCCTCTGCCCTCTGGCTAGCTGGGCTGCACACCTCCTCTTGGGCAGGTCTGGACTAGACGGGCTTTGGGCCCTCAGGTTGTATGGTCAGTCAGGGAAGGGGCCTGGAACAGGCCACAACCAGGCATCCACCTCCTTCCCAGCCCTCTCTGGTGCCTTGGCAGCCTGCTCACCTCACTAGACCTAGGTGCCTACCCCCAGGAGGTGGGTGGCTTTCCCTGGCTGGAAGTCTCCAAGTTCTCCAGGCTCTTGGGCCAGCCACACTGGGCCCAGAACCATGTTCCCCTGACCCCAACCACGACTCGTGTCCTCATCAGCTTTCTTGGCCTTTCTTTGGGTCCTGACCCTGGGCCAAGTGCTCTGCACACATGACCTGCTCAGAACAAACCCAACCCCGTCACAGATGAAGAAACTGAGGATCAGAGAGGCCCCCTGGCTGTCCTCTGGCAGGCTAGCACTCGGGCCCCAGTGACTGGGTTCCCGAGCCCACTGATTCATGGCTCCGTGGCCCTGTTTATCTCAGCATGTACTTCTTTAAAACTTCCTGAGGCCTCTGAGATTTAGGATTTAGGGGAGTGGGGCTGTGGGAAGGGTGAGGAGGGAGGCTTTCCTGTGGCTGGGTATCAGATCGGCCAGGCCTGGTCCCTGGTGCCCTGGAAGGATGGCCCCTGTGGGTACCTGGGGGGCTCCTCGGGGTGCTCTGGGAGAGGGAAGGGAGAGCATGGGGTCAGGTGGGGCCTGGAGTCCAGGCCCGCGAGGTCAAAAAGAAACAGTGTTTCCTGCTCACCCTGACACTAGGCCTAGGCAGGCAGGTGCAGCCCAGGCAGTGCTGCCAGGTGTGCAGTCCCAGGGGATCAACGCTTGGGTGCACCCGGGCTGCCCCCTGGTGGCGTCATGAGGAAGCTCCTGGGACCCGTATCCCTTCCAGGAGAATTGGTCCACGCCAGCTGGTGGGTGAGCACCTACCTGTCCCCAGTCCCTTTCTCCCTTCCTATGACACTGCTCCTAGAGTTTCCCCAAACACGCAGTTGCTCATTTGTCTCATACCTCTGGGCCTTTGCTTCTGCTGTTCCCGCTAACCTGGGATGTCCTCCCTCTCCCTGGTCTGGCTGGCCACATCCTCATCCCACTGAGGAATGTCTTCCTCCTTATGGGCACCTGCCTCAGTCCCTGCGGTGAGAATTAGCAAACCCTTCCTCTGCATCCAGGGTCCGTGTCTTGCTCTATTGCACTGGGGAGAGCAGCCCTGTGTGTGTTGCAAACACCTGGGGCATAGGCCAGTGTCTGAGCCTAGCACAGGGGCCACCTAGAGATAGGTGAAACGGTTTGTTCCTTCATTCAACACACATTTACTGAGGACTTACTATATGCTGGGCAATGAACAAGCCAAAAAGGTTCCTTCCTTTGTGGAGTTTACCTTCTGGTGGGGAGATGGTTGGGAACACAGACAGTAGAAAAACCCAGGTGACATGCTAGGGGGGCAGCGAGGAGGGCTCTGGGGGAAAATAAAACAGGTGGGGGCTGGAGTGAGGGGTGGGGGTGCCCCTTCATAGCTCTGGCACGGCTACTCTGCAGCTGTTGGAAAAAGGGTGAGTGATTTGGTGCAATGGTGAAGAAAAGTTGTGAAATTAATTAGAAGCGATGGAACCAGATGGGTAGTATGACCCTCATTAGGCTGAATTTGGGGTTCTTATGCAATGAGAGTCCTTGTCCTTAATTCTGAAAGTGTGTGAATTAAAGTTTCTATTCTCTTACTAGACTGTCATTGCTCTTGCAGTGTGTGGGGACCAGACTTGTCCCCACTCCTTAATCAATGAGCAGCCTCCCAAACCCCCAACATGGCACACGTGAGCCAGGGTGGCCTGGGCTGTCTTCTCCTGCGGAAGTGGTTCTCTGTGGCTCCGTTCTGGGATCCCCAGGGATCTGCTGGTTTGAAAAAGCATGAAAGGCTGGATGCGGTGGCTCACGCCTGTAATCCCAGCACTCTGGGAGGCCTAGGTGGGAGGATTGCTTGAGCTCAGGAGTTTGAGGTTGCTGTGAGCTAGGCTGACGCCACAGCACTCTAGCCCAGGAAAGAGAGTGAGACTCTGTCTCAAAAAAAAAAAAAAGAAAAAGAAAAAGCATGAAGCAGAGATATTTGTACGCCCATGTCCCTAGAGGTGTGTTCACAGTAGCTAAAAGGTAGAAGCACCTCCAGTGTCCGTGGACAGATGAACCGCTAAACAAAATATGGTAGATCCAAACATTGGAATGTTATTCACCCGTAAAAAGGAAAGGAATTCTGTCACATGCTACAACCTGGATGAACCTGGAGGACATTCTGCTCAGCGGAATAAGCCAGTCACAAAAAGACAAAAACTGAGCTGGGCACGGTGGCCCACGTCTGTAGCCCCAGCAACTCAGGAGGCTGCAGCAGGAGAATCGCTTGAAGCCAAGAGTTCGAGACCAGCTTGGGCAACATAGCGAGACCCCATCTCTACCAAAAAAATTAAAAAATTAGTCAACCATGGTGGTGTGTGCCTGTAGTCCTAGCTACTCATGAGACTGAGGTGGGAAGATTGCTTGAGCCCAGGAGTTCAAGGCTGTAGTGAGCTGTGGCTGTGCCACTACTCTCCAGCCTGGGGACAGAGCAAGACTCTGTCTCCAAAATTAAAAAAAGACAATTAGTAGTGACAAGCCAAGGTCTGGGGCTGAGGAGGGCTCTGGTGAGTGTGAAAGGATGAGCAGTCACCGGGTGTGGCACAGACAGCTGCAATCTGCAGGGTCCAGGCTCCTCGGAGCAGCTGGAAGCACCGGTGAAGGACAAGGTAGTAGTCTTCCTCAAGGGGATGCCAGAGCAGCCCTAGTGCAGCTTCAGCAACACATTGGCATTGGCGCAGGTCTGCGGCAGTACAGAGTTTTTGACTATGACTCCTCCAATGTGCTGGATGACCCCGAGCTCTGGAAAGGCAATAAAGACTGTTCCAACTGGCCCACTAACCCGCAAGTGTACTTCAAGGCAGGTTTGTCGGGGGGCTGTGACATTTTTCTGCAGATGCACCAGAATGGGGACATGGTGGAAGAACTGTAAACGCTGGGAATCTGCTTCACCCTTTCAGATGAAAAGACAGACCAAGAGTCAAAGTGAGGATATCTGGGCCCTCACTGAACATCGATGGAGTCATCCATGTCAGAGACTCACAGCCAGAAGGGCCTTACCGATTTTGGTTTTCACTTCTTTTTCTTTTTTTTAAGACAGAGTCTTACTCTGTTGCCCAGGCTAGAGTGCTGTGGCGTCAGGCTAGCTCACAGCAACCTCAAACTCCTGGGCTCAAGCAATCCTCCTGCCTCAGCCTCCCGAGTAGCTGGGACTACAGGCATGCGCCACCATGCCCGGCTTATTTTTTCTATATATTTTTAGTTGTCCAGCCAATTTCTTTCTATTTTTTTTAGTAGAGACGGGGTCTCACTCTTGCTAAGGCTGGTCTGGAACTCCTGACCTTGAGTGATCCTTCCGCCTAGGCCTCCCAGAGTGCTAGGATGACAGGCGTGAGCCACCACGCTCAGCCTCACTTCTTTTCTTTTTTTTTTTTTTTTAGGGATAGGGTCTCACTATGTTGCCCAGGCTTCTGGCCTGAAGCAATCCTTCTGCCTCAGGCTTCCAAAGTGCTGGGATCACAGGTGTGAGCCACCATGCCAGCCTTTTTTTTTTTTTTTTTTTTTTTGAGACAAGGTCTTACTCTGTTGTCCAGGCTGGAGTGCAGTGGTATGATCATAGCTCACAGCAATCTTAAACTCCTGGACTCAAGTGATCCTCCTGCCTCAGCCTTCTGAGTAGCTGGAACTATAGGCATATGCTACTGTGCCCAGATAATTATAATAATTATTATTATTGTTACTTTGCAGCAATAAGGTCTTGATATGTTGCTCAGGCTGGTCTCAAACTCCTGGCCTCAAGTGATCCTCCTGCCTCAGCCTCCCAAAGTGCTGGGATCACAGGCAGGAGCCTTGGTGCCCAGCTTGTTTTTCACTACTAAGACAACTGCTTGCACTGATTATTCCAGTTTTTAAGCAGTTGGTGGTTTTAGTTTGCCTGGTGTCCAGGCCAAGAATGTTCTATTGTGGACATAATTACTCCCACGGCACTGTAATAATTCAATGTCGTTTGTGATACTGCTATAAAGAAGATCTGTTCTTATGTTGTCATTTATTCTTCATCCGATTCAGCAGTTGAACTAGGAGCTTTTGAATCATTATTATCCATGACTCATTCTACAAAGATGATATGTCCCCCCAGTTTTTTTGTAATTTCTTCTGTTAAGAAAAATGAGGGACAACAAAGAAACTGATAAACTGGGGTGGTGATTTTTAAAATAAACTGCTATCTCTGTCTTCCAGGTGAAAAAAAGAAAGAAAGAAAGAAAGAAAGAATAAAAAAATAAATAAACAGCTAACACAGGGGGAAAAAGAGAAATACTGTATGATTCCATTTGTACGAGGTACATGGAAGAGTCAAATTCATATAGACAAAATAGAATGGTGTTTGCCAGGAGCTGGGGGGAGGAAGAACGGGGGTTACTGTTTAATGGATACAGAGTTCCAGTTTTACAAAATGAAGAGTTTTGGGGATCTGTTGCACAACAATGAATACACTTAACACTACTGAACTGTACAGATAAAAAAAGTTATGGTTATAATGGTAAATTTTATGTTCTATTTTACCAATGTCACAATTTTTTTTTGAGATAGGGTCTCACTCTGTTGCCCAGTCTGGAGTGCAGTGGTGTGATCATAGTTCACTGTAACCTTGAACTCCTGGGCCCAAGTGATCCTCCCACCTCAGCCTCCCCAAGTGCTGGGATTGTCTGAGCCACCGCGCCTGGCCTATTTTACCAGTTTTTTGGAACAGTTGTGAAAGCTGATGCTCTCAGCTGTGACCAACACCGGACCTGAGCATCACTGGCCTGAAAAGAAGAGAGGTGGTGGATGCCGGCAAGGGTCGAAGGTGAAGTCCAGCAGAGCCTTTCTCACTGTACGAACGGCCATTGTGAGCCTGAGAGGGGACAACAGTGGCCCTTGATTGATGAGGAATGAGGTGGACTTCCTCCCCTTGCTGGGGCGTGCAGCCTTGCACTCACGAGTAGCAGGCGTGCGTGTGCACACCACCGCTGCCCCTGTGGTGCATGTGTTCTTGGAGGATGGGGCAGCGGTAAGTATGTCAGGTTGAGACAGCCCTCGGGCCTGCCCCTTCTTTGTCCCCACCTTCAGCCCCAGGGACAGCATGGTGGAACCCTCTGGCCCCAATCCACCAACTTGCCATGACACCAGCTGGTGGCTGCAATCTTTCCGCCCCGGGGTGCTTCTGGTCATTTCTGGCTGCACCTGGGAAGGCAGGGTCCTCCCTCTGACAGTGGTGTTGGACGTGGGGATACAGAGGGGCCTCAAACAGAAGCAGACAAGGATCAAAAGCAGCCCTCGTCCCCACCCTGGAGAGGGAGCCTGGAAAGGCCATGGAAGGGGTGGCTCTGAGCCTCAGGTGACTCTGCAAAACGGGGCAAATAAGGAAATGTCCTCCCAGGGAGAAGCCTTACAAAGTGCCTCAGGAAAAGTGGGACCCCCAGCTGGGAGACACTGACTCTACCCACCCCTCACATTGGGCTCACCAGCAACACAACCTCTGTGCAGGGACGCCCTCAGGGGAGGTCTGGCTGGCCAAGCCCTTGGGCCCCCACTTTTCAGTCCTGGCTCTTGGCCAGACACTGTGCAGCCCAACTAGCAGACCCTGAGCCTAATCTAAAGAGTAAGGGGGCTCCCTCCCTTCCTCGGCCAGGAAGACATTTCTGCAGCCCTTGCAGATCCACTGGACAGAAGAGAGAGGAAGAGGCATGCTCGTGTTTCCCTTGGTTGTGCTTTAACTTCTAAAATATTCTTTTTTTTCTATGAACATTTTAATGAGGGGTTGAACATAAGATAGAAAAATAACATTCTGATTGCTTTTTTTTTTTAAGATGCAGACTTTTCTTGAGACTTTTACAGAAGGCAATGGATGAATAATATTTAACTCCTAAAGAAAACATACATTGGCCACAGAAAAAGGCACGTCCCCAATACCTACCGTAGTTATCGATAACTCTGACACAGCCCGTCAAACTCTCAGGGATTGGCTTTTGGAAACAACTCAACTCACATTTAAGCCCTGTTGCTTTCAGAGGCTAGGGGACACTTGGGGACTGCCATCGGTTTAACATAGCACTTGCAGCAAATGCTGCTTACGGTGGTCAGGAGGGGTGCTGGTGTGAGGGTCCACACACTTGCTTCTCTGGCACGGTGGGGGTAGCCAGAAGCCACTACCCACGCAGGGAGCCTTGTTCACTCTCCATGGAGGGACATGTGATCCAGCAAGTGGGCTGGGACCAGACCCCTGTGGCCACCTGACTCTCCGTAATAGAATCCCTTGTCATCCACAGGCCCGTAGACCATGACCACATCCCCCGCCCTCAGCGCCAGCTTGCCCTTAGCCCGGCCCCCTGCTCGCCTGGCCCGGGGATCATAGTCCAGAGCTGCCATCATGGTCTTTGGAGTCCACAGTGGGGGTCTCCTGGAGTTCCCTTGGGGACTGGGGGAGGAGCGCTGGGGGCTGGTTAGTAGCCCCCCAGTGTCCCCAAGGTGGGCCACAGAGGGCAGGTGCCTTTGTGTCCACAAATGCCACCCCCTATCAGTCCACTCCATGCCCAGCTCTGCCTCGGCCACCAGGTTCCCAGGGATGGTGCCCACTCGCCCATTGCACTCGCCATGGTAGAAGCCATGGGGGTCCCGAGAGCCCCACACTCTCAGCAACTGCCCTTTCTGGAAGGCCAGCTCCTCCTCTGCAGCCTCAGAGTTGGCAGACATCGCCGGGGGATTAGAATCAAAGAGGGCCACAAAGACCCGGGCTGGAGTGTTGGTCCCTGTCCCCGGCTGTGGGGGGCCACCCCTGGACATCTTATTGACTTTGCTAGAGGGAGCTGGACACTGCACTGAGCTGGGCTCATGGAGCTGGCACTCTCGCTCGTCCCCCAGAGCCTGTCCTCGCCTGCTCTGGGGCCCTCGCTCCTCTGCGCCCCACACATCTAAGTGCACTGCCTCCTCCTCCTCCAAAACATTATGGAAGTCAGATGCATATCGCTGGCTGGTATCCAGCTGGGGAGGTGTGAGCACCTGGGCATCTTGCTTTTGCCTAAGGGCCTTCTCAAGGGCAGCCTTTTCCTGACATGGCTCTTTCCTGGGCCCGCACTCAGGGGACAGATGGATGAATCCTGGAGCAAGGCTTTTGCTGGTGCCCGTATGCCTGCAGTAGTTTTCTCTGCCCCCAGGCTGGCCTCTGAGCAAAGGTGGCCTGTGGTTTTGGGGACTCTTCTGAAAGAGCAGGTCCTTTCTGCAGCCCTCCTGGGCCTCTGTGAGCCTCTGGGCTTGGCTGCCAGCCCCTGAACTTGGACATTCTCCTTCTGAGCTTAGGTTGGACATTAGAGACTGCCTCCTCAGGGTTTCTTCCGGCAATGCTTCTAGGAACTCGGCCTGGGGCTCCCCGCAGCTTTCAGGGGCGTGGGGGCTGGCCTTGGCACTCAGAGGAGCCAGTGCCAGCTTCTGAGGGCAGACGGGGAAGATGACTCTGCAGGTGGATGGGTCGCCGGAAGTATAGCTACAGGGAGGATTCTCTGGCAATTGGTGACATGGGAAGCAGTCCTCAGGGACCTGAGCTGGCACTGAATCCGCAGACTCACCACAGAGTGACATGGTTCTCACTGAGACCTTCTGGCATGTTAGGGGCACTGGCAGCTGAGAAAATTCCAACAAAGTGCTCCCGGCAGTGGCATCGGCGACCTCCGAAACTTTTAACCCATCAGCATACACAGCGTAGCCAGTGACCTGGACTCCGTTGGAGGACCCAGCAGAGTCAATGGTCACAGGGAGCCAGCTGACCACCAGGAGGCCTGGCAAGGTGTGGCGCTCCACCAGCACGTCCAGAGGAGGGTGGGGTGGTCCTGCCAAAGGTGTGTCGAAGGTGATAGTGGAGGACATTGTTTCCCAGTGCACCTGCAGCAGGTCCCGCGGCAGCCGCACCTCCACGCGTGTCTGGTATTTCCTGCCGGGATGTAGGCCGTGGAAGGTGTAGCAGCTCACACCCGCTGGGGTCAGGGCATGCTCTAGGTCATCGAGGTACACCACGTGGGAGTGGCTGCTACTGCTGTAGAGCCAGGTGATCTTGGCCGATGTCGTTGTGACACTGTGCAGGTGTAGGTGTATGGGGGCCGAACAGAATACCCTATTGGCCCCTCGAAGGGGTCTGGAGAAGCTCTGCTCCCTTAAGCTCTGTGGTGAGCCCAGCTGGTGGGCTTCTGTCTTAGTATGCAAGATGTCTATTGGTACTTCTGCCTTGGGGCCCACCCTTCCTATCCGGCACAGCCCCCTGTCCACTGCTCCCTGGGCTTCCCCAGGTAATAAACTGTCTTCCTTCGAAGCTTTGCCCTGCCCAGCTGGGAGGTGAGTGTGGCCAAGGTCAGGGGAATTGGGGGGCAGGCAGCCCGGGATGTTGCTGTCTGGAACCTGCTCCACCAAGTTGGAGGGCACCAGTCCCCGCCTGCCATCCTCAAGCTCCCCCTCATAGAAGCCATTCTGATCCATGTCCCCAAAGATACACACATAGTCCCCAGCTGTGAGGGGTAGCTCACCCTCAGGGTGCTCGTTGGGCCCCTCAAATGGGTTGTAGTTATATTGAGCCAGGAAAATCTTGAGCTTGGGTGCGGCAGGAGCCTCTGAGCCTTCCACTTCAAGGGCCGGGGACACACTGTCAGGCTCCAGATCATCCACCTCACTGGCTGTGTCCATGTCCAGAGTAGGGCAGGATGGCACAGTGGCCCACATGGACTTCATCTCGGAGGAGGAGTTTGACTGGGAGCTAGTTTTCTTGGCCTGAGGCCTGGAGTCAGGAGGTGGGCTTGCAAGGACTCCGTCTGGCACGTGAGTGACATGGGCTGGCTCCACAAGGGCAACTGGGCTCACCTCCAGGGTGGCTTCCCTTTTCTCCTGTTTGTCTCTGCTGGGCTGTGACTGTGTGTGATCTTCAGGCCTTAGCTGGGACTTGGGCCTTCTGCTACTCCTGGTTTGGGGCTCCGGGGCTTGGGTGGCCTCCCAGGGCTGTCCTGGAGGGTGGCCAGGCTGATACTGCAGCGCCTGTATCTCCTTCCGGGCCGCTTGGAGGTCGCACAGAGCCTTCTGCAGGTCGTGCTGCAGCTGCTGCTGCCTGTCCTGTCCACTGGCCGCCTGCTGCAGCAGCTGCTCAGCCAGTAGACCGGCGGCGTCGCGCTCCTGACACGCGCTGCCCAACTGCCCGCGCACGTCGTTGTTCTCAGCTGCCACCTTGTGCATCCAGTTGGCCTGGGCCTGCAGCCGCCCGTTCTCCTCCGCCAGCCAGGCACCCTTGCGCAGCGCCGCCTGCAGCTGTGCCTCTGCCTCCTTGCCACGCCGCCGCGCCGCCGCAGCCTGGGCGCCCAGCTGCTCGCACTCGCGGCGCGGCGCTCCCAGCTCGCGCTCCAGCGCCTGCACCTGGCGTCGCGCCTCCCTGCAGGGGCCGCTCTGGCCTCCTGCCTCTGCCCGGGCGCCACGGTGGCCCTGCTGCAGCGTCAGCTGCCTCTGCAGGCGCAGCACTTCCCGCTGGGACTCGCGGTGCAGCCGGTCTAAGTCGCTGGCGTTGAGCCACTGGGCGCAGGCGGCGCCGTCTTCAGGATGCGGGTCACTGCCAAGACCCGAGGCGACACGCGCCTGCAGCAGGTAGCACTCCTGCCGCAGCTCTTCGATCTGCTTGTCCTTGGCTAGCAGCGCGCTCGCCTGCTCAGACAAGTCCTGGGCGCGCTGGCGGGCAAAGGCCTGGCGCAGCTCCAGGTTGGTGTGACTCTCGCAGGGCACAGGCGCGCTCACCGCCCGCAGGTTGGTCTCCTGCAGCAGGCGGGCCCGGTCCTCCAGGCGCCGCGCGAGGCCCGCCAGCTCTGCATGCTTCACCTTGAGCCGCTTCACCTTCTCGTCGGCCCCGTAGGAGACACCGGCGCGCTGCAGCTGCAGGTTCTCCTCGCGCAGGTCAGAGCAGCGGCGCGTCAGCACCTGCAACGCCTCGGCCATCTCCGAGTTCTGCTTCGCCAGCTCGCGGCAGTCCAGGCCCGGGGACCAGGAGGTTAGGGCGTCGCAGAGCTTGCTCTCGGAGCCTTCTCCTCCCCGAGGGTCGCTCGGTGTCCTGTGTGCCGATGGTGGCGGGAGCGGGGGCGGCGGCCGGGAGGGCCTCGGGGAGCCCCGGACGGAGGTGTCTGAAGAGGAGGCCCGCTCCTTGTGTACGGAGGCCTTGGGGCGACTCTGGGTGCTGTCGAGCGAGCGGGAAGGCTCTGGTGCCAAGGAATCGAGGGAGCTGGTGCGCGTGGAGAGCAGCCCGCTTGGGGAGCTGGAGCGCGCGGAGGACACCAGGTCGAGGGAGCGGGAACGGACGCGGACGCCGCCGCTCAGGCTATCAAGAGAGTCGAGTAGACAGGCAGGCTTCGCGGTGTGATGAGCGCCGCCCGAGATCTCGAGGAGCGGCTCTTCTGAGGAGTGCGTCGCCCGGGGGTCTGGGGGTCCGGGCAAAACGGGGTGCCAGCGAAAGTGCTCCAGGATGTACTTGAGGAAGAGCTGGCGCTCCATGTCCCGCGCCGCCTGCAGGTGGCGGATGCGCGCGGCCTGCTCGCCGTCGGTTTCCCAGCGTAGCTGCGCCAGCACGTCCTGCAGGCGACAGCGACACTGCGCCGCGGAGACGGCGGGCGGCCCCGCGCGGCAGCAGTAGCCACGGTTCACCAGCTCGTCGGCCAGCTGGCGCTGCAGCTCCCGCGCCTGGCGCACCACGCCATCGCGCTCGCGGTACAGCAGCTGCTGCAGCTGCCGCATCTCGGCCTCCTTCCAGCGCAGCAGCTGCCGGATCTCGGCCTCGCGCTTCCGCTGCACCTCCTCCTGCAGCTGCCGCAGCTCCCGGCCACGCTGCGCCTCCCACTTGGAGCGCAGATGGTCGGCCAGCTGCTGCCGCTCTCGCTCGGCCGCCTCCCGCAGCTGGCGTGCCTGGGCCGCGAAGTGCCTCCGTTCGGCCCGCCCGCGCGCCCGCTCCGCCTCCAGCTCGGCCCGCAGCTTCTCCAGCTCCCGCCTCTGCTCCTCCAGCACCGCCGCTGCCGGGCCAGGGCCGGCCGATTTCTTTGGCAACGCGCGGCCACCGCCCGACGGGTTGGGCGAGTCCTTGGTCATTGTGGCCGCTGCCTGGCCAGACGCCTGACCTCGCCTGGCAGGCCGCAGTTCGCCAACGGCCACCGCCCTGGCCGAGGCCAACCGCCCCCGCGCGCCCCTTCCGGCGCCCCCGGGGGGTCTCCGCGTGCCTCTTCCGCCTCTGGCCATGTTCCTCCACCTCCTGCCGCGGGTGTCTGGCCCACGCGCCTCTCAGGCTGGCTAGGCCAGGGCTGGGCTTCCCATACCCCTGCTCAAACTGGCCCATGTCTCTCTTGGGATGCCCGGAGCTCTTTGTGCCCCACACCTTTCCTGCTCCTGACAGGGTACCATGCCCCTTGTGACCCACCCCAGGTACCCTCCCAGACGCTGTGCAATCCTTGCAGGCCAAGATGCCCCAGGAAAGCCAGGACTGCTGCTCCTATCCTGGAGAAAGGGCTGGGTGTGTGGTTCAGGCCACGGGTGGGGTGTGGGCAGACCTGGCCAGGTTCTGCCTTGGGTTCAGGTGGGGCATTTAGCTTAGGTGGCTGGGAAATACAGCAGCAGATGCCTACACTTGGCTAGACCTGGGCTCCCCAGGATCCTACAGCCCCATAACAGCCCTAATCACCCCCATTTGTCCTCCTAATCCTTTTGGGGAAAGGATGTGTCTGATATACATTTGTGTTGCTGCCTAGAGTGGGCTCAGAGAAGGTGTAAATGAAAGTCCCTCCCCAGCAAGGTGGCATAGGGCCCTAGAGCAAGGCAGGTAGGAAGGGTGCAAGGGGAAATGCCAACCCAGCCACCTGGCCTGCTTACCTCCCATGTCCAGGTACCACCTGGAAGCAAAAAGGCTGGAGCCCCAGGGTCTGGGCTGCTCAATGGGCCCCTAGGTGGAGACCTCAGGCTGGGCCAGGAGGGAGGGTCAGGCCACAGCAGAAATGTCATCAGAGTCCCATGCTGCAGAACACACACACACACACACACACACACACACACACACACACACGCCCACACACACGGCCTCTCTCTGACTGGCCACCTTTGTGGCTTTGGAGCTCAGGAAGCTTCAGAACCCTGCTTCAAACTGGCTTCTCTCTGCCCTTCCTGCCCCTGGCACCAAGTGGCTTGTGGGAGATGGATGGACTTGTGGTACCCAGCATTTGCATCCAGACCTTAATATTGAGGTCACATTAGAGGCCCCTCGGCTTCCAAGTCTGTGATGGCTGCTTGGCCTGGGAAGCATCCAGACCTCTCACAACTGCTGTGTTCACTCAGCATGTGGCTCTCTGGCTCCACCCTTTCCACTATACTCAAGTTTTTCAAACCAGGTTCCCCTAAATGCATAAGAAATGCCTTTGGGAAGGGGTGTGTAACAAGAACATGGCAGACGGCCGGGCGTGGTGGCTCACGCCTGTAATCCTAGCACTCTGGGAGGCCGAGGTGGGAGGATTGCTTGAGTTCAGGAGTTCGAGACCAGCCTGCGCAAGAGCGAGACCCCCCTCTCTACTAAAAATAGAAAGAAATTAGCCAGACAACCAAAAATAGAAAAAATTAGCCGGGCATGGTGGCGCCTGCCTGTAGTCCCAGCTATTCGGGAGGTTGAGGCAGTAGGATCACTTGAGCCCAGGAGTTTGAGGTTGCTGTGAGCTAGGCTGACGCCACGGCACTCTAGCCCGGGCAACACAGTGAGACTCTGTCTCAAAAAAAGAAAAAAAGAACACAGAGGACGATGGCTCCAGATGTTCTTTTTACTTATTTATTATTTACTTTAGAGACGGGAGTCTCGCTACTTTGCCCAGGCTGGATTTGAACTTCTGGGTTCAAGCAGTCTTCCTGCCTTGGCCTCCTGAGTATCTGGGACAGTAGGTGCATGCCACTGCGCCCAGCTCAGATGTTCTTTGTGAGAGGTGAGGTGGATGTGGTGGCAGGGTGAGATGTGGGAACGGCCTTAAGCCTTGAACTGGGGCTGGGCTCCTAGACGTGGTAGCTACAGGGAGGGTTGTCTTCATGGAATCCTTATCACAGCCCTGTCTTCCAGAGGCTTGGCAGGAACAGGTAGCCTGCCAGAGTACTCGGGTAGCTGGGGCAGATCTGGGTTGTCACTTCCGGGTGGTGGGTGGGACTCCACAACCTGGATGCTTTGCTGCAGCCTCAAGTGGGCCCCAAAACTGTCAGGTCAGGAGGGCAGGCTGCTGCCAAGGAGAAGGACACTGGGGTGAGTCTCTGGGAACCCCACAGTCACCATCCAGCAGCTGCCTATGCTGGCACCCCCATGGCATGCCGAAGGCGTTCGTGAGTATGGCTGAGTGGTTGAACAAAGCAGGGCTTCCCCAGGCCTGGTCTTCTGCCATCTCTGTTTTCACAATGTTGTATAGTGATTGTCCAGTGACCTGCCTGTCACCCCCAGTGACTCTGAGCTCAGGGAGATATGTCCAAGGGGACATATCTTCCTGGGTCCCCACTGTGTCCCTGCATGTAAGCTGGCACATCGCTGGTGCCCAAGACATATGAGAAAGAGTTGCAGACTGGGGCAAGATCCCAGCATTAGCTCACTGTGTGCTACCTTCTCCAGGCCCTGCTTTCTCACCTATAAAATGAAACGGATGGATTTCAGACTGGAATCCTTAGGGCTCCAGGGTTCCTTGGAAATACCATAGGACAGCGGAGCTGGGATATGCTGGGAGCTGAAGGGGAGACACTGCCCCTACCTGCTTCCATGGACAGATCTACTCATTAATGGCATTTATCAGGTTTGAAGGAGGACTTTGGTTTAATAAAAAGTTCTGCTCCTGGAAACAAGTTTGAAAATCCCTGGGTCAGAGGCCCTCCTGTCTGTTATGTGCATGTACACATACACCCCCCACCCGATACTCCACAGCTCCACTGACCCTGAGAGACGGCGATGTGTCCCCTATCTCAGTTGGCCCCACATTACCAGTCCTGTATTCCATGTTGCCTCTCCCCACAGCCCCAGTCTATGACCTTCGGGGCCATAAGTCTGGGATCCTGGGTGACCTGGTTCACATCCCTACCTGGCCATTTCTGTGCTGCCACTATAGCCTCAAGCTTTACAGAACTTGCCTGGCGTTGGGGAGAGGCACGGGCTCCACCCTAAGGGCCCCCAGGAGAGGTTTAAGCATCCCCACCCCCTGTAGCTCCAATAGCTCCAGCTTTCCATTCCGTGGCCCTTCTTTTTGTGTCAACGTGTTTTCTGTTTGTTCTCTGCTGTCTCCGTGTCTAGAACAGTACCTGGCACAGGGTAGGTGCCCAATAAATACATGACTGAAGAAGACAGAGGCAGACAGGCCAGATGTGGCTGCTGCCCTCACAGGGTTGACAGACTAAGGGAGGACACAATGGCTAAATACAAAATCCCAAAGGAACATAGTAAACTTGGAGCTTGGGCACGGGCTGTGGGTGAGGGGTGTGGTGCTGGGGGGAGAAAAGCCCATCAGAGCAGGCCTCCTGGAAACAAAGAAATGAGCTGAGAGCTGAATGGGAGGGAGTGAGGGCTACCCAGAGGAACCGAGAGGGAATTGTGGGCAAAAGGATGGGATACTTTCTGCACCAGCTCTGGCCCATGCCCACCTCTCCCAGGGCAGGCCCCCATCTGCTCTGGCATTGATACTTGACGATCTTGTCATGTCCTCATTTGGGGGCACAGGGAGGGCTGAAGCTCAGAGGGGGAGAGTAACCCAGCTGGCCCCCAACCAGGTGAGTTCCACCCGCTAGCACTGATCTCTCCTGGATGGGGCTGGATACCTGGAGAGGGACTGGGCTGCTCTCTGCCCCCACTTCCTGGGCCCTGCAGCCTGGGCCATGGCTGGTCCATGTCCTCCCTGGCAGGGAGTGGCAGCATGTGTGCCAGCTTCCAGCGCTCTGGCTGGGGCCCCCGGCCTGCTGGGCTGGCCTCTCACCCGGACCTAGCTCCCTGGCACGTGTGCCTCTGCATGTGGCCAGTCCCTTCCTCAACTGCTCTTTACATGCCTGGTCCCTGAATCCTCACCGCAGCCAGGGGGGCTGGCACTAGCTTCTCCAGATGGGGAAACTGCCCAGTGTCACACAGGGACTTGTGTCCAGGCCTGTGTCACCAAAGTTTGCGCTCTGAACTGGCACTTGCAGAGCCTTCACCTGCTGGCTCTGGCAGCCTGAGTGGCACTGCAATCCTCAAGCCCTCGGGCAAGCAGCTACTGCTTTCCAAGGATCCCACTGCCGTTGGCAGCATCACTGTTCCCCACACCTCCACTGTCATCAGGACAGACTTGTCTTCCACCTTCCGGCATCTCTATTTCTCTCCCCTTTGGCTGTATTTCAATCACCCTCCTTCTTCTTCAGCCAGAAACACAAGGCCTTGCCCACCTGCCAAAAAGCACCAGTGGCAATGGCCATTTGTTCTGTTACTTGGTCATAGCTCTAGGTCAGAGAACAGTTCTTCATCAAATGTTTCTTGGGCATCCAACCTGATCGGGGCATGGCAGGGGCCAGGCAACATGTGTTAATTTCTTCATTCACCAAGCACGGAGCATGGAGTGAGGGAGGGAAGGAGGAGGGAAGGAAAGAAGGAACGGAGAAAGGGAGGAAGGGAGAAGGAAAGAAGAGAGGAAGGAGGATAGAAGGGTAGAAGGGAAGGATGGGAGGATAGAAGGAAAGGTGTGGTGGCGTGTGCCTGTAGTCCCAGCTACTTGGGAGGCTGAAGCGGGAGGATCACTTGGGGCCAGGAGTTCAAGGTTGCAGTGAGCTATGACCATGCCACTGCACTCCAGCCTGGGCAACAAAGCAAGACTCTGTTGCTAAAAAAATTTTAAAAATTAAAAAAAGGAAGAGGGGAGGTGAGAGGGACGAAGGAGGGAAAAAGGAGTCCTTTAAGTCAGCTGAGCTCCTCCAGACCTTGATTTGGCCCTCGCCGTTCAACAGCAGACTTGGGCTTGAGCCTCTGACCAGCCAGATGGCTGAGAAATTGATTAACAGCTTGAGCCTCAGTTTTGTCATCTGTAAACAGAGCTGGTAACAGTTCTGACCTCAAATGAGATGCTGTGTGCTGCCTTTGCACTCTAAGTGGCCTGGCACATGCAGGCTGTCAGGTTACCCGAGTGCACCTGGTAAGTTGAGTCCTTGAGGATGAACAGCACTTGCCAGAGGGACATAGTGGGTGTTGGGGGGAGAGAATGACAAAGGCATCACGGGCAAAGGGAGCAGCTTGGGCAAAGGCAGGGGACGTGTGTGGCTGGAGCACTGGTTGTGCGGAGGGAGGGGTATGGGAAGTGAGGCTTTGTATGGGCACAGGGAGGTTGAGGCAGAGCTTCACCACCATGCACTAGATGGGGGTCTAACTCGTGTGCCCAGCTTCCCAGCCGAGTGATGCAGGGCAAACTGCTTCTCTCAGGGCCTCGCTTTCCTCTCTTGTCAAACAGAACATTTGAGCACTGCTCTGTGGTGCCTGTGAGCTCAGTGGTGGGTGTACACGTCCAGCGCCCAGTGGCCATGTCGCATGAGAATGCCCAGTGCCATTTCCTGCCTTCTTTTCCCTGTCCTCTTGCCTACTGGGGAACTCCTGCCATCCCAGGCCCCTCCCCCAGTCTCTGTCAGGCTCCTCCTCGGAGTCTCCACACCTCACCAAACCCACGCCACCCTCTGGCATTTTCCTTGATGCCTCCCCAGGATGATGTGAACTCCTTGGGAGCAGGTGCCGCCTGTGTATCTCCCTCTCTGGGCCTGCGCCTGAGGTTTAGTAGGTGAGCACCTGGGCCCCCATGCTGACTGCAGGAAGGAACAGCATGTGATAAGTGTGAGCAGGGGGGCTGGGGCCGAGGAGGAGGAGGCTACTTCTGATGAGGGGCTTGGGGAGGTGTCACAGAAAAGCCAGGTCTGAATGAATAGGGTTTGGCTGAGTGGAGGGAAGATGGTGTGACCAAAAGCCAGGCTTGCTACTGGCAACATTAAAGCTTTTGGAGCAGGAGGGGGGCCCCAAGGGCCAGGCAGCTTCTCCACTGGGACTGGGTACACTTCCTGTGTGCTTGTGTAGCAGGAGCACTCTGCAGCTCAGAGCCTCAGCTCCACACCTGCAAAGTGGGTGCCAGGGGCCATCTTGCAGGGCAGTGGCAAGGGTGCAGGAGAACACCTTGGCAAAGGTGAGTCCTCAACATTCAGCCTCTCCTGATCCCACCCTTTATTCCCAGCTTAGCACATCAAGGTCAAAAGCATGAATTGTGCTTCCTCAGCTGGCTTGGAATTTCTGCCGGCAGGGGTCCCTTTCCCTCTGTGGCCCTCCACAAACAGAAGCAGTTTCCAATAAAGCCGTGTTCCTTCTTTGAGCTGGACCCACTAAGGGCAGGCCCTATGCACACAGCAGGACCACAGAGTTAGTCCCCAGACTTCCAAGTCTTCCATGACTCTGGAGAGCTGGTGGAGTCCCTCATACACGTGCCAAATTTCATTGAACACCCAGTGTGCTGGCCCTGGGAGAGGTGAGAGGAAGGCAGGGTCCCCAATCACATGGGGCTTGTCATCTAGTTTCCCTCTCCTCCCCTGTGTCAAGCCTGCGCCCCCAACATGCTGTGTGGGAGGCCAGCCTTATTCCAGGCTATATTCTCTCCACTGCCCTTTCCTTCTTTCCTTTCAAGGGAAACCCAGTGTACTGAGAAATGGAAAAAAACTTCTTAACAAGGCCTAAATACATTGTGAGCTATGCCCTTCTCTCTGCTCTGCCTCCTAAGGTCCAAACCACCAGCACCTCTTTGCCTGGATGACTCCAATGGGCTTCCAAGTGGCCCCTTCTTGGCTTCTTGTCCCCCTACCCATCTCTGTTCCCCATTCTCTGGTAAGAGTAATCTTCAAAACATACATCTGGCTATGCAGTCGATACATCCATCAGAGGCCTCTCACAGCACATGGAATAAAAGCCAATCCTTCCAGTTTCTACAGGGCCCACCATGTTCTGTCCCCTGCCTCCCTCCCTCCCTGTAATCTTTCTTACTCCATCTGGCCACCCAGACAGCCTCATGGTCCTTCTCAGCGCTATTTCCTCTGCTTAACACACTCTCCTCCAGTCTTCCCATCCTACAGGTCCCAGCATTGGCCCAGGAGCCAGCATCCCAGCCTAGAGCAGCAGCCTAGCTGGCTGTGTGACCTTGGCCAAGCCACTGCTTCTGTTTCCTGCAAAATGACGACGTCAATGGTAACCATCTTACAGGGCAGTTTCGAGGATTAAAGAAAATAAAGCATGAAAGAGGGTCTTGCACTTCGTAGGTTCCAGTGTGCTATTATTATTTATATCATGTCTTCAATGAGGCCTCCTGATCTCCCAGTGAAAAGTAGGTCCCCACAGTCACTTTCCCATCACCCAGTTTTCTTTTCTTCATAGAGCTTAGCAGGGCCTGAAATAATCTTGGTTATTCAACTATTTCAAGCAATCTATATTTATAGTGCACCTACTATGTGCCAGGCACTGATTGTAATTGTCACCCGATTGTACTGTCCGTAAAGGCTGGGACTCTGCCGGCCCGGTTCACCTTTCACCCATGCCTCCCTAGCACTGTGACAGGCACACAGTAGGCGGCTTTACAAGGCCCGTGCGCCCCGCCCCTTCCGCCCCGCTCCAGGAAGTGCGAGGGCTCCAGCCGCCAGGCGGCCGCAATGCATTCTGGGAAGGCAGCAGCACCAGATCCAAGATGGCGGCCAGCAGGAGGCTGATGAAGGTAAAAGCCATTCTCCGGCGCCGGCCGGGCGGGGGGCGGCGTCCCGGGCCCCGGGCCACGGCGGCGGGCCGGGGCTCCTCGGGGCGACGTTGCCTGGCCTCCCGCCCTGCGTAGCCTAGCCGCCTCCACAGGCCGCGTGCGGGTTGAGGGAGCTAACGGGGCCGCCTAGGCCGCAGCCTGGGCGGGAGCGCCAGGCCGCGCTGAGAGCCGCCGCCGGCCCCTCCGCCCGGCCCGGGGCGTTCACTCCGCCCGGAGCCCGGCCGCATCCCTCCCTTGCGGCCGCCGCGCCCCAGGCCGAGGGCGCCGGTGATGTGGGGGCCTGGCCTGGGGGCCCCAAACTGGGCGCCTGTGGGGAAGGCCCGAGCTCCGGAGCCCCGGACGGGAGCCCGCGCCGCGGAGCCGCCCCGCCCTGGGTCGCGGCGCGCCGGGCTTGGAGCTCGGCTCTGCCACTCCGCAGCTCGGGAGGCTGGGAGGCTCGGGCTAGGAAAGGAACGAGGAGACCGGGCGACCAAAGTTAGGTCAGTTTGTTGGTGGGTCGTTTGAAATTGTGCTGGGTCCTAGCAAACTGTCGCCTTGTGACTGCAGAGTCACACAGCGGGCAAGTTCCAACTCCAGGAAGACGTGGGTTCGGCCCCGATCGCGGTTCTTCTTCCCTATCCACCACTTAGTCGTCCAGATCTTCTTTTCGTGATGAAGCAAAGTGCTATTTTTTTGAGGGGGTGGGGGTTGGCTTCAGTCGTTCGAGTCAAAACGGGCCAAAGTTTATAAAAATAACTTGGTACTTTGGATCTTGAATGCAGCACGGTGCTTTCTCGCTAATTGGCTCCTTCTGTGAGGAACACAGATGCTAAATTGGCTTAGTTCTTTCGCCAGTGGATTTGCCAACGTCCTCCGGAGTCGACCCCGCCGACGTTTGTGAGTCGGTTGCTGGGTAGTGCTACCGGGCTGCACCGGGCCGGAAATAAAAAGGGTCCAGGAGCTGGTTTCCTGAGGGGAGATAAAGAGTGGAGGTTCGTCCCGGACAAAGCAGTGCTTGCTAGAATTAGACATTGGACTTGGAGTCACAGCCTCTGGGCCCTCCCTCCCTGGGAATGTTTCCTTTCTTTTGTTCACTAAGGGCTAGAGAGGACATTTAACTTTATGAAACTGGAGTGGAAGTGGGCGCAAAAGAACAGTCAGCAGATGCCAGACCTCTCCTCATCTCTTCTGCCAGTGATAACCACAGTTCATCCAGTGACTCAGATGAGAGGGCTGTTAATCGCTTATTTCCTTACTGTACTCCCCAAAGCAGTTGTCCATTAAGCCTTGCAGATTGAATTTTAGAAAGATTTCTTTAGTGCATGCCTTGCTTTCTAATCTTACTGAAATTACTTGAATCCACACCCTTATCTCTCAGGGCCCTCATGAGTGCTCTCCTTTCCTGACTTCCCTCTATGGACACCAGAGTTGTTCTAAAGCAAATATTTAATTTTTTCACTCCTGTTAGAAACCTCTATGGTCTTATTGTCCTCAACAGTTAATCCTAACCTCTTACTTGGCATGCAAGACCTTTCTTAGACTGGCTGAAAACAATCTGTTCAGCCTCACCCCCTACTCTTTGGTTTCCCGCTATTCTTGGCACCTAATTACAGAAGCTACCATTTTTCCAGCTTTTACTCTGTGCAACTCTGGACTTCATATTCATGATCATGTTTAATCCCTGTTAAGTAGGCATTATTATTCCCATTTTGTAGATGAGGAAAGGGAATGCAGAGAGATTTGTTGGCTTGCCCTGGGTTACCTAGCTAGGGAGAGAGTGAGTTTGATCTAACAAAGTTCTGTCTTGACTCTAGAGCAAAACCTCCTGCTTACTTGCTATGTGGTGTCCCTTTACACGTGCTGTTTACCCTACCTGAGAAAGGCTGCCTTTTCCTCCCTTCTTCTCCATTCTAGGGAAATCCTGGCTCAATTCCAATGCTAACTACTCTGAACACTGGCACGCCCCACCACGCCAGTCACCCTTCAGAATGAGTTGTTGCCTTCTTTTTTTTTTTTTTTTTCTATATATTTTTAGTTGTCCGATTAATTTCTTTCTATTTTTAGTAGAGACGGGGTCTCGCTCTTGCTCAGGCTGGTTTCGAACTCCTGAGCTCAAACAATCTGCCCGCCTCGGCCTCCCAGAGAGCTAAGATTACAGGCGTGAGCCACCGTGCCCTGCCCAGTTGCCTTCTTTATGTGACCACAGCACTTTCCTTATATTTCTCTTTGAGCACTTGTCACAATCTGATTTGTGTTACACACTTGTTTTTCCTACACTGGGTTCTGAGATCCTGAAGGGCAAGGATCTTGACCTAATTCATCCTGTTATCCCCCTAGCCTCACCAAGTTGACCCAATTTGGAATCCCCAGACTCTCAGGGGTCTGAGAGGGAACTTATTATGGTTTTTAAATTATTTTTGTGTTTTCAAAAAATTGGAGCTCAGAAAAAATATGTAACATTAAGTACTTATAAGATGCTAGGTTATTTGTATAAGCTCTTGTCAACACTCAAAGTTAGTGGATTATTGTCTTTATTTTTTACAAATGAGGAAATTGTGAGGTTTAGGTAGGTTAAGAGAGTTATTAATTATTTAGGTGGAATAGTAGACCATGGTGGAGAGAGATAAGATGGCAAATCCCCCGGCTCCAAGTCTCAAAGTCCACGCCTCTTGTTACCCTACCTTCATTTCACACTGCAAGGAGGAGTGTGTTCAGTTTCTTAAGTTGTGGATGGAAATTCTTTTAATTCAGTAGGGGAACACTGATTCTGTGGTGTTGATCATTGGCTCTGAGAGTCAAAGTTTAAGCCTCATTGGTTAAAAAAAATAAAAAGGAAGAAAAATTATTGATGCAGGTTGATCAACAGAGTCTTTCAAAACAGGAAATAATAAAAGTGATTTTCGATGGCGAAAAATTGGGACTTAGTGCCTGGAATAGTGTGTCTTAGGCAGAGCAAGCAAACAGATGTTGAATGATCAAATTAATTACATTTTAAAGAACTTTAGATTTCCTTTAAAAATCTTTTTCTAGGACACTCGGCAGCAAAGATTTCTTGGTTAACAATAGACTGTCTGCAGATAGTGTAAAATACTGTTATTAAAGTAGAGTGATTTGCATATACCAGGCTGAGAAGTTATTTTAGGCAAACCGAGTATGATAAAATCTTTGATTTCAAAAAATTTGCCAAGGCCGGGCGTGGTGCCTCACGCCTGTAATCCTAGCACTCTGGGAGGCCGAGGCGGGCGGATTGTTTGAACTCAGGAGTTCGAGACCAGCCTGAGCAAGAGCGAGACCCCGTCTCTCCTAAAATTAGAAAGAAATTAATTGGATAACTAAAAATATATAGAAAAAATTAGCCGGGCATGGTGGCGCATGCCTGTAGTCCCAGCTACTCGGGAGGCTGAGGCAGGAGGATCGCTTGAGCCCAGGAGTTTGAGGTTGCTGTGAGCTAGCGCCATGGCACTCTAGCCCGGGCAACACAGTGAGACTCTGTCTCAAAAAAAAAAAATTTACTCTTCCCAACAAAATTGAACAGCTCTTGAACTCAAGATTTGTCTTGGAATCTTACCCTGTGCATTTTCTCTTCCTGTCCTGCGTAGACGTCCAGTGCAGTGACAGTCATTGTGTCCAAAGATGAGCACAGGTGCTTTGGAAGGCTGTGACAGGTGCCAAGCAGTGGGTGGGGGTTTGAAGGCAACTCTCTAACATGTAGTTGCAGTCCTAGAAATAATACCATTGCTTCTTGTCTTTTCTTTCAGCCTTGAAGCAGAAAGCTAAGAAAATTACTTCTGATGGCCATTCAGTTTCTCCTGCTGTCCCTTGCCACACACAGTGTCTTTAGAATTGCAGAGTCTCGAGGGGCCTTGGAGGGCAGATGCCAGTGGCCTCACTTTACGGGTGAGGAGGCCGAGGCCAGCAGCAGAGCCGAGCCCACCGCCCAGGTCTCCTGCTCTCTGGCCCTGCTCCTGCTTTTTCCAGGGCTGCTTTGGGTTTTGAGGGAGGGCTGGGGTGGAGAGGAGGATTCATTTCAGGTTAGGGGGTTGTTTGCATTTTGTTTGTTCTGGTTTTTGAGAGTTCCAAGCCTAAGTTGATTATAGATTTCTATATTTCACTTTCTTGTCCAATTCTGCCTCCACCTTCCTAGCATAGTTCAGCAGGGGGTGAAATTCTATTTTGACAGCCACTAGTATAGCTGGCATGTTTGCAACCACAAGCAGTTACTAGTGTCAAAGTCGGGACTCATGATGGTGCTCCGTGTCTTTCTGAGAGGGGCCACAGCCTGACTCTATGGTGGATGGGGGAGAGGGTATAACTCAGAAGTTGAACAACCTTTGAGCCCTTTTTCCGTTTTTTTTTTTTTTTTTTTTTCTCCTTTTTTAAGAGACAGTCTTGCTTTGTCGCTCAGGCTGGAGTTCAGTGGCCTGATTGTAGCTCACTGCAGCTTCAAACTCCTGGATTCAAGTGATCCTCCCACCTCAACCTTCTTAGTAGCTGGGACTACAGGTGTGTGCCACCATGCCCAGCTAATTTTTTTTTTTTTT
>NW_012145634.1:219737-222744 GCF_000956105.1 Propithecus coquereli
TTTAGGAATTACAATGTTAATGAAACATTGAGTACATTTTAATTTGTAAGCAGCTAATTCAACATTGATGGCAACAGCCAGATTGTAACTGTTGCTTCAATTAGGATGGGGAATTTGCTACAAAAGCCAGAAGGGAAACCTGTAAGTGTGGCTTCAGGAAACCGATTTCCCTCTGATCATTTCTCTGCATCCCACACTGCACACATCTCCCTCAGGGGCCCTTCTGTTCAGTATTTTCCCAGAAGGGCTTTTCTCAGAGGGGAAATTAGTGGATTTAGAGGGTGTCCATGTGGACATTTTATTACTTATTTTGGCACCACTGTTGAGATAAGGAATTGAGATTTGTAGCTTCCTTTTAATGCTATTTAAATGATGTTCTCCCAGAACCCCATATTGGTGTACTTCAGTCCATAATCACATGTGAGCAAGTAGGAGGAATCATGAAATAACAGTTCATTCCTTGGAATTCATTGTACTAATTAATGAACTAGTTTGCTCTTTAGTATAGGTTTAGATTCTCCCACCGAGGTTGGGTAATTAACGTAATAGAGCAGTGACTGTGTCTGGTGGTGTTGCATGTGTCAGGGAGGTGAGGGGAGTTTTATACATGATGTTATGCCAGTGTAAATGCCCTGACTCCACTGGGGTTTTGCAAATTGAGACTAGCATTGCATCTTTTATCCTGAATTCATGCATTCCAGTAAGTTGGGACTGCTTCAGCCTCCCTTAATGATGTTCTTTGTAAATGTTTCTCTATTATAATAAAAGAGAATTGGACAGGCGCTGGGAAAGAGAGTATACTCAATTATTCGAACATTTGGGACCTTTTAAGATATGTGCTAGAACAAAACACTTGTCTCAGGGTACTGGGGCCTTTTCTAATCTTGTTAAAACTCTAAATTAGGAAGGTGTTGATTTAGTGTTGTACTATACCAGGTCACTTGAAAGTATTCTCATTTTATTGAAACATTTATCACTAAATGTTCAAGAGACATTTCTATTTTCTCTGCCACAATAGTAAGTTAGGAATTAAAGCATAGAGAACCACAGAGAAATCCCTCCTGAGCCTCAACTAGACCTGTGGGCATGTAAGGCCAAGCGCATCCTGCGACTCTCCCTTTCTGGCCCCACACTTCTCTTACTCCTGTCTTTCTTGCTTAGTTAATGGTCCGCTTTTCTATTCAGTCTCCCAAGGAAAAACCCGGGGGAGTTTGTCTCAACCCTTCCTCCTGTGTCTAGCCACCTGCCAGGTTCTCTGAACCACACCTTCGATCTTTGGTCTCTTTCTTCCATCTCCACTGCCACTGCCTTAGTTCAGGCCATTGCCATCTGTGGGGGACACGTGCTTCGCATTCCTCTGGGGTTTGTTTGTGCTCCTTACCAGTCAGTCTGCCCTCTGTCCCACGTGATTCCTAACGAGCGGTGCATCAAAGTAGTGTGCGGTATGCGGAGCTTTAGAAAAATGCACATGGCCAGGCCCTGGTCTCATAAATTGGAACTGAATTCAGTCGGATGAGAATGAGGCTGGGACTCTGGATTAAATAGTCCACATTCCTTAGCATGTTCCTTCAAGGTCTGGTCTTGCCAGCCTGGTCTCTCCCCACTTGCCTGTGGAATCCCCTAAACACAGCATGCCTTGCGCACTCTCGATTTCTTCATTGGCGTCTCTGTCTCTTCTCTGCACCAGGGTAACTTCTTATCCCTTGAGATTCAGCTCATCTGGGCTCTGCCCTTGAGGATTTCATAGAGGGGGACATCCACTCTGTGCTGGATGTATGCCAACTGAATAGTGGCATGGAGGGGAGGGAAAGAGCCCTTGACATTGAGGAGGAAGTGGAACTTAGCCTGCCTGGCCCTTTAAGAATGAGTAGGGTTTTAGCAGTTGAAGAAGAAAGGGACCTGGTGGCCAGGGAGGTTGAGTCTCTTTCCTCCTCTAGAATGGCTGTGGGCAGTGGCTACGAGAGATGCCCTGAGGAGCCCCAAAGACAGTCTACCTACTCCTTCATACCGGCTGCCTGCTTCTGACCTTGTGTTGTCCCTGCTGTGGGTTTTAGTTAGGCCAGCCCCTCAGGTGCTTTTCAGAAGCACTGGGAAGCTCGCCTGGTTTTACCCTATTTTGGCATGTCCAGTGCACCTGGTTCCTCCAGAACTAGGAGCCCTCCCTCTGCAGGGCTGGCCTTGGCAGGGCAGGTTCTCCTGCCAGCTACTGGAAGAGCTGCCTCTCTGTGAAGGGATGTCAGTAAGGGTGATGCTGATGGACTTAAGGACAGGTGGCAGAGAGATGCCATCGCCTTTAGGTTGAGGGGTCAGATATATATACACACATATCCTTAGCTGCAGCATCCAGGAGAAATGACACTCCACTTGTGGGAGATTTTGCCTGAGCATGTCTCTGGCCAGCTTCATCCTGTGTGTGCTTGGAGGGCACAGATAAACCTCACTCCCCCCCTCCCCCCACCAGTAAAAAAGGAGGAGGAGAGGGGCTTTCGCACAGAGCAAAGCTATTGAGAGAGAGACTGTAGCATAGTGGTGAGAGTTCAGGTTCTGGAGTTTGCATCCTGAGCCTGCCATGTCTTCGCTGAGTGATCCTGGGCAAGTTACTTAACTTCTCCGTGCCTTAGTTACTTCATCTGTGTGTGAAGGTTAAGTGAATTAATGCATATGAAGTGCTTAGAAGAGTGCTTGACATATACTGAGTATGTGCTACTTGTAGATATTATTGGGAGTGAGCAAGACATGATCCAGAGCAGTGAGGCCACCAGCCTAGCAGGAGGGGTGGGTTTGCAGGAGTGGCAGGAGATGGTGCTGCAAAGGTGGGTTGAGGCCAGATAGGGGTAGGCCTGCCTGGACATGGCCTCACCACTGAGACAGAGCCCCTTGTCATCTGTGGTGCTGTCCTACCTCCACGTAACCTATGCTGTAGGGTTGTTGAAAGGGTTACCTAGCTGTGTGAACATTTCTTTGTTTAAAAATATTTACTCTTGGCCGGGCGCGGTGGCTCACGCCT
>NW_012145634.1:224014-274258 GCF_000956105.1 Propithecus coquereli
TTTTTATACTTTGTATTCTTTATATGTAGGCTAAGATGATTTGAATATCATTAGATTTTTTTTTTTTTTGAGACAGTCTCACTGTCTTGCCTGGGCTAGAGTCCTGTGGCGTCATCCTAGCTCACAGCAACCTCAAACCCCTAGGCTCAAGCGATCCTCCTGCCTCAGCCTCCCAGGTAGCCGGGACTACAGGCACGCGCCACCATGCCCAGCTAATTTTTTCTATTTTTAGTTGTTTGGCCAATTTGTTTCTATTTTTAGTAGAGATGGGGTGTCACTCTTGCTCAGGCTGGTCTCGAACTCCTGAGCTCAAACGATCTGCCTGCCTCGACCTCCCAGCGTGCTAGGATTACAGGCGTGAGCCACCACGCCCGGCCCAGCTAATTTTTTTGTAGAGACAAAGTCTCACTATGTTGCCCAGGCTGGTCTCGATTTCTTGGCCTCAAGCAGTCCTCCTGCCTCAGCCTACCAAAGTGCTGAGATTATAGGTGTGGGCCACTGTGTGTGTTCTGAGGTGGTTTGTAAAATGTCTGCTTCATACCAGTGGACCTCTTGTTAAGAAAACTCAACACACAGAAACCGAAGCTTCTAGAAGGATTCTCCATGTGTTTTACACGGGCAGTTCCCATTGTACCCACTTGTCCTGTGTCAGGCTTTGTGTCGTTTTGTGTGTTGTGGACAGACTTGAATAGGTTGGTGTCCCAGCCTTTGAGAAGCTCTCAGACTGGGGGGCCGCTGGACGCTAGAGTGTGTAATGTAGGTCAGGAATGCCAGGCACACCCGTGTTCAGAGGGAGACGGAAACACATTCCGGGAGCGAGGCCCGATGGCCAGAAGCTGCCTATGTGAAAGCTTGCTCAGTTGGGGCCTTGGCCACACTCCGCCATGCTGCCGGGGGAGCTGTGGGCAGTACGTTCCTTGAAGCCTGTGTTCGAGTGTTCTCTTCAGTCATGTCCTCTTAGAATGACCTCCTGAGAAGGGACCCACCTGCGTAGAGGTGGTGCGCGGCAGTGGAGTAACAGGGATCTGAGTTCGGATGTTGATTTCTGCTTTCAACTTGATCATGTTGTCTGTTTGAGCCTCAATATTGTACAAAGAGGAAAACGAAACGACTTCATAGAGTTATGATAACAGCCGAGTATATTAGTTGTGATAAATACTGCTGACCTGTGGAAGGGGTGGTGTGTTGGCATGGGGCACACCCTATTTGTTGGATATTGAGACAAGAGAATGACATTCAAGGGCTCTGAAGCCTTACGTGTAGATTTGCAGCGTACTGAATTACATTCAAAGTCAGGATTTAGTGTCATTGCCAGCAGTTGCCTTGTGCAAACTTGGAAAGTTTACATTTGTGTTAAAATTAGTCACTTTGATAGAGTTACACAAAAGCAGGGGGTAGCTGTTTCAAGTTACTAGTGTCCTACCAGTTGTGTAGCTGGTATTCAATAGATTTAAGGCAGGTTTGTGTAACTTTGCTCAGACATCCCGCTCCATCTGCCAGGTTTTGTTTTGCCTGGACGGGAGGAGCCTAGAAACATTCCTTGCACAGTGCAGACACTTACTGCTAGCTTCGAAGGGCTGGGGAATATACTGTATATGTTCATGCTTTTGTTGTTGCAAATATCGGGAAGTACTATTCCAGAGCAAGCTGAGCCCTCCTAGGGTCCCAGCTGCTCTACGTGTTTCCGATGGAAGTGTTAACCACTCTAACCCACTGCTTTGGGTAGCTGAGATGTTCACAATAGAGTGATTCCAGCTCTGGTTCTAGTCCTGGGCCTGCGCTCTATAAGTTCTGTGACTTGGGCCTCTCTGAGTCTTGGCTTTACCATCTGTAAAATGGGTCTAATATGCCTGATTGGCCCATTTCAGGGGTATGGTGCAGCTCTGATTATGTCCCATGTGCTGGGAATTATGTCCCAGTGCAGAATGTTGTGATTGGCCACTTCTCATTGCCAGGACTGCCTTTTCCCTAGCATCTCTCTGTTTCTTTTCTTTGTTTGAATTTCAAAGGTGATGACACTCCAAACTGATGCCTTTGAGAAGAGTGTGGTGGTGATGTGCTTGCTGCTAGCAAGACCCCTGCCTTATATTTCAGGTCATTTGTGAAAACACTGTGCTAACGACCATGAACATAATTCATTTCTAATTTAAGACCCTGTGAGTTCTGGTCATAGGCTGTCAACACTATATCATATCCAAGTCATGTTATGTAGAATAGAGAATGTGTGTTGGTGCCTTGACACTGTCTTGGATTTTAAGAAATGTGATACAATCATGGAAGGAAATGAAATTAACACTAATCGAATACCTACCAGGTATGCTAAGTATTAAGCACTACATACAATTTCCTGTAATTCTCAGTAGAGCCTTGTGAAGTGGGTTTCTCACCATTTTTCAGGTGAGACAGTAGACTCGGGCTTTCTGGTGTGAAGGGCAGGGTGAGTTTTGAGCCCAAGTCTGTCTGGCTCCATAGGCTCTTTCTAGTCCACTGGCAATTTGGCAACCATTGAAAGCAACCACTTGCTAAATCAAAACATCATTGCTATGTATCTCACATAAAATTAATGTTGAAGAAAATGGTTGGGAATTGGAATATTCTGATTTTATTGCCTATAGGAATCTTCAGAATAGATAACAGTAAAATAAGCAATATAAGCCACAGTAAGCATTCACTTTTTAGGTATTTTATTTTTTAGAGATGGAGTCTTTCTGTGTTGCCCAGGCTGGACTCGAACTCCTGGGCTCAAGCAGTCCTCTTGCCTTAGCCTCCCGAGCAGCTGGGACTACAGACACGCGCCAGCCACCATGCCTGGATCAAGCATTCACGTTTTAAAAAAAGTTTCAGAACACCTTCTGGGTTTCTGTGACCTCTTGACTTTTTGTGGTCAGAGAGATTTCTTCCATTGCTTCCATCTGCCTACCTCAGTGGGAGGTTTTAGTCCTTTCAGGAGCTTGTTTCTAGCTGTGGAAATGACACCCTGCAATCAGGGCCTCGATTTTTTTCCTTGCTAAAGGACTGGGTGACACGAATGGTGGTTCTTAAGCAGTGGTACATATCACAGTCACCTGAGCATTACCCGGACAAGATGCCCATCCCGCCCAGTGGGCTGATACAGGAAGTAGGTCCCTCGTGGGGCCTAGGCACAGTTAGTCTCTCCCTCTTCCTCCCCCGCCTGCCTCTGTGCCTGTGAATACTGAACAGCCAGCCCCCTGGGCCCTCGGACAGATGCCCTGGCTGAGAGCCTGGTCCTGATGTCAGTGCCCCAGCGTTAGTAAACGCTCCAGCCAAACCCACTTCCTTGCTGCTTCCCTCACGCCCCTGATGATTTCTGTCCTGTGTCTGCACATGTTTCCCACACATGGACACCTGTTCTCTTCTTTCTAGTAGTTCTCTTTTCCCCCTTCCTTCGAGGCCCATCTCAGAGCCTTTCTTCCACAAAGCCCTTCCTCTCCGTTGGTGTCTGCTGGGCTTCCCTTGCTTTGACCTAAAGATTCCTTAGAGGAGCATTTCTCAGGTCTTTTTACTCAGCTTCAACAGCCAAGAAGATGGTGTCAGCTTTACTTTCTGTATTTTTTTAGGAATATAATGCACCTTTTTTCATTTAACAAATGTAAAATGACATGATGATACTGGATATGCTTGTTCGCACTGTGCAAGTGCCCTTGCATTGAGACCAACTGTCCATAGCATTATCTGACATCTGGAGCATCCCTGGCTGGCCTCACTCAGTATTTCTCCGCACCACCCTTCACGTGCTCCTGTGGCACTGGCTTCAGAGGAGATCCAGCAGGGCATCTAGCACAGCCCTGCCCAGTGCAGGTGGCTTCTTTCTGACAGCCTCGGCCAGTGGCTGCCTGCTTCCCCCCGCCCACTTCAGTATCTACAGTGACATGGCAACTTGCTGCCCATTGATCAGGGGGCTTGGGCCACATGGAATTGGCATTAAATGCTAACAAAGTTGTGGTACTGAGCTGAAAGATGCCTGGAATAGCTAACGCTTGTTGGCCCTGACTCTTTTTTCTTCAGTCATATAGAAAATTGAATCCCTCTTTGCAGGTGAACTGTTTCACATTTGAAGACAGATACTATGTCATCTTCAAATCTTTTCTCCAGGCCAGAAGTCCCTGGTTCTTTCGATTGTTCTTGGTAGGATAAGGTCCTTGCAGCTCTTGTCCTGAGCAGCCTCCATTTGATGCGGTCTTCTAAAGTGCAGGTCCCAGACTGGATTCGGCATTTGCCTCTGAATAGCTCAGGGTGGCATGGTCATTAAACACGCACACACCTTTGATCTAAACCAGCCAGTTTTTCATGCTGCTGCTAAGGCTGATGTCCTGTACCAGGTGAAGCGTTAATTAATTCTTTGGAACCACGTCCAGGCCGTTACTGTATCTCTAAAAGAATTCCATTCTAATACTCGGGATGTTATTTTGTCTTCAAGGACTCTTAGAGCCTTTTCAGTCCTCAAGCCTGTGAGCATTTGTTCCTCCCTGCACGTGTGGCACCTGACCATGTCTCTGCTCACTTCCCTCCAGGGTGACTCCAGGCTGCTGTTCTTTTAGCGTTGGACAATCTTCCTAGCTCTTCTTGATCCAGCCTCTACTTACCTATCTTGTCCAGAAATATCACAGTGGCTGTTGAGAGAAAGGAGCATCACATTAACCAGGGCTCTGGGGGCTTCTTAGAAGAAGGGGCATTTCAGAGAGGCTTTGAAAGATGAGCAGGTTTGGAACATGGGGCTGAGGATAGGCCAGCCAATTGTGGCTGTCCTGCCAGGAGACATCCTGGAAAAAGATACAGAGGGAGGAAATCGCCAGGCTGACCTGGGATTCTGTGTACTGCCCATTTGGGCTACACCAAGAGGTATTAGTTGGGCTCATTGAGGGGGGTTCCCTATGTGTTTTTTGGGGAGAAGAGTTATCTAGTGCTTTGGATTTCTTAAAGAGGACTGTGACCACAAATTAGTGGCTCCTGAGGGATTCTCAAACCTAGCCTTGTGTGAGGATTACCTGGGGAGTTTTTGGACAGTTTTCTAGGCCTCATCGTAGACTCCCCCAAAAAGAAAGAGAGACTTTGGCTGGGCGCGGTGGCTCACGCCTGTAATCCTAGCACTCTGGGAGGCTGAGGAGGGCGGATCGTTTGAGCTCAGGAGTTCAAGTCCAGCCTGAGCAAGAGTGAGACCCTGTCTCTACTAAAAAAATAGAAAGAAATTAGCTGGACAACTAAAAATATATAGAAAAAATTAGCCAGGCATGGTGGCGCATGCCTGTAGTGCCAGCTACTCAGGAGGCTGAGGCAGGAGGATCACTTGAGCCCAGGAGTTCCGAGGTTGCTGTGAGCTGGGCCGATGCCACGGCACTCTAGCCTGGGCAACAGAGTGAGACTCTGTCTCAGAAAAAAAAAAAAGAAAGACTTTGTTAGCTACTTCGCCAAAACTCAGGTGCATACACCTGTGCTGCGTGGCGGTGTGCTGGCAGTGCACAGCAGTCTCCTGCTCTGGCCCCTGCTAGGGCCCGGGACCCATCACTCTTGTGAGTGCTTGCCAAGCTCTTGGGTAGCAGTCCCTTTTTGCCACACTCCACACTTTGCCCTGGAGTGGGCATCAAGCTCTCTGGGCTGGAATTTCGGGGAATTGGCCTTTTCGTTTGTCAAGAGCTGGGCAGCACCCCTGAGTTCTTTCAGGTTCCCTCTATACACTGAAATCCACTTCTGAGCTCAGCAGTGGACCTCATTCTGAGAAGTGTTGCGCTCTTTCTCCCGGGCCACCTGCCCTGGCTAGGAAGCCTCCTGTCCCTGCCAGGGGAGGGAATGTGTGGGTTGGCTGATTCTGCTTTCTTTCCAACTCTTGTCTGTTGGTTTGTCAGTATTGCACCATCAGCCCCGAGCTGCTGACTCAGGCCACTTCTTGCTCTGAGTACAACTGAAACAAACCTTTGTGGGGGCATATTTTGTAAGCTCCTGTCATTCTAAGCTTTGGTCTTCCTAACTCTGTTCTAGGGCTGGGCCAGTTTTTCTTTGTCAGGGTCTTTCTTCCATCATTTGTGGTATCCTTTGAATTCAAACTCTTTGCATTTACGTTCGTTTCTTTAAATTCTTCATTAGGACCATTCTCAGTTCCAGGAGCACCATTTTGCTTGTGGGTTTACTGTCCTAAGGGTTTGAGTAATTTTGCCTTTTTGAGTGTCAGATCTTCAGATAAAACCTGTCTTTTCTCTGAATGATTTGAATCCATCTTCTTGAAGTTGTTTTCCTCAGTAGAGGCATGCATGGCATTTTGGGCTAAACATTTCTTGTCCTCAGGGCTGTCTTGTGCAATGCAGGACGTTTAGCATCCTGGCCACTGATAGCGTTAGTGGTTCTGAGCTGGGGCTCCAGGGGACATTGGGAAATTGAGGTGGGGCAGTGTCACAATACCTGGCATCCATCTCATGGGAAGGGCTCAGGATGCTCAGGTGTAGAGTCCTGCCTGGATGCTGGCAACACCCTGTGGAGAAAGCCTCTGCTACCGCGGGCGCTCAGCATTCCCTGAAGATGACAGGGCGTGTTTATCTCAGTTTCTTTCACTTCTGCCTTCTAATCAGTTCTTCCTTATTGGTTAGAATTATGCAAAGGCGAGTGCCTCTTCTGTCTTTGGAGAGCTTAATTTAACAGCAAAGTAAGTTGAAAGTTTCCCTGGTAACCCTGCTTTGAGTTCTCTGAGCCTCCCAACTCTGGTGTCATTAGTGTCTTCAGTGTGCCCATTCTTCTGCCTGGCCAGGAGGTGTGTGTCTTACTCCCAGGGCAGGAGTGCTGTTATCTTGATACCATGAATCTCCTTGATACCACAGCACTGATAGGTGCCCTCCCTGCACCCCTGCCCACAGTGCTCACTGCTTCCTCTCCTCGTTCTGAGCGAGACACAGTTTTTCACTGCCGTGTTGCACTTTCCCTATTTTTGTAATTCTTGTGAAATTTACCTTCTTGCATTTATCGCCCATATTTTGTATTGTTAGTATGTGGATTTACAGATTATTTTAACATTTGTTTTTCTCCTATGACTATTGGACATCGTCTCTGACATTATTCTTCTTTTTTAGTTGTCTAGTTTGAGAGTTCTGTCTGGAATGTTTTTTTCCTGGCTGTATTTGGTTTGAAGCATTTTGTTTGATAGGACTCAGGCCTTAAGGAACACGCATGGTATCTTCTGTCCCTAGCCAAATATCTTACCCTAGTATCTTGAGCCAAGGACCAGAAAGCCAAAATATAGCATTGGTACTGTATTTATAGACAATCTTTCCATCACAGGTCCTTTTCTCCTTACAAAGCCCCGGCTTCCCATCCGTTCACTAACCTGGTCATTAAGCAAATGTTAGATCACTGCTGTGAGCCAGGCCTGGCAGTGCTGGGGCTCCCTGACCCTTGCCCTTGTCAAGCTTATGTTCAGTTTGGGGAGTGGATGGAGCGGTAGTGTGGGCGTGGGACCTCTTCCCCTTCCTGAGTCTGCCCAGGCTGCATAATCCCCAGGGGGTGTTTCTGATGAGTTCTGGGTTAGGAGGACCAGGTGGCAGGTTGGAGTGGTCCCTCAGGTTCCATGCTTTCTCTCCTGTAGGTCAGGAAGAGGGGCCATGCCACCCTGTCCCCCACTGTGGGGATCTCAGCCCGGGCCGCTGGCTCCCTGCTCACAGCACTTTTGGGCCTTTCTTAGAAATGGATCCATCCCTCGGTGCTGCAGTGCATCTCCTCTCACTGAGCAGCTTCTTAAAAATCCCATGTTCAGGCTCCACCCACACTTGCTGGACCAGAACTTCTGGGACTGGGCCCAGGTCCAGGTGGCTGTGGTGGGCAGACAGGGTTGACAAGCACCCTGTGGGAAGAAACTCGTGCTTGTTGCCTGCCATGAGGCACTGCTGTGTCCCAACTGCCTCTTCTGTGTGTTAGTGCATTGAATGCACTCTCCTTCTCTGACTACTCGGGGCCAGGTGCCCTGTGCATCCTCCAACTCTGTGACACTGGCTCGTCTCCCTGTTCTGTGCCTGCGTAGCCCCAGTGTGCCTTATGAACTGCCGCCGTGCGATGGGCGTGTAGGGTGCAGAGGCTCTTTTTGGCTTGATATGGGGGCTGATAGGAGCCTCTGTGCTTTTGTGAGCCATGACACCCCACAAGGAGGGGCCTTCCCAGTTCTAGAGGGTATGTGGGCTGGACCAGAGGAAGCAGCCTGGCAGGGAAGGCAGGGCTCAGCTGGGTGCTGCTCAGGCTGCATGAGCGAAGGCGCCTGAGAGGTGTGGAGGAGGCTGCTGTGCCAGAGGCCGGGCTGAGGCGGTGGGGTGAAGTGGCACTCCAGGGGTCTGAGAGTGAAAGACTGTTGGCAAGGCTGGTGTGCTGGCGGGAGCGAGGATGCACGCTGGGCGGCTTGGGCTATAACACCTGCCGGACGTTCACTCGAGGTGTTGGGAGGCAACAGGAGATGTCAGGCTGGAGCACAGTTGAAAATCAAGTGACAGACAATTCTAAAGACATCTCAGGCACGTCCTGATGTCGTGAAGTTGCGCTTTGTGGATGAAGTGGCATTTGCCGCATTGACTGTTTATGTAATAATCACCCCTCGTTATTTGCAAGGGGTCCTGTGGCTTGCAGCATGGCTTCCCCTTCATTTTCTGCAGCTCTAGGTCTTATTACTTCTGTTTTGCAGCTGAGGAAACTGAGGTTTGGTGACGTTTTCCTGTCCCCTTCCCCATCCCATCCTGGATAGTTCTTTTTGCCGCGTGCCCATGTTGAGGTGGAGTCCTGAGATCGCGCTGGGTGGAGAGAGCTTTGTGGGTGTGCATCTGTATCTGGTTTGCTCTTCATTCCGGTGTTACTCCTCTTTGTGTTCTCGGCATCTGATGCATAGTCAGTGCTTAGTGAGTCTTGCCTGGAAGAAGTCAGGTATGTAGCACCTCAGTGTAGCTCCTGCTGCGTGTCTGCCAGTGCAGGGTGCTGGGGGTATTTAAACAGGCAGGTGAGCAACCCAGAGAGTAGGTGGTGCATCCACAGAAGCACGGTTCCCCCATCATGTCCGGGGGTGCACTGAGGTGGGGGCCTTGGTCTGGGGCACGGGCAGAGGCAGCAACCTCATGGAGGGGACCACCGTGGCTCCATGCCTCCTTAACTACACCAGACACGGTCTGTCCCTCACTCCCAAATTGTGTCATCGGTGGTGTCGTCACTTGGTTTAATTTGAGGGAGTCAGGAGGGATCTTAATATGTGGTGCTTTTCCCTATTTGACCCCCCTTTATGCTTTGTTAATCAACAGGAGCTTGAAGAAATCCGCAAATGTGGAATGAAAAACTTCCGTAACATCCAGGTTGATGAAGCTAATTTATTGACTTGGCAAGGGCTTATTGTTCCTGTGAGTATTGAACACTTCCACTTCTTATCAGATTGTTCTTTAAGGTGATGTGTGTGCTGTTGGGCCTATCTCTTTGCTCCTAAGTAGGCTCTTAGTCTAGGCAACCAGCAGAGGCACAGAAGAGGGCTGTCACTCTAGGGTGATAAGGTAGGGAGCGTAGCCTTGGGTTCCTGAGCAGAATCACATCTTTGCACTGGTTTTGTAAAATTCTGGGGGTCCTGAGCTTTCCAGATCTGTGGTTATTGACACAGGGAAACCGAGTATGTATCTCTGCTCCTCTTCTTTCCTGGCTTCCTGGCTCCTGTGTGCCTGGCCT
Source organism: Propithecus coquereli (assembly GCF_000956105.1). Classification (NCBI taxonomy): domain Eukaryota; kingdom Metazoa; phylum Chordata; class Mammalia; order Primates; family Indriidae; genus Propithecus; species Propithecus coquereli. Next base: position 233,696 of record NW_012145634.1, read on the forward strand.
TACCTGTCAGGAGGAGACCTTCTTTGGCCTCTTGGGAGAAGGCAGCGTTCCCATCTAGAGCTTCTGCTTTCCACCTTGGTTTTGCATCTGTCGCTCTACCCTCTGGACATTGTGGGGCTTTACTCCTGGTACCCTCCAACACGTGTCTCCCATGTGTCTCAAATCTCTTTTCCTAATTGCCCACGTTCCCCTCACCCCGTGTCTTTTCTGGGGCTTGTGCCCCCCAGTGTGTGCCCCCACAGCCCAACTCCCCCTGTCTCTCAGACTCCTGCCTTCTGACAGGCTGGAGTTCATCTTAACAGTGGCTGCCCTGGGCCTTCGTACCCTCTTGATGTCATGTCTGCTCTTTTCTCCATCCTTCGATCCCCTCACCCCTCAGAGACTTGTGTACTTAACTCTAGCTTGCAGTCCCCATTTCTCCCACCTCCCCGAAACCGCTTCACACCAAGCCCACAGGCTTCCCTCTGTTGTCACACCTCTGGCTCGGCAGCCCTGGGTCAGAGGCTCTTGCTTGCCTCCCGAGCCTTTGGAGCCTGGGCAGTATCCCAGCCCTCAGTCCTGTGGCCAGCGTGACACTCGCTTCTCTCCTGCTGCTGCTTCCTCCTCACTTTCCAACATGGGCCTCCTTAGTCTCCTGCCTTCCTCTCTGTCTTTTTTGTCTCTGGGGCCCCTTATGTTAGGTTTCTGTGCTGGGCGGGAAGGATTCCCATGCCTCTGTCTTCATTCCTGCTTTTTCTCCTGGGCCTGTACCGTCTGTCCACCAGGTGGCCTCACTTGGACGCCGGGTAGCCTTCCAGCCACCCTGGCTCACAACCTTGACCTGTGCATGAGTGTGCCCCATCTTTCCTGGTCTTCTACATCCACCCACCTTCTCTCTTCCTTTTCTTTGCCGCTTTGCCCATGGAGCCTCAGGCCCTTTCCTGTGTCTGACCCAGTCCTGCCTTCGTATATAATCTTTTCTTATGGGCAGATTGGCTACTATGCCAAAGCAGAACGTAGAGCATGCTTGTATAGATGCTTTCTTCTTGATGCTGATTATGAGATCATGCCTTTTTTAAAAAGTCCTTGGAACTTTATCAGTAAATACTGGATTTATAATTTATTTTGGTAATTATTTGGATAACAAAGGAAAGACATGCTTTGTAATGGTTTAGTACATGCTCGGAATGTTTAAACCTAGGAATTACCCGTCTGCTTTTAAGATGAGTCCTTTAGATTTTAGGCTTGAAGGTTGGTGGGGCTTGGGGCACAAGGTGTGAGGGGCCAACCTGTGACCGCAGCTCTTAAGTACTGTAGGGACCTGAGGATGGCCAGGATCATCAGACCACCTGTCCCTTTTCTAATGGAGACTTTGAATTCTTCTGATACGAGAAATGAGCGGTTAATCCGTGGCTCTTTGGAAAATGATAAGAATGAATGGGTGGTTTTAAGCGGTAAAGCTCGAGCAGTCTCACCCTATGAACTCAGTGGCCTGAGAGCCTGCAAGCGGGCTCTGAGGGTGGCTTGCTGGCGGCAGGCTCTGCCCCAGCTCACGCCAAGGCCTCCTCCGGTTTCATGTGGGCAGAGCCTGTGGAATAGTGGGCCAAAATCCCACTAAGCCAAAGGTGGAGGCTGGCTGGTGGCATCCCAGTGTGCTTGGGCTGAGGCTCTGGGGAGTGTCCAGGCCACAGCCTCACTATCCATTTGAGGAAGCTGGGCCTGGAGACAGTAAGCCACCGCCAGGGCTGCTCCCATCCCTGTGCACGCTGCCCTTTTCTCAGTCCCATCTGTCACCTTCTTTCAGACCCCTTGGGTTGGGATGAAGAGCATTTCAAGGAAGCATTGCTTTCTTCCTGAGTTAAGGCATTCTTGGCAACTTACCTCCTCAGGGTCCCTACTTGTACCCCACACCTGGACCTCAGATCTTCCTGCATTGGTGGGACTGGACCAGTGTGGGAACCTTCAACCCAGACTCTCCTGAGGTCCACCCAGTTGGGATGAAAGCAGAGCCAGGCTGATAAAGGCATGGCAGCCTAGCCCCAGGCCTGTACAGCAGGGTGCTGGCTCTTAGGAGCTGCCCAGAAAACACCCTGGCTGCAGTGCAGAGAGGGGAGGGTGGATGGCAGGTGAGCTCTTCCTAGAGACTCTGCGTTGTTACCATAGCAGCTCAGCTTTGTTCCCTTTAAACGTTTGTTTTTCTATAAAATTTTTTTGTCTGAAATTCCGAGGTGAAGTCTAAGGAAGAAAGTATTACCCATAATCCACTCATCAAGACATTCAGTTTGAGTTTTGCCCCCCCTCCCCTCCCCCACCCCTCCCAAAAAAGAAAAAAAAGAAAGACATTCAGTTCATCAGCTGGGTGTGGTGGCACACACCTGTTGTCCTAGCTACTCCGGAGGCCAGGTCAGGAGGATCGCTTGAGCCCAGGAGTTTGAGGCTGCTGTAAGCAGTGATGAGCCTGGGTAACACAGTGAGACCCTGTCTCAAAGAAAATTTTTTAAATTCAATTCAGTAAGTTTTGGGGTGTTGCCTTTTATAAACTAGGGGTATGGTGGTGAACCTTCTGGAAGCTTCTAGCCCAGTGAATGTATTCGCTCTTAACCTTTAACATAGTTCCTCCTAGCCTATTTTCATGCAGTTTTTTTATAAACCATTTTATACTTTCATAATTATTTAGTCATTACTTTGAAACTCTTTATGAATATAATGTTTAATAATTATATCTTATAATATTTGATCATTTGTTTATTTTAATCTTTGTTTATTCTTTATTTTAGATTGTGGTTTTAAAATAGAGTATTCTGACCATTAGGATTGGAGTTATACGTAAGGAGTGGACCACCTGTAGGGTTCTATGTATATATTGTTAATTTTTTTTTTTTTTTTCTTTTTTGAGACAGAGTCTTGCTCTGCCGCTCAGGCTATAGGACCTTGTCATCAGCCCAGCTCATAGCAACCTCAAACTCCTGGGCTCAAACAATCCTCCTGCCTCAGCCTCTGAAGTAGCTGGGACTGCAGGTGGGACCACCACGCCCAGCTAATTTTTTCTATTTTTAGTAGAGGCCACCTTGGCCTCCCAGAGTGCTAGGATCACAGGTGTGAGCCACCGTGCCCAGCCTTATACTGTTAAATTATTTCCCAGCAAGGTTGTACCAATTTGTAATTCTACGGACATTGCACAAATGCCCACACATGTCCTTGCTGTTATTTAGGTTGCTGGGCGTTTTTAAAGGGGGTTCTATGGCAAGTTAAGTGCACGTGTGTGAAGTGCTTGGCCTTGCTGGCATGGTGCTCTTCTTATTAAAGGCAATAATTAAGGCTTTTGTGGGGACCACTCTGGAAAACTGTTGGTCAGTATGTGACAAAGAACCTATGAAACAAACATACAGAAATAAATCATGGCTGCCAATTTGATTTGCATATTTAATTTTGTTATTGTGGTTGACTTTTTTGACTGTTTATATTTCTGCAGTCTGTTATCTATTAGGGTTTTAGTGTGTTTCTTTATTGAATTGCAGGAATTCTGTATATCTGCAGTCCCCAACTTCCCCGGGCCGCAGACCCAGTCTGTGGCCTGTTAGAAATTGGGCTGCACAGCAGGTGAGCAGCCAGGGAGCAAAGCGTCATCTGTATTTACAGCCTCTCCCCATCGCCCCCATCACCGCCTGAGCTCTGCCTCCTGAGGCGATAATGCTAGTGCTGGGGAGTGGCTGCAAATACAGATTATCGTGATTAGCAGAGAGGTTTGACTACAAAATAAATGTAACGCGCTTGAATCATCTTGAAACCATCTCCCCTTCCTTCCCCCATCCTTCCGCTGCCCAGTCCATGGAAAAACTGTCTTCCATGAAACTGGTCATCCCTGGTGTGGGGACCTCAGCTGTATATTAATCCTTTGTGTTTGGGGGAATATTTATCAGCCTACTGTTTTCTTTTTAATTTGGTTTATTCAGAGATTCCTAATTTGAAAGTTTCTCCTTTTTTAAAATAGTTTATTGTTGCTTTAATTTTTTTATTTTGGTAAAATATATATAATATAAAATCTGCCATTTTAATTGTTGTTAAGTGTGCAAATCATTGGCTTTAATTACATTTGTAGTGTTGTGCAACCATCACCATTATCTGTTTCCAAAATTTTTCATCACCCAAACAGAAACTCTGTACCCATCAAACAGTAACTCTTATTCCCCATTCCCAGACCCTGGTAACCTCTAATCTACTATGTGCCTCTATGACTTTGCCCATTATAGATATTTCGTATAAATGACATAGAATATTTGGCCTTTTATGTCTGGTTTATTTCACTTAGCACAATGTTTTCAAGGTTCATTCATGTTGTAGCATGTATCAGGACATTAGTCCTTTTTATGGATGACTAATTATCATGTGGATGTACCATATTGTGTTTATTCATTCATCTGTTGATGGCCACTGGTTGTTTCCACCTTTTAGCTATTGTGAATGATGCTCCTGTGAACGTTGGCATACAGGTATCTGCTTGAGTCCTCGAGTCCTTGTTTTTAATTCTTTGGTATGTATATGTAGGAGTAGAATTGCTGGATCATATGGTAATTCTATGTTTAACATTCTCAGGAACTGTCAAATTGATTTTCACAGTGGCTACAACGTCCTACATTCCCACTAGCAGCATACAGGATTCCGATTTTTCCACATCTTTGCCAATGCTAGTTATTTTCTTTGTTTTTTTTTTTTTTCTTCTTTTAAGTTATAGCTATCCTAGTTAATGTGAAGTAGTATCTCACTATGGTTTTGGTTTCCATTTTCCTCATGCTAAGGATATTGAGCATGTTTTTGTGTGCTTATTATGTGCATATCTTTGGGAAAATGTCTATTTAAGTCTTGTGCCCATTTTTAATTGACTGTTTGTCTCTTGATTGTTGAATTGTAGGAGTTCTGTATGTTTTCTGGATATTAAACCCTTATCAGGGCTGGGTGTGGTGGCTCACACCTGTAATCCTAGCACTCTGGGAGGCTAAGGCAGGAGGATTGCTTGAGGTCAGGAGTTCGAGACCAGCCTGAGCAAGAGTGGACCCCGTCTCTACTAAAGAATAGAAAGAAATTTAGCAGAGCAACTAAAAATAAAAAAAAAAATTAGCCGGGTGTAGTGGCTCACGCCTGTAGTCCCAGCTACTTGGGAGGCTGAGGCAGGAGGATCCCTTGATGCCAGGAGTTTGAGGTTGCTGTAAGCTAAGCTGATGCCAAGGCACTCTAGCAAGGCAACACAGCAAGACTCTGTCTCAAAAATAAATAAATAAATAAATAAACCTTTATCAGTCAGGTACATGGTTTGTAAATATTTTCTTCCATTCTGTAGGTTGCCTTTTCATTCTTGATGGTGTCTTTTTTTTTCCTTCTTCCGTGAGAACACAGTCTCACTCTGTTGCCCAGACTGGAGTGCAGTGGCATGATCACAGTTCACTGCAACCTCCAAACCCAGAGCTGGAGTGAACCTCCTTTCTTCTAAGAGTTTTATAGTTTTAACTATTAAATTTGGGTCTTTGGTCCATTTTTAATTAATTATTATTATTTTTTTAGACAGTTCGCTCTGTCGCCCCGGGCAGAGTGCAGTGGCCTCATCATAGCTCACTGCAACCTGAAATTCCCAGGTTCAAGTGATCCTCCTGGCTCAGCCTCTGCAGTGGCTTCGGACTACAACAGATGCCACCACGCCTGGAAAACTTTTACTTTCTAAATTTTTAAAACATTTTTTGTAGAGATGGGGTCTCAAATTCCTGGACTCAAGTGCTCCTCCTGCCTTGGCCTCCCAAAGTGCTGGGATTATAGGTGTGGGCCACAGTGCACACAGCCTTTGTGGTGTCTTTTGATGCACTAAAGTTTTTAATTTTTAATAAAGTTGTATTTATGTTTTTAATTTTCTTGTCTGTGCTTTGGTGTCATTTTAAAGAAAGCATTGCCAAATCCAAAGTCATACAGACTTACCCCTGTTTTCTTCTAAGAGTTTTATAGTTTTAGCTCTTAAATTTGGGTCTTTGGTCCATTTTGAATTAATTTTTTTTTTTTTAAGACTGAGTTTTACTCTGTCACCCTGGGTAGAGTGCAGTGGCGTCATGATAGCTCACAGCAACCTCAGACTCCTGGGCTCAAGTGATCCTCCTGCCTCAGCTTCCTGAGTAGCTCAGGCTACAGGTGCAGGCCACGACGACTGGCTAATTTTTCTATTTTTAGTAGAGACGGGGTCTCCCTCTTGCTCAGGCTGGTCTTGAACTCCTGACCTCAAGCAATGCTCCCACCTCGGCCTTCCAGAGTGCTAGGATTACAGGTGTGAGCCACTGTGCCCGGCCTGAATTAATTTTTTATATGTTGGGTAAGGTCAGGGTCCAACTTCATTTTTTTTCATGTGGATATCCAGTTTTCCCAGTACCGTTTGTTAAAGAGACTCTTCTTTCCCATTGAGTGGTCTTGGCATTCTTGTCAAAAATCAATTGAGAATATATGTAGGAGTTTTATTTCTGAGCTCTCAATTCTGTTCTATTGGTCTGTCATTATACCAGTACCATACTGTTTTGATTACTGTAGTTTTGTAATAAGTTTTGAATACAGGAAGTGTGAGTCCTCCGACTTTGGTCTTTTTCAAGATTGTTTTCACTATATGGAGTCTCTCGTATGAAATTCAGACTCCATATGAATTTTAGGATAGGTTTTTCCATTTGGAGCGGGGAAACACTGTTGGGATGGGTTTTTTTTTTTTTTTTTTTAAGACTGAATCTCACTCTGTCACCTAGGCTAGAGTGACGTGGCATCAGCCTAGCTCACAGCAACCTCAAACTCTTGGGCTCAAGTGATCCTCCTGCCTCAGCCTCCCATGTAGCTGGGACTATAGACCTGTGCCAGCACACCCAGCTAATTTTTTTCTATTTTTTTTAGTTGTCCAGCTAATTTCTTTCTATTTTTAGTAGAGATGGGATCTCGCTCTTGCTGAAGTTGGTGTCAAACTCCTGACCTCAAACTGTCCTCCCGCCTCAGCCTCCCAGAGTGCCAGGATTACAGTCGTGGGCCATCACGCCCAGCCCCACTGTTGGGATTTTTGATAGAGATTGCATTGAATCATTAGATCGCTTTGAGTAATATTGTCATCTTCACAATATCGTCTTCCAGTCTATGAACCTGGGATGTCTTTCCCTTTATGTAGATCTTCGTTAATTTTTTTCAGCAATGTTTTGTAATTTTCAACTTAACAAACTACCATAGACTGGATGGGCTTTACAGAAATTTCTTTTCTTACAATTCTGGAGGCTAGAGTCCTAGATCAACGTCAAGCAGGGTTGATTTCTGGTGATGACTCTGTTCCTGGTTTTCAGCCTTCTTGCTGTATCCTCACATGACCTTTTTTGCCCCCACTGGGTGCCACAGAGAGCAAGCTCCCTGGTGGTGTTCTTTTTTTTTTTTTTTGAGACAGAGTCTTACTTCATTGCCTGGGCTAGAGTGCCGTGGCGTCATCCTAGCTCACAGCAACCTCAAACTCGGGGGCTCAAGCAATCCTTCTGCCTCAGCCTCCCGAGTAGCTGGGACTACAGGCATGCGCCACCATGCCCGGCTAATTTTTTCTATATATTTTTAGTTGTCCAAATAATTTCTTTCTATTTTTAGTAGAGACGGGGTCTCGCTCTTGCTCAGGCTGGTTTCGAGCTCCTGAGCTCAAACAATCCGCCCGCCTTGGCCTCTGAGAGTGCTAGGATTACAGGCGTGCCACCGCTCCTGGCCCCTGGTGATGTTCTTATAAGGACACTAAACATATTGGATTAGGGCCTCACCCTTCTGACCTCATTTAACCTTAATTGCTTCCTGACTCCAAATACAGCCGCACTGTGGGTTAGGGCTTCAATATATAAATTTTGGGGGAACACAGACATTCGGTCCATAGAAACTTCCTGGGATTATCCCAGCATAAATGCTGGGATTACTGGCATGAGCTACCATGCCTGGGCTCCCTTTTTGTATTCGTTGTCAGTTACTTGTGTATTGATTTTGATTTTGTATCCTGCAACTTGCAGAATTTGTTCTAACAGGTTTTTTGATGTGGAATCTTCAGGGATTTCTATGTATGAGATCAGGTCATCTCTGAATAGAGATAGTTTTACTTCTTCCTTTCTAATTTGGGTGGCTTTTTTTTTTATTTTTGCATAATTGCTCTAGGTAGAACTACTAGTAATGTGTTGAATAGAAGCGGTAAAAGTCAGCATCCTTGTGTTGTTCCTGATATTAGGGGAAAAACTTGCAGACTTTCACCATTGAGTATGATGTTAGCTGGGGATTTTTCATATATGGCTTTTTTTTTCATGTTGCAGAAGTTCCTGTTTTTAGTTTATCAAGTGTTTTTATCATGAAATGTGTTGGATTTTGTCAAATGCTTTTCTGCATCGAGATGGTCACATGGTTTCTCCCCTCTTCATTCTATTAATGTTGTGTATTACATTGACTGATGTTTTTTGTGTGTTGAACCACCTTATTGTTCCTAGGATAAACCCCCTTGGTCATGGTGTATATAATTCTTTTAGTATACAGCTGGGTTTGGTTTGTTAGCATTTTGTTGAGCATTTTTGTATCAAAATTCGCAAGGATTATAGTCTATAGTTTTCTTGTAGTGGCTTGGTTGTCGGGTTGATACTAGCCTTAGAGGATGAGTTAGGAAATGTTCCCTCCTCTTCAGTTTTTTGGAAGAGTTCAAGAAAGATTGGTGTTAATTATTCTTTAAATGTTTGGTAGAATTCACCAGTGAAGCCATCTGTTTCAGGACTTTTCTTTGTTGTGACTTTTTGATTACTGATTCAATCTCCTTACTGGTTATAGATCTATTTAGATGTTTTATTTCTTCTTGTGTCAGTTTTGGAAGATTGTGTCTTTCTAGGAATTTGTCCATTTCATCTAGGTTATCTAATTTGTTTGGCATGCAAGTGTTCATAGTGTTCTCTTATGATCCTTTTTATTACTGTAAGATTGGTAGTAATGTCCCCACTTTGATTTCTTTCTTTTCTTTTTCTTTTTTCTCTTTTTGAGACAGGGTCTCACCCTGTTTCCTGGGCTAGAGTGCAGTGGTTATCATCGTAGCTCACTGCAACCTTAAACTCCTGGCACAAGTGATCCTCTTGCCTCAGCCTGCTGAGTAGCTGGGACTACAGGTGCTCACTACCATGCCTGGCTAAGTTTTCTCTTTTTTTGTGAAGATGGGGGTCTCAATGTGTTGCTCATAGTGATCTTGAACTCCTGGCCTCAAGTGATCCCCTTGCCTCCCAGAGTGCTTGGATTACAGGCGCGAGCCACTGTGTCTGACCCCACTTTCATTTCTGGTTTTAATAACGTGAGTCTTCTTTATCCTTTAGTGATTCTAGCTAAAGTTTTGTCATTTTGTTGATATTTTCAGAGAACCAACTTTTGATTTAATTTTTTCCCCTTTTTCTTTCTTTTTTTCCTCTCCATTTATCTCTCCTATATTTCTTATCATATATTTTTTTCTCCTAGCTTTGTGTTTAGTTTGCTCTTGTTCCTTAAAGAGTCCAGTTAGGTTACTGATTTGAGATCTTTCTTCTTTTTCAATGTAGTTATTTGTAGCTATAGATTCCCTTTGAGCACTATTTCTGTTGAATCCCTTATGTTTTGGTATGCCATATTTTCTTTTCCTTTTCCTTTTTTTTTTATTTCAGCATATTATGGGGGTACAAATGTCTAGGTTATATATACTGCCTTTGCCCCACCCGAGTCAGAGCTTCAAGTGTGTGCATCCCTCAGATGGTGCGCACCACACCTGTTAGGTGTGAATATACCCATCCCCTTCTCCCCCGGTATGCCATGTTTTTATTTTCGTTTGTCTGAAGGTATTTTCTAATTTCCCTTGTGGAATCTTCTTTGACCCATTGGTTATTCAAGAATATGTTTAATTTCCACATAATTGTGAGTTTTTCAGTTCTGTTTTGATTTCTAGTCGCATTTCTTTATGGTCCGAAAAGATGCTTAGTATGATTTTGATCTTTTTAAGTGTATTAAGACTTGACTTGTGGCCTAACATGGTCTGTTGTGGACAGTGTTTATGTGCTTGTGAGAAGAATTTATATTCTGCTGCTTTGATAGTGAGGTATTGAAGTCTTTATTATTTAGAACTATTTCGGAACATATTATTTCTCCTTCAATTCTGTCAATTTTTGCTTCATCTGTTTTGGGGCTCTTTTGTTAGTTCTGTGTGTTTATAATTGTTAGCTCTTCTTGATGGCTTGAACCTTTTATCCATATATAATGTACTTTATCTCTTGTAATCTTTTTGGAATTAAAATCTATTTTGTCAGATAACAATATAGCCACTACAGCTGTCTTTTGGTTACTACCTGCATGGAGTATACTTTTCCATCCTTTTACTTCTAACCTCTTTGTATATAAAGCAAGTCTCTTGTAGACAGCATATAGGTGGCCTATGTTTTTAAATTTATTCTGGCAGCCCCCGCCTTCAATACGTCATGGTATTCAATGGCATCCTCTCTTAAGTGAAGAGTTTATTTCATTCACATTATAAGTAATTAAAAAAAAGACTTATGTCTGCCATTTAGCTATTTGTTTGCTGAATGTCTTGTATGCTTTTTCTCCTCAGTTCCTCCATTACTGCCTTTTTTAAAAATATTTAGTTGATTTTTCATAATGTACCATTTGGATTCCCTTTTTTCCTCTGTTTTTTTTTTTGTTTGTTTGCTTTTGAGACAGAGTCTTGCTCTGTTGCCTGGGCTAGAGTGCCGCGGTGTCAGCCTAGCTCACAGCAACCTCAAACTCCTGGGCTCAAGCCATCCTCCTGCCTCAGCCTCCCGAGTAGCTGGGACTACAGGCATGCGTCTCCATGCCCGGCTAATTTTTTCTATATATTTTTAGTTGTCCAGATAATTTCTTTCTATTTTTAGTAGAGATGGGGTCTCACTCTTGCTCAGGCTGGTCTTGAACTCCTAACCTTGAGCGATCCTCCTGCCTTGGCCTCCCAGAGTGCTAGGATGACAGGCGTGAGCTACCATGCCTGGCCACTCCTCTGTGTTTCTTATTAGAGTTATCTTGGGGATTTCAATCGACTTCTTTAACTTATAACAACCTAGTTTGAATAAAACCAACTTCATATTAATAGTGTCCAAACATCTTCCTCTACATCTTTGTTCCCTCGCTTTTTACGGTGTGAGCCACTGTGTCTGGGCCGCACATTTCGACTTGGAAGAGTCGCGTTTCAAGTACACACTAGCCAAGTATTGGACGGTACAGGTTTAGACTAGGCAGGATTTACAGTCCCTGACTGGGGTCACAAGGAAGGATTAGTGCACACACAAAACTGGGGTTTTGCCAGTGTGGCGCGGGGTGGTGGCTTTTGGCTGGGTGGCTTGTTGGTGTCTGCCCTGGTCCAACCGTTTGAGTCACCAGCGCCACTGCACCCCCTTTATTCGTGTACTCCTCAGCACTTGCCTTTTGCTTTATAACTTGTGGTGTAGGAGTCTAGCTCAGTGGGTTCCCATTCAGGCAGGGGCTCTGTTTGTCTTTTTCCCTCCTATCTTCCCTTCCCCAGAACTGTTATACGTAATAGGCACCCTACAGTTTGTCAGTTGCATTTATAGTTCTTAGAGCAGTGTTTCTCAGTGGGAGTGCATTGCAGACTGCCTTTTGGTGTGTGCATGTGGATTATTTGTGTCAGATTGTCCCTGTCTCATGTCCACTAGATGCCAGTAGCTACCCTTGTCCTTGCTGTGCCCGGCTGTCCTTGTTTAAATTTAATGGAAATTATGACTTTAAATTTATTTTATTTTAATTAATTTATTTTTAAGAGATAGGGGCAGGGCATGGTGGCTCATGCTTGTAATCTTAGCACTCCAGGAGGCCAGGGCGGCAGGATTTCTTAAGGTCAGGAGTTTGAGAGCAGCCTGAGCACGAAAGAGACCCCGTCTCTATAAAAAAGAAAACATTAGCTCCAGCTACTCCTGGCGCTGAAGCAGGAAGATCACTTGAGCCTGAGTAACTGGGACTATAGGCACACACCACTATGCTTGGCTAATTTTTAAAATTTTTTGTAGAGATGGAGTCTCACTGTGTTGCCCAGGCTAGTATCGAATCCCTGGCCTCAAGCAGTCCTCTTCCCTGTGCCTCCCAGAGTGCTGGGATTACAGGCATTAGGAACTGCGTGTGGCCTGATTTTAAATTTAGATGTAATTCAGAAGGTAGTTTAGTTTGAATGATTGCGAAACCAGTCTTTCCTCCTAATATTTATCTTCGAAGGGAATGTGATTGAGCTCTTTGATGTTGAAGTTGTCATTGCAAAGAACTATGCTATGACTGCTTCTCAGCCTTTTGGCTAAGATCAAGTGAAGTATATTATGAAAAGTCCCACAAACCAAATTGTTGAAAACAGCACAGTCATCTTCAGAAACCAAAATTAGCATAAGATAAATCTGCTGATTGAGCAGATTTTGTGATTCAAATAACCAGAAAGCTTGTTTTCAAAATAGATGGGAGAGAATAAATACTTAAAGACAATTTGCAAAGGGTAAGGACATAGTCCATGTTCAAAAGACTCATGAACTAGGCTGGGCATGGTGGCTCACACCTGTAATCCTAGCACTTTGAGAGGAGGATCACTTGAGGCCAGGAGTTTTAGACCAGCCTGAGAAACATAGCAAGACCCCCATCTCCTGCAAAATTTTTTTTTTTTTAAATCAGACATGTAAAAAATAAAAAATCAATGAACTTATCTCATCTTCTGACAAAATTATAGAGTGGACCACGAAGGTTTAAGAGCGTAGAAACCAGCCTGGGGCACTCAGAGCAGGGCGGGCTGCCCTCCTTTTCCCCCTTAACAAAGTGACTGAACTGTGGAGTACAGGGAGCCAGTGGGGCTGGTCTGAGCTTGGCATCCTCGGGGCAGGAAAGCGTGGGCTTTGGTAACCTGCTGAGTGAAAAAGGCTTAGGGAAGGTTTGCTGCTGAGGGGTCGTTGCCAAATTGGGCAGAAGTTGTATCAGTGCATGAGCCTTCAGTCTGTGTGACGCCTGCAGTGAAGAAAGGACAGCATGTTCATTAGAGCCAAACCAGGATCCTACTGTTTGAGTCCAGTCAGCCATGAGTCCTGCATGTGAGGCCACACAGGCGGCCAAGCACATACCGTGGGGACAGACTGTGTGGCAGCAGTCAAGTCAGGCAGCCGGAATATTGCCCCGACGTTTCTCTGTGGCTGCCAGAGAGTTAGTTATGTGGTGGTTCTCACTGCTTCACAGTGGTGACACAAAACTGACTTCTGTGGGACGGTCGAAGGTCTCAGGGTTCTTTACTCGGAGAGGGGAAGATGTGAAGTGGAATGGGGCTTTAGGAGTCTTGAAGGGTTGCCGTGGGAAAGATTAGATTCGATGATAGGGTTAGGACTAGGACATGTGGGTGACAGACCCCAGCTGGTTTAGTGCCACATGGAAAGAGCTTCCTCTTGGGTTTAGTTGCCACAGAATGGCTTTGAGCCTTAGGAGGTGTCAAGAACTGTGAAGCATCTGAGATTTCTACCCTACTTGCAAGCTAACAAGGTAGCCCGCCGGTTTATTGGATGCTGGCAGAAGATGCGAGAGTTCTTGGACAGAGACAAAGGACAGTTTATTACTCACGGTGCATCAAACAGGATGAGCATCAGCATAATTGCATCAGTTCCCCTTGTGTCCAAGTCCCACAGTGGTGACGAGGGTTGATACAGTGGGCTGTGCTGCAAGAGAGGAAGCCTGATTTTGGCAGTCTCAAGCCAATCGCTCAACCTCCACCTCAGTTGCCACATTTCCAGATGCGGGTGACAGCAGCACCTGCCTCCGAGGGTTCCTGCCAGGGGCAGATGGGTAGCGGACGGGACAGAAAAGCACCCAGCATATAAGTGCTTGATAAACTTTCATCAAATCTTATTTACAGGTATACATATAATGACTAGAAGCAAATGCAGGAAAATGTGGTTTTTTAGGGCAAAGGGGGTACGGAAATGTTTTCTTTCTTTTTGATGTTTCTTAACCATATTGTTTATAAAATAATAAAATCCACTTTAAAACCAGTCACTTTCTATATAAAGGGAAAGTGGATAAAGAGTCTCCTGGAATTTAGACATGGATTGAATGAGATTTTTAAAAATATATGTTTGGTGAATCACCTATAGCACCTTTAGGAAGGAGATAAGTGAAATTTATAGTTTGTGAACTAATTTAGGGCATGTAAAATTATCAGAAGAAATTTTTAGATCTTAAAAGATTTGTTGGCACAGCAATATGAGCATAAGAGAGTATAGGGCAGTCACGAAACAGAGAAGCACTGGTCAGATCATGTGAGGACAATGCTGAAATCTTTGTCGGCTTGATACTGAAGTGTTGTAGCTTAAGTTTGAGGCAAATTCCTGAAAAGTTGTATAATATTTTTCTACAACAAAACCATGTTTTCTCAATAGCATCCCTTATTATTTCTGAGCCGCCTCTCCCACAGGACAAGTTTAGCTCTAGAAAGTAGAAATTCACTTGTAGAGCTTTAGGCCTTTACCCAACAGTTTATCCTCTGTTGTAATTTTTGCATACCTCTTTCATCAAAAATAACTGGGATGGACGGACAGTCTTTTGGCCATCCCCAGAGCCCCAGACCAGGAAGGAGGCTCAGAGAAGTTAAGGTGAACCTGAGTTCCTGAGTGGTGAGAGGCCTGGCAGCCTCTTGTAGCAACAGACGTGCATCTCTTGAGCTTTGCCCACGTGCCAGGCATGCATCTCTCATCGTCATTAACTCTGGGTGCAGACTGCTGTTACTCCTATTTCACTGATGTTCAGGAACATTCCCACACTCGCTAGGCTAGGAAGAAGTAGAGCTGAGGTTAGTTAGGCCTGCTAACTCAGGACTGGCTGGCCTCGCTTACTAGCACAGGACCTGGCACACGGTGGGCACGGGGGACGTTGGTCAGTCCCGTGGTAGATATCACCAGCCAAAAGTCGTACAGGAGAGGCTGTTTTTATGTGGCTCAGGCAGTATAAATGACAATGATGCTTTCTTAGCCCCTCCTCTGCCCTGCAAAATTTAATTTTCCCCTTAAAAACTAAAAGCAGTATTTCTCAGTTGCACCATTAACTCGTTAGTAACAAGAGACTCTAACCCTCCTAAGTGGAGCAGCTTAGGGTGGGCAGACATGATGAGGCCTGGAGGGTCTGCCACGTAACCTTCTGGACAGTGGTTTAGAGAACCCTGTGTTTCCTGAAGAAGGCATTAGGGAAGGTGGTGTCTTTGTTCGTGTGTGTGTTTAATTGAGACACAGTCTTGCTCTGTTACCCAGGCTGGAGTGCAGTTTCGATATCAGAGCTCACTATAGCCTCTAACTCTTAGGCTCAAGCAGTTCTCCTGCCTCAGCTTCCCCAGTAGCAGGTACTACAGGTATGCACCACCACGCCCAGATACT
The DNA here is from genome assembly GCF_000956105.1 of Propithecus coquereli. NCBI lineage: Eukaryota > Metazoa > Chordata > Mammalia > Primates > Indriidae > Propithecus > Propithecus coquereli. Next base: position 249,109 of record NW_012145634.1, read on the forward strand.
TTTTCTATTTTCTGTAGAGATGGAATCTTGCTTGTTGCCCAGGCTGGTCTCAAGCTCCTGGCCTCAAGAAATCCTTCCATCTTGGCTTCCCAAAGTGCTGAGGTTACTTACAGACGTGAGCCACCGCGCCTGGCCAAGGAAGATTTTGTTGGTATAAAAATCCTGTCTTAACCTTTCCTAGGTGTTGCAGGTTCTCCCTGTACACGGCCTGGTCTGTCCGCAGCGTCTGCACTCTTCCCGCCACCCAGCCTCCACCTTCCTCCCCACAGATTAATCTTCCAACAATGGCTTCAGCTGCTCAAGGGGGTGGTTCAGGCCCTGAAGTTTGGCCTTAGCAGCCCTGTGGCCACACTGCCTACCCACAGCCTCCCATTGTGCCCTGTGCTGTGCCTTCCAGGCCCCTGCCATCATAGGCTTTAGTCCTCTCTACCTGAAGGCCTCGCCTACCCCTCAGCCTTACCTAATCTTACCCATCTTTTAAGGCCCCTGCTCCATGCTTCCTTTCCCTGGGCAGGGCTACAACATGGGAGAGTGTGCAGGCCTGGTGCGTGCCAGTCCTGCTCTCCAGCAGAGGCGCTCTGTTTAGTGGGAGTGCCCACTTAGGCCCGGGCTTGAGGATACGGGGCTGTGACGTGGGAGCTGCTGAGAGTGTTCCTGGGCCCTACGCAAAGCTTGGCTTTCTTTGGGTTGGGTGTGCCATGGCAGGCCAGAGTGGGAACCCAGGAGAGCAGGGTACAGGGGAATGCAGACCCAGTGCAAAGGGCTCCCTCAGCTCTGGAATTGGGCAGGGGTGGGGAGAGGCCTGAAGGCTCTTTCCTGGGTCATCTCTCAGAGGATCCTTCGGTCACCAGAGCGTACAGGTCCCAACGGCTAGATCAGTTATTCGGCGCTGAAAAGAAATGAGCAGTAAAGTCACACAAAGACACGGAGGAATACTACTAAGTGAGAGAAGCCACCCTGGAAAGGCTGTCTAGTCCGTGGGGCTGCTAATACAGAATACTGTTAAATTGTGTAGCTTTTGTCTATCCAGTTCAGACTTAGTAAAAAAATAATATAAACAAAAAAGACAAAAACCGGGTAGCCTATGAACAACAGAAATTTATTTCTCACAGTGGTAGAGGCTGGAAAGTCCAAGATCAAAGTGCCGGCAGATTTGGTGTCGGGCAGGGGCCTGCTTCCTGGCTCATAGGTGGTGCCATTTTCACCATGATGAAAGGGGCAGGGCAGTTTTCTGGAGCCTCTTCCTGCGGACACTGATCCTATCATGACCTGAGCATTTCGCAAGGGCCCCATCTCCTACCGCCATCACGTTAGTGGTTAGGTTTCAACATAGGAATTTGGGGGAGACTTTCAGACCATAGCAGCTACATACTGTATGATTCCAACTGTCATGTCAGATGACCACACAGAAACCCATAGAACATGCAACACCCAGTGAGAACCATAATGCAAACGAGGGACTCTGAGTGGTAATGATATGTCAACGTATGTTCATCAGTTGTAGCAAACTTACACCTCTGGCAAGGGATGTTGATAGTGGGGGAGGCTGTGCGTTTTGGGGGAGGGGGCAGGGAGTACATGGGAACTTCTGTACTTTCCTCTCATTGCTAGAAGCCAAAAGTTGCTCTAAAATGTAAAATTTTCTTATAAAAAGGCATGAAGAGACCAGGACATCAATCTCAGACCTTTTCATGGTTTAGCAGATATCCTGCTCTATAAATACTGATTGATTGCTGGGTTGTCCTAAAGGTGACAGGGCTTCAATTGTTAGGTCACTTGAAATAAATTAATTTCTCAAGTAAACAATGGAACATTTCTTTCTTGGCTATGAGGGTCTGTGAACTGCGGTGTGTTCATTTTGATCTCTTTCTTTCCAGGACAACCCTCCATATGATAAGGGGGCCTTCAGAATCGAAATCAACTTTCCAGCAGAGTACCCATTCAAACCACCGAAGATCACATTTAAAACAAAGATCTATCACCCAAACATCGATGAAAAGGGGCAGGTCTGTCTGCCGGTAATTAGTGCTGAAAACTGGAAGCCAGCAACCAAAACTGACCAAGGTAAGGCCTGCTCCTGTGTCTTCTGGGACGGGGCTCTTGTTGGGATGCTATGGGGTGGGGGCTCAGGGTCCCTTCCAATGCCGTGTCAGACAGAGTCCAGAGAACTCCTACTGTACTGGCTCACATGTATGCAAAAGTACTGCTGAGATCCCACCAGTCTTTGTGGGGATGGCTGGTCTCAGTTGAACTGTTGACTTGTACAAGAATAGAGGAGGCCCCTCCTGTGCTCAGCACTGGGTGGCCTGCAGCCCAGTGGGGACACATGGACAAGCCCAGCAGTTTGCTGCCTGTGTAGTAGGGGGTGTGGGCACTGGTCCCTGGAAGGGGAAGGTAGAGGGGTTTAAGGTGGCGTCATGTAGCAGTTAGCACTGAACTCACTTTAAGGAAGGAGGAGATTGGAGAGAGCCTCCTAGGCTAAAAGAAGGGCGTGAGCCCACCTGTGGCTCCGAGTGGACGGTGTGGAGGGAGGAGGCAGGGTCAGACTCTAGGGTGATGGTCCCAGATGGAAGCACACAGTTGGCTTTAGTGGGCCTGGGATTCCTGGAATTGGATGTCGCTGTGTGTTGTCACGTGTCTGGGTGTGCCTATGTGAATATACACATGCTTATTTTTCTGGGAAAAGTATTCGATTCGGTATTGTGGTTATCCTCCCTCTTGTCCCCTGGAAATAACTAGACTTTGTTATAGACTGTGTCTAGTTTTTATTTAATTCTACACTTTCTTTTGAAGTCCCAATCTGATCCTTTTTGTTGGCTTTGTTAAAAGTACGTACCTAAACCAATATAAGTTCTGCTTAGATTAAAGAGAGTGGATGAAACTGGCCTTTGAGAGGCTGCAGGTGGAGGGCTTTAGTGACTGAGAGACACCTGGGAAGGTAGAGTTGAAAGCGTTTCACAAGAAAAGTGGAGCCTTCTTCGCTGGAAGTAATGGCCGTGAAAAGTGTCCATTGGACTCGCACGCTGAGTGTAGAAAGGGGTGCGTGCCAAACGTTCAGTCAGAGCAGAGCTCTCTGCTGGGCTTGGCACTGGGCTGTGCGCAAGTCGATGTTTGTAAAAGCTAGCCACGGTTCTCCTCAGTGTACGTGGCCTGCTTTCTTTCCTATACAAACTGCTAGCTCTGTGTTGAAGCTGCATTTGTTCCAGAGTGTCTCGTCAGCCCTCACACAACTCCTGGGCTCCTTGCTGAGTTGTGTCTCTGTTAAACGATCATGACTGGGGAGGGGAAGTCCTTCTAGGCCAGGCTGTCCAGGAAAGCCCAGCACCTCACTCTCTGTCCACAGAGGTTCAGGGGGCAGCGCCTCAGGAGATGGGTACAAGTGTTTGCCATTTCTCACGGGGGCTGGGGGGAGTACTGCAGAGAGAGCTATGGCAGGATTATTCCAGTTGGCAGCTTCACATCTAGGTGCATAGTCAGAATGCTCTGCTTTTTCAGATTGTGGCTATTCGTTTTTTTTTTTTTTTTTTTGGTCAAAGAGCCAGATAACCCAGGGGTGGCTTTTCATTCTTTTGTAAAGTGTACCATATATTATTATTTTTTTTTTTTTTGAGACACAGTCTCACTCTGTTGCCCTGGCTAGAGTGAGTGCCGTGGCGTTAGCCTAGCTCACAGCAACCTCAAACTCCTGGGCTCAAGCAATCCTACTGCCTCAGCCTCCCGAGTAGCTGGGACTACAGGCATGCGCCACCATGCCTGGCTAATTTTTTCTATATATATTTTTAGTTGTCCAATTAATTTCTTTCTATTTTTAGTAGAGACGGGGTCTCGCTCTTGCTCAGGCTGGTTTCGAACTCCTGAGCTCAAACAATCCGCCCGCCTTGGCCTCCCAGAGAGCTAGGATTACAGGCGTGAGCCACCGCGCCCGGCCAAGTGTACCATATTAACTTATGATTTTCAAGGTAAAAATTTTGGTGCAGGTGCTGTTCTGTGTGCAGTGATGGGCAGAATAAGAATTGTTATTTTGTGATTTGTGACAGTTATGGTTCCTTCCTAGAAAATTATTCTGTAGATTCTCCATAGCATGGCCCTGATCCCATCTTCACATACATCAAGAATATTTTCCCTTTCTTGCTTTTATCTCTTGGTTAAAAAGAAGAAGAAGAAGAATGTTGTCCCTGGCACTTGATGCCAGGTTCCCATGTGCCTATTATCTATTACTACATACAACCCCCCTCAGAGCTTAGTGGCTTAAAGTAACAATAATTTATTATTTTCTTATTTTGTAGGATGGCCAGGCTCAGTTGGGTGGTTCTATAGCTGGTTGTTTCTGATGTCACTCATGCAGCCATGATGAGCTGGACACTCAGCTGGGGCTGGGATGTGCCAGTGAGCGTCATTGGCATGTTTGACAGTTAGTATTAGCTAAGGTACCTTGGTTCTCTTTGTGGCCTTTTATTCTCCACGAGGCTAGATTGGACCTCTTCATAGCGTGATGGTCTCAAAGATCCAGGGTGAAAGCAGAAGTTGCTCGGCTACATACGGCTCAGGTGGAGAACTGGTACGGTGTCACTTTTACTGCATTCTGTTGGTCAAACAAGTCCAGATTTAACAAGAGAGGAAATAGACTTCTCTTGACCAAAGGAGTGGGAACTCAGCAGAGGAGTGTGCAGGATAAGAGAGATGGTTGCAGAAGCAGAACAGATGGGCAAGGAGACTGAGCCCCCTTGCTGGTTCCTCAGGCTACTTGGGCTTGCTTGTCCCAAATGGTAGTGCTCCTGGGACATGCCGCTGCTTCTCCCACTCTCCAGAGTCCACATATGTTGGGTGTCTGTTTTTCTGACCCTTTCCCTTTACCTCCCGTCCTCCTCCCCCTCTCTTCCCGACATAGTCTTACTCTGTCATCCTGAGTAGAATGCTGTGGCATCAGCCTAGCTCACAACAACCTCAAACTCTCGGGTTCAAGCGATCCTCCTGCCTCAGCCTCCCAACTAGCTGGGACTGTAGGCGTGCACCACAATGCCCAGCTAATTTTTCTATTTTTAGTAGAGATGGGGTTTTGCTCTTGCTCAGGCTGGTCTCAAACTCCTGAGCTCAAGGGATCCTCCCACCTGAGCCTCCCAGAGTGCTAGGATTACAGGTGGGAGCTCCTGCACCCAGCCATGACCCTATTTCTTGACCACTGTTCGACAATCACCATCTTACAAAGCCCGCCTAAAAAGCCTTGCCATTCCTTTATTCATTCCCTAAACACAGGAAGTACAGATGCCACTTGTGCCACCCTCTTGCTTTAATCTCCCTCCAGCACTCTTCCTCTGTCCTCAGAGCATCTGTTCATGATTTTTGTCTCCTGCTCTTGTCCTTAGAAACTTGAATATTCCTACTGATGACCGCTCGAAGAGCCAACCTGGAAATTCTTTGACCTCCTCAACTCACAACCTCGAGTTCAATTTAGCCATCCATAGCCTTTTTCATTGGTCCTTAGACCAGCTACCTTTCCAGTTCAGGGTCACCCTCTTTAGAGGGTCTCAAAATAGTATTTTTAGTAGTAGATACAGAGGATTACAAATGTTAAGATTGTTAACAATAGAGTTAAAATGTACAAGATTCAGCCATATATGGGATCATCAGAATAGGCAAATCCCTAGAAACAAAGTAGATTAGTGATTGTGAGGCTCTGAGAGGAGTGGGAGAATAGGAGATGACTGCTAATGAGAGTGGATTTTCTTTTAAAGAGTTTATTTTTTGGTATGTGAAATATATATATATATATATTTTTTTTTTTTTTTGAGACAGAGTCTCACTTTGTTGCCCCTGCTAGAGTGCCGTGGCGTCATCCTAGCTCACAGCAACCTCAAACTCCTGGGTTCAAGCGATCCTCCTGCCTCAGCCTCCCAACTAGCTGGGACTGTAGGCGTGCACCACAATGCCCAGCTAATTTTTCTATTTTTAGTAGAGATGGGGTTTTGCTCTTGCTCAGGCTGGTTTCGAACTCCTGAGCTCAAACAGTCTGCCCGCCTCGGCCTCCCAGAATGCTAGGATTACAGGCGTGAGCACCGCGCCCGGCCTGGAGCAGAATAGTTTTGCCATCATTCCCAGGCAGTTGGGCAAGAATAAAATACGGAAGAGATGACTATGGAAACAAGGAGATGAACATGCGTCCAGGGCCCACTGCCCCTAGCGGTGGCATGTGTAGGGAGCTGATAGAGTCTGCCCTTCAGCGGGTGTGGAGATGGAACCAGAGACCGCCCTGGCCTGCAGAGCGCCTCTCAGGCCCCTCGCCCTGCTTTCCATACACAGTGTACCCTCCTTGCCCAGCCAGCCCCCTCCTCGCTGAGGCTGCACCCTGTCATTCCTGCATGTGCCACCCCCTCCTCACCCCACCGCCTCACCTGCACCCACCGTGGTCACAGGAGCCCTCCTTGCCTTCTTCTCACCGGTAGCAGTAACAGGTGGAGGTGGGGCAGATGGTTTCTGGACGCCTGGCCAAGAGTACTTTGTGCCGTGACCCTCACTCAGTGTGGTGCTGTTGACTGGTTGTGTCTTCATGCACAACTCATTATCAGCATTTTAGTCCATTCCTTATAATGCTGGTAAAAAGCATGGGCTCCCAGTAAAGGAATCTGTGGCATCAGCAGTTCAGAGAGGAGAGGCACCTTTCTGCTGGGAACGTGGCAGTGGGGCAGTGGGACGGAAGATAGGATTCTGCGGGTGCCGGTCCTGACGGGGGTTGGGTGCATGTGAGAAAGAGCGTGAAGAGGCGTGTGTGGGTGGCACCCTGCTTCTGATCCCCCACCATCCTTCCACCCCAGGGCTTGCCTTCCAGGACACCTGGCATTTACTGCACCTTGGGGAGCATCGTGGCACCCACCTGAGCCATCAGTGTGACTTCTGCCTGTGAGGTTGACAGTCTTGTGCTGCTAGTGGTTGTCAGCCTCCCAGTGGCTGGACGGGGTGCTCCAGTGAGCCCTTTCTCAAGGTTTCAGTCACTCCTAAAGGTCTTCCAGGGTTTGATCATTATGCATTGACAGGTGTGGCCTCGTCACACACCCTTTCTTTCTCGTGCCCCCCCAGTCACTTTGACTGAAACTGCCCTGAGCCAAGTACACTGCTAGGTGCTGAGCCAGCATAGGGACATGCCACCCAGTCCTGCCCCTGAGAAAGTGACCGTGCGCACCTGAGAATGAGGTGGCGGCAGTGCTAGGCCTGCTGTCTCCAGAGCACACGAGAGGGCTGGGCATGACTGGGGGCTGGGACACCCCTGGGTGTCAGGTCCTGGAGGCGGGAGCATCACTCTGAACAATTATCTGCTGTGATGTTGGCTGTTTGGTGACCGTCAGTTTTTCCTAATTACAGAGCAAAGATGGATCAGTTCTGGTGGTCAGAATTTTGGATAAAGAGGAGGCCGCTTTGTCTTAAAAGCCCGTTAGTTGTAAATCAATGGTAAAGGCAGAGTTTCATTCCTGGGACTAGCTGCCTCTTCCCAGGCCCTTTCTGAGAGTATTCTAACCCCCGATGCCTTGTCCTTCTCTTGGCAGTAATCCAGTCCCTCATAGCACTGGTGAACGACCCCCAGCCCGAGCACCCGCTCCGGGCTGACCTAGCTGAAGAATACTCTAAGGACCGTAAAAAATTCTGTAAGAACGCTGAAGAGTTTACAAAGAAATATGGGGAAAAGCGACCTGTGGACTAAAATCTGCCGCGATTGATTCCAGCAAGTGTGAGCAGAGACCCCGAGCAGTGCATTCAGACATCCCGCAAAGCAGGACTCTGTGGAAAATTGACACGGCCACCGCCTGGCGTTCGCTTGTGGCAGTTACTAACTTTCTACAGTTTTCTTAATCAAAAGTGGTTTAGGTAACCTGTAAAGAAAGGATTAAAAATTTAAGATGTTCTAGTTCTGCTTTCTTTGTTCTAAAAATCACTGCTTCAATCTACTTCAAAAGATTGGTGTTTCTTTTCTTGTCCAAATTTATCCAAAATTTTCAAGTTACATTTAGCCCATAAGGTTAAAAAAAAAAAAAAAAGGTTGTGGTTCCCCTTCTTTTCGCCTTGCAACTCCCATGTTCTTGTATTCAGTTTATTTCTCACTTATTCACTTCCTCAGACCCAGGCCCCATCTCCTCTGCAAAGGAGAAGAAACAGCTCCAGCGTTTCTGGTGGCTTTTCTTCTCCCTTGTTGGACTTCCCGGAATGGGAGTTGGTTTAAATTCTCCTGACTTGTTTATAACATCCTTTAAACATTTTTAAAAACAAACTAACAACTATACCCTTCCTGACCACCCCCGCCCCCCGAAAAAGCCGTCTAAAGGGAGTTTTAGCTCTTATGTGAAAATCAGGCTAGTATTAACCACAGTAACGTTGATTTAATGGGCAAACCCCGACGTCAGTGTGCGTGACTGAACTGCAACTTGGCTGGCCCGCGCAGGGAAACCCTGCAATAACGGGTCTGTGGTGACCCCGAAGGGAGGGCCTGCCAGCCAGAGGACGCTGTGCATGCTGTGTGTGATGAGATCTCTCACCAGAAAGGCTCCTGAGGCCAAAGGCTGGCACCCCTCCCTGCAGCCATTTTAGAAGATCTGCTGGTCCCTGCAAGCCAAGCTAAAGCCAGAACATCCATTTGAAATTCCAAGCTCATCTGTCACCGAGCTGCATCCAAATGTGCCACAGAGCTCGTGTTCCACCTCCTTAGTGTGGCAGCCCCACCACAGCCCTCCCACGGCGCAATTTGACCTTTTGCGGCATTGGAAGGACTCGGCTATTGAACTGGCACCAGTCTGGGGTCACTGGGGCCCCCGCTGGCCTCTTCCTTTGGAGCAGCTGGCGGCCCAGCCAGGAACAAGATGGCCTTCCCTCTCCCTTGGGACTCACAGCCTTTGCGGAGTCAAGCTCCACTTGAAGCGCACTCAGTAATATCCTTTAAATGTGTTTTATATTGTTTTGACTGCCTTTTTTTGTAGAAATAAAAATTGACCTTAGAATTTATCATCATATGAACTTGTAAGGATTTGAATGTTCATGTCTTTTCAAGGCAAATGGGACTGTCCCTAACGAGCAGGGAATACATGTCGCTCTGACATCCAGAGGAAGCCAGTGTCACCAACTCCACGTCTGTCACTGGCAGCTTTCCTTCTCGGCTCTTGGGGGACTAGATCCTGTGGAGAAGATGACTTAAACTTTGCTTTCTGTTTTAATTTTAGTTCTATAACTTGAGATCTTTCAGGGGCCTACAGACGTGTGAGACAGCTTGGTCTCACCTATGCGGAAGTGGGGAGTGATGGGCAGGTTAGGCAGTGTGACATTGTTTGGTTGTCCAGGCGCATGGCCCTGTGGTGTGTAAATGAACTCAACTTCTCTAGTTCTAGGTACGCCAGGGGCAGGTTTCTGGAGACTTCCGTGTGCCCGGGATGGCAAGTGTGCCGGGCCAGCGTTTCCACATCTGTCTCTTCATTAACAGAAAGGTGGTGATGAATTTTATTTCACTCACACTCGGATTTGTAGTAAAATGCCAAATTCTGTCAGAAGCTATCCAAACAAGCTACCATTTGTTCTCATTGCTTCTCTGAATCCAGAAATGTTGCCATTCTTGGAAACTATCCCATTGCTTCGTATTTCTGCCAACGTAGCTCTGCCTGCCTGTCACCCTGTCACTGCGCTCTGCTCACCACGGGAGGACACCTATGTGCCAGCAGCCCCTCAGGGACTCTCAGCCCTGGCACCCCATGGTTTGCCCTGGCAGCAGAGGCCTGGCTCTCGAGTCAGTGGGTGTCCCTCCCTTGGGCCTGGGCAGCTTGCTCCTTCTAACTGTGCCCTCGGGACAGGCTCCGAGCAGGCTGGTGGGCAGCCCTCGCTGCTCCCAAACCAAAAAGCTGGGTCCTCTGGAGGGAGAGCTGTGGAGCAGCCACCCAGCGCCGGCCCCAGCTCACTCAGGAATTCACACCCCCCTGGTTCCTTGAAGTGCGGGGTCCTCCCCTCTGCCCTGCCCCCCACCCCAAGGCGGAGAATAGGCTTTCTAAGATGCTGCGGTCCGTTCTGCTGCCCTTAATAAAAATGCTCTCAGACACTGGTTTGGTCGTGTGGGTTTCTTCCTTACTGGGGGTGGGCAGTGCCAGGGGCCTGTGCTCTTGGGGAGTGGGGTGGGGTGGCCGGGGCCTCTGATCTCCCCATTGCTATCCTCTCCAAAAGAGGTGCACAGAGGTGTTCCTGACTCCTCGAAGGGAAGGGATAAGGTATAATCAACACAGAAAAAGCCAAGAGTCCAGAGGATCAGGGCCTGCAGAAGCACTCGTGGGTCTCTCTCGGGACAGCGATTTCCATGCATGGGCATGTCACTTTCGTCAGCCCGTAGCCCCAACACAGTGATGTTATGCTCCGTGTTTAGCAGAGGTGAAAACTGGAGCCCTGAGAGGTCACCAAGTTAATGAGGGCGTGCCTGAGGGTGGGACTAGGCCATTTCCCTGAAAGGTGCCATCCAGAAACCTGCCTCAGTCCCTGAAAGCCCCTGCCATGTGCAGGCACTGTGACAAGCTGACTCAGCACAGGACCCAGCCAGGCCCTGGACACTTTTCTGTGGTTGGGCGTAGCTGGAATTTGTTTCATGCCTGGAATTTGACACCAGCTGAGGCCAGGCCTGCGCTGTCAACTGGGCTTGCAGCTCATAGGAGGGAAGCCTCCTGGGGTGTTGTTTCATCAGGGAGCCGGGAGAACGGTGGGTGCTCTTTCTTGTGTCTAGCGCTTCTCTGTGAGTCTCAGGACAACCCTGTGGGCACCCTTATCCGTGCTTTTACACAGAGAGCTGAGGCTCCAAGTGATGGCCTTGGGTACCTGGCCTGTGTTTTTACACAGTCTGACTCTAGAGCCTGTTGCTCTACCATTCAGCACAGTTTTCCACAGGGTCCCTTTGAGCCCAGGCACACCCACAGTTGCCCCCTCCCCAAGGCTAGAGACCTGTACGACCCTCTCTCAACTTCCTGTCCTCTGGAGTCACCATTTCCTGGCCTTCCTCACTCCACTATTAATTGTTCAGCTTCAAATAAACATCAACTTCAACACTCCTGTGCCTACTGCAGCCTGGCTTCTGTCCTCCTCTGCTGCCTGCGGCTCCTCTGGCCAAGGGCCCCAGGACTTCCTCACTGCCACATCCATAGATGGCAGCCTCTCATCCTTGCTTCTACTTCCTTCCATTTAGCAGTGCCTGCGTGCCCAGCGCGTGCCACCCGGCCAGTCCCAGGAGAAGCCAGAGCTGGCCTCAGCTCTTGCTGCCCTGGGCTGCACTGGGCTCTCCCTCCCTGCTTCCCTTGTGCCCCCGGGGTGGGGGGAGGGGACCAGCCTTAGATGGAATGGAGCAGAGGCCAGGACTGCTCCCAGCACAGCACAGTGCCTGACAAATGGCCGCTTCCCAGGTAACAGGAACGTGTTATTGCTCCAAGATGAGGCTTCTGGGGAAGGCTGGAGGCCTTAGAGGATCAGCGTGGAAAGGACCGCCCAGCACCGTGCGGAGGCTATAACTGAGGCCCAGGGAAGGAAGTCACTTTCTGGAGAGCATTCCCTGAACTGCTGGCCAGGTTAAGAACCCTCTTTTGGCCCCACCCCCATGTGGCCTGAATCACACTAAGTGTCCCTATGTCTGTACCAGGCTGGGAGCTCCTTGCAGGCCAGGCTGTGTCCCAGCACCAGCCCTCGCCTGGCACAGAGCAGACCCTCCATACATGAGTGCTGAGTGGGTGGATAACAGTAAACCACTTGCCTAAGCCACCCAGTGTGCAGTGGGTTTGGCATAAAAAATACCCCTGCCATGCCCTGCCCCTGTGGGCCACCAGTGACTGCCCCCACTACAGGTCCTTATCACTGTCCTTTCCTGTAAGATGGGCCTCGGTCACCCAATTATCTTACCTCTGGCCACGCCCCCGCACTTCTCTCCACTCTCAAATGCTCCTCGTGCCCACCTCAGCCCTCATTTCTGCTCATCCCTCCTCCCCTCCCTGGGTAGCCATCCCACCTAGCATCTGTGCAGACCCCCAAGTCTCTCCTGCCCACCCACACCTCTCTCCTGAGCCTCAGAGCTGCACAGCCAGCTGCCTCCTCTTCTCAGAACACTTCCATAGCAGAACCCCCTGAAGAGGCTGCCCTCCTACCAGCCCCAACCAGCAGCTTGCAGGAGTGTGGCTAGACCTCAGTGGGCTGAAGTAAGAAGGTAAGGCGGCAGGAGGGAGGCACAAGTGAAAGGAAGCAGGAAAAGTTCTCTGGATGGAAGAATCAAGGTCAAGGGAATGTTAAGTTGGAAGATGAGCATGGAGCCAGAAAACAGGGGGCTGAAGCCACAGATGGGGCATGGGTGGGTGAGGCAGGAAGGAGTGAGGTCCCACCCTTACCCCTTCAGAAAGCTGCATGTCCCTCTGGCCTTCCTAGACCAGGTGAGAGCTCTCTTGGCACCTGATTCCATGCTGGGTACAGGCCAGGGCCCCATGCACGTCAAGTGAGTGAGTAGGTTCAAAGCCTTGCTCTGCCACTCCCACCTCTATGTAAAATGGGGACACTGGTACCTGCTTCATAGTCACTTACATGAAATTAAATGAGACAAGAAGGACCACACTGTGTTCCATCTGCCTTTCCATCCTCCAGAGTGGAGCAGGGCTCTGCTCCTGAGAACTCCCCGCTGCCTTCCTCATCTGCTCCCTGCATCTCAGGAGCCTTCATCCACACCACACAGGGCCAGTCCGCAGGGCACCCATCCATCACCTGGCCCAGTTAGGATTTCCACAGAACACTGCCCCTCCTGGAAAAGTTTACATGTGCTCCCAAGAGCTTGCAGGACCTCCTCAGGCCTAGCCTCTAGAATGGCTGGCTCACTTACAACAGGTGACTTCCTTTTAAATCAAAATTGAGACTATAATATGCCTCTCAAAAAGCAGCCTGGTGAGACAATCTTTTCCAACCCCTACCCTACCCCCACAAAATAAACAAAGGGGCAGGTGTGGTGGCTCCCGCCTGTAATCCCAGCACTTTGGGAGGCCGAGACGGGGGGATTGCTTGAGGCCAGGAGTTTGAGGTTACACTGAGCTATGATTGAGCCACTGTACTCTAGACTGGGTGACACAGTGAGACCTTGTCTCTATTAAAAAAAGAATAAAGAAAACCTAAGCATGAACAAAACTAGAATGTGGGGAATGTTTTGCTATCTTTTCTGGAATATTGACTTGGTTTGAGCCAAGAGGGAGTTGTGTGTCCATTCTTGTTTCTGTGAAGGTTCCCTGGGCACACTTTATAAACCACCCAAGTCTGAAAGACACTTTTTTTTATTAATATAGCAATCTCTTCCCCACTCCCCCTTAAACAATGAAGGTGTTTACACTGCAACATGAAAGGGCACCAAAGGCTCTGCAGGTCCAAAGCCAGATGTCACAGGTTGGGTCCCCCCTGTAGCCAAGAGGGGCTGCCCAAGCTGTGGATGCCATTCTGAGCCCTGAGGACCTGGGCACAGAGGTGGCAGTGTCCCACCCAGGGTAGTTACAGACCCTGCTCAAGAGCCTGGTTCTGGGCTGTGCCAGTGCTTAATCCTGGCCCCCTTCCTCAGCACTAAAGGGCATTAATGCTTGGCAGTCTGTAAGGGTCAGGATGGGGAGGGCTCCAGGAAGGGTTCCAGAGTGGCCTCACAGGAGACCCCCTCTCCAGGCCTCTTGTAGTCCAGGTCGTCGAGGGCGCAGAGCTGCACGCCTTCCTGGGCAAGCCGGGCCCGCAGCGTGGGCGCAGTGAGGACACGCAGCTCATGCAGCCGCTCCCAAGAGCAGGAGAATGCGTCAGGGCCCTCACCACAGCCCCCAGCCGGAGGCACACTGGGGTAGCCGGGGTGTGCCATCAGCTCGGCTGTCAGGGTATGGCCCGCTGGGATACCTTCTAGGGCCCGCGCCAGCGCCCCGGACACGCGATGAGCGGACATGTGCCTGCCGCAAGTGCTCATGCCCACGAAGGCGTCTGTCCACCTGTGGGTGACGGGCATCAGCGGCGGGGTCGGGCAGTGGGCGGGGCTAGGTTGGGGGTGGGGCGCTTCCTGGTTGAGAAGCGGAAACAGATGGCCATGAGGATGCCCAGCCCGACGCCCGGGGACCTGTGCGGGAGAGGGGATGGAGGCGGGGTGGGGCGAGGGGCCTCACCGCAGGCCGTGGCAGGAGAAGGGGCCCACGGCGGCCCGGGCGTCGCGCTCCACGGCGCAGGCGAAGGCGCGCGCTGGCGCCTCCAGCCACGCGCAGCCGCCCACGCCGCGTTCCAGCGGCAGCCGTGTGAAGCGCACCCCGTAGGCCTGCAGCGCCTCGGCGAACACCTGGCACACGCCTGCGGGCGAGCGGGCTCGGGGAGGAGCATGTCCCCTCACCTGGGAGCATCAGCCTCCCCCAAACTCCACCCACCCGGCCTGGGAGCCCCAATCCGCGCACCTGGGAGCACGTGCACGTGCTGGTGCCCGTCCACGTGCGTGGGGGCCCTGCCCAGCAACTCCCGGAAGCAGTTTAGTTGGGCCTCTAGCTCCTCCCGCACCTGGAGGGAGAGGACGATTGACACCTTGAGAGTCCGGGAGCAGCTACCGAGGAGGATCCCCTCCTTGAGCTTGTGTGTGGTGACTGCTCCAGGGTTTGAACGAGGAAATCATTCAGCGCCAGCTCCTGCCCCTAAGCCTTCACGGTACCCGCTGGGCAGAATTTTGGGGTCATAGCGAGCATCCTCTTGCAGCTGCGCCTCCGCACCTGGGGCAAAGCCACGTCTCCGGCCGCCACCGCCTCCCGGAATCCCATCTTGCCGAGGAAGAAACCTTCGGGGCTGAGCAGCGTCGAGGCGCCGTGGCGGGCCGGGCCCACCGGGCGGCCCTCGGACAGATTGGCGTGGAGGCCCGTGGGGATGCTGTGCCTGCGGGCGGAGCGCGAACGGGAGTACGGACGGCCGCGGGGCGGGGGCGCCCCCAACCTGCCCGGACCCTGCGGGGCCGCCCCTCACCTGCGGGCCAGCTCCGCCGCGCTCTCCGCGGCCGCGCCGTTGACCAGCAGGGACACGCTGGTCACGGTCCCGGCCAGAAAGGCTTCCACGATGCCTTCGTCACGCCGCGAGCAGTAACCAAAATCGTCCGCGGTGACCACCAGGCGCACGCGAGGCCGGGCCATGGCAGCCACGCCCGTGGCTCGCGACCCGCGGAGAGTGGGCCTGGCAGCTCAGGCCCCGCCCCGGCGCACACGCCCCGCTGCGGCTGCGCTGCGCCTTTGTTCTCGCCACCTAGCGGTGTGGTATGGTCCTACACCGCTTATAACAAAGCGGAACTTTCCTCTGCAAGAGTGGTATTTAGTATGAAAATCACCAAAAAAAAAAAAAAAAGGACAAAAAAACCTCTTATACCCTTCTCAGAGATCACCACTGTTAACTTTCTGGGTTGTGTCCTTCCAGTGTTTTCTCTAAGCAAATAAACATACCCAATTCCTCTTCTCCCCAACCCAAATGTTTTTTGTTTTGAGAAGGTAAAGATGATCACATCAATATTATCTTATTCGTATAGTTTCTTTTTTTATAGCAGTGCCTATGAACTTTTTCATATCATTAGCTATTTTTATTCTTTTCCAAATTGCTTTTTGGTCTTTTGCTGATTTTTTTAAGGGGAGGCTTTTTCTTGATTTGTTGATTTTTTTTTTTTTCCTTGAGCTCTAGACAATAAGAAAATGAAAGAAAACACATACACCAATGGCTTCATTTGAGAAAGCATTAGCCCCTTTTCCATTTTGAGCTGTGTGCCAGGCTGCAACTTTTACAGTCATAGCTTCATGTTTTTCTCTTTGGTCCACAAAAGCGTTCCTTACCCATAACTATACAAATAGTCAACAAGTTGACAGCCAGAATTTTCATTGTCATGTGGCTGTCTTGATTTTCCCTATGGAAAGTGTGGTATTTTTGTCCAGCCTATGAGATTGGTAATGTCATGTCTGTTTTACAGATAAGGAAACTGGGGCTGAGACAGAGGAAGTGTGGTCCTACCAGGAGTAGCAGAGCTGGGACTGAACCTTAAGCTCTGGGCCTGCACCCAGGCCGGCTGTGGTTTTCTGGACTTTGGCTGCCCCCTAGTTTAGGGGCAGAGAGGGCAGAGCAGAGCTTGGGAATAACAAATACCTAATGGGGCATTGTAAGGGTTGGAGGCCTCATAGAGTCTTTCAGTCATGCTCTTGGCAGAACTGTCATGTTCAATCACCGTGATTGTTGAATTGTCAGACCTCAACCGTTCTCCACTGGGAAGCTGATCTTGGAAAGGCTAGAGGCCTCGAGGGTCTGCAGATTGGAAAGAGGAAACTGACATTTATTGAGCACCTACTGGATGCCAGCCATTGGCAGTACTGGAGATTAAGGGCGACTGCCTCAGTTCCTGCCCCAAAGAAGCAACATCTGCTAGATTACTAAGTAACAACATGGAGTGACAGAGTCTGGGATGGAGTCTACTATGAATTCTCTTGGGGGTGGGAGGCTTTCTGGGAAGGCTTCTCCAAGGATGTCGTGTTGCATGATGAGTTTATTGGGTGGCGGGGAAAAGTGGGGAGAGGAGGTAAGGTACCTATTGGGGTACCAGCTGTGTTGTATGAAGATTTTAATCCCCATCCGCCCACGTGGAAGGACACTCAAACCCATTTACAGATGGAGAGACAAGCTCGGAGAGGTTGAGTCACACCGGCAGGACATGCAGAACTAGGAATTGAAGCTAGGTCTGTGACTTGGGAGGTTGCCCTCAGAGAGGTTGCCAGAGGGAAGAGGTCTCAAGATGGACCTTGGGTAGTCCACTCCTGAAAAGGAGGAATCAGCGACGGGAGAGGAACCAAGGAAGGTGCTTGTGTCTCTGGTAGAGGCCGTGGCTTTGGCTGAATCAGGTTCCCCTCAGGGCAGGTGCGGGTCACACACAGCCTAACCGCCACCTGGCGCTGCTCCCGGCGGGGCGGAGCCTGGCTGGCCGCATCCCCAGCCCCGGCTCCCGGCGAATGTGGGTGGGGCAGAGCCTATTGGCGTGGGGGAGGAGCCAATACGGGCCCCGCCCCTGGCCATTGTGTCGGAGAAGCGAGTGGGCGAGCAGTCCGGAGCGAACCAACGACGACGCAGTATGCAAATGAGCACGCGCGTTGCTCGCCGGCTGTTCCAGCCCAGTGTGCCGCCGCCCTCGCCCGGGCGCACAGGGCGCGGGCGGGCGCTGGTGAGCTGGGAGGTGGCCGGGGCGCCCTGCGTCTGGGAGGAGGGAGGGTCGGACACACCCAGACCCAGATACGGTCGTAGAAGGCATGCGGGCGTCTTCAGCGACCCTACCCCGACGTCTCTGGAATCGAACGGTCCGCAATTGCCTGGGGGGCTCACCGCAGAGCAAGGGCCGGGTGCATAAAGGACGCGGGGTGAGGGGAGCGAGGGACCCACGGGCCCCGGGGCCACTGACACACATGGACCCATGGAGGCCTGGACAGACCCTCACGCCGTCTCCCCACCCTGCGCAGAGAGGAGTCTGCGGCTGTGCTGTGGAATTGAAGAGAGAAGAGGTGAGTCGTGGGCCGGGAACCCCGGCACCATGGCCAACCGCCGCCACCACTCGGGATACTTGGCCGACGACGAGGCCCGCCACTTCACGTATGTGGCACGGGTAAGTGTGCCCAGCAGGGCTCTGACCCTGGAACCCCTAACGTGTTCCCCACCAATCCTGGCACCCCAGACCACAGCCTCCCTTTTTCATTTCCCAGTGACCTTTTCACTGGGCCTCTCAGTGAAGTCCTCATTGCCTTGACCTTTCCTATGACCTCCTGGTGGGCCCTGAGCACTCTCAGTTTCATTCCCTGTGTCCCCCTGACTCCCAGCGACCTGAGAGGTGCTTGGGCAGCCTGGGAACCCAGAGTGGGAGCATGGAGCCAGCTAAGGGCCTATGGCTCAAGTGGGAGAAGCAGCCATGGGTAGCGCAGGGCTCAGGACCTCAGGTGTTGTCTCCATCCCAGCAGTGGAGACAGGGGTGGCCTGCTGCATGGACAGATGAGGAACTGGAGAGAGACTCGGGGGGCTTTCATGCTTGCCAATTCATGCCATGTGTGAGGGCAGAAATGGGCTTTCAGACTCCCTAGCCATGGTGTCAGGGAAGCTTCAGGGTGACCCTAAATAGATCCTCATTTTCAGATGAGGAAATTAGACCTCAGGAGGGGCCATTGTCCACACTGCCGCACAGCCTGAAGGCAAACCCAGGGCTGCCTGACTCCAAAATGCAGTTCCTTCCACTATTCACTCCACACCCAGCTCCTAGTGGCACCCTAGGAGTACCCCAGGGCCTCTCTACCTGCAGGACATCCTGTCCACTGTGATTGCCTGTCTGCTCAGGTGCAGTCACCCAAGAAGCCACTGTTCCGGGAAATGGGGCCAACCTCCAAGCTGGGCCGTGAGCCACACCTACCATCCATGTATGGCAGCTCAGCGCTCCGGTGCCACCGCCAAAACAAGACGGGCCCTGAGCCCTTTGGCAGCTTCCTGGATTTCCTGACCGAGGGCCAGGTGCTGGAAAGCCTGCAGACGGTGGTGGAGGAGGCGACGGAGCGCATGACTGCTGTGAAGACAGAGGCCGGGGTGCCGCTGGTGGAGGTACAGGACCCAGTGGAGATGCCAAGTGACAGGCGGCGGGTGCATGCCCGGCCCAGCCTCAGAACTGTGCACCGGCACCGTGCTCGGCCCAGCCTGTGCACGGGACGCCCCAACAACTACCCATCCTGCTCAAGTTCCACGTCCGACTCCCATAGCAGCCTCAAAGCTGGCCAGCTGGGCTCCCACAGCTGGGACAGTGATCTGAGAGCTCGCGGCTTAAGCTCACTGCCACCTGTGACAGATGAGCTCCTGCTGGAGAAGAACCTCAAGCGGCTGCTGCGGCTGGAGAACAAAGGGGTGAGATCTGGGGCCAAGGCTGGGGCTGGATGGGATGGATTCCTGTCAAGGGCCAGGGTCAGGCCTGGCTTGGCTGCTCCTGGACACTTCTCAGAGTGGCCCTTTCTTTACAGAAAGGCCTGAGTCAGTCCTGCTCCCAGAAGGACTCCCTGCTGTGGGACTCGGTGGGCAGCCAGACTGGCAGCCAGCGGAGCCAGGAGCAGCCCCTGTCCTGGTTCTCAGGGCTGCTGGACTCAAGTTCAGGCACACCGGAATCATCAGATCTGGGGCCTGGAGAGCGTGAGCTGATGTTCCTCAAGCAGGAGTTCAACAAGGAGATCAAGTCGCTACTGAACCAGCCGGCATCCTCCGACCTGCCTGGCTACTATTCACTCCGTGAGCCCCATCGCACCCTGGACTTCCTGGCCGAGCACCACCTCTTCCCTGTCCTGCAGGGCGTGGTCAGCCAGGCTGTGGACAAGCTCAGTGGTGCCCGCCGCCGTGACGGCTGCCCTCTCTTCCCTGCCAACTTCGAGTCCACTTCGGGGCTGCCGGTTAACTTCGACCTGCTGTTGCCAGGCTCCAAGTTCACCACATCCGACAGGGAGGAGCCCTGTGATTCCCTCCCCACCACAGACTCCAGCTCCAGGATGTTTTGCAGAAAAATCAACAGCAGACAGGACTCCCCCTCCACGTCTAGTGCCCAGATGGCCACCAAATTCAGGCTCAAGGTGACACCCACAGAAAAGCCCAATGGCCCCAGCCCGTCCCTCCATCCCAGGCAGGAGGCACCTGACTCAGATCCCAAATTAAAGAAACCGCCTGTGTCTCTGAACTCCAGTCAGAGGGCCAGGCCCTGGCGGGGCCTGCACCTCACCTTGCCCGCCCCTGGGGTTGTGGTGGAGGTGGCCTCCAGCCAGGGCCACTTCATGGGCCCAGTGGCACCTCTGCGTGCCTCCACCCACCCCCCATCGTGCTCCTGCTTCCTCCCCACGCTCTCCCCACTCACCTCCTTCATAAGAAGCTACTCCTCGTCCCCCAACTCGTCATGTCCAGAGGTGACAGCCTCGAGAGTGGGGCTGGGTGTCGTTGGCATGAGTTCACGGAAGGGCTCCTTCACCCACCACTCGTAGCAGCCACTGTCCCCAGCAAGCCCAAGGCTCAGATCTCCTTCCTTGCACTGTGGAAACCTCTTGGTCAGGAGACAAGCTAATGAGGGACCAGGAATCCTGACTGAGCTACTACCAGGTGTTGTCAAAGATGAATAAATGCTATTTTTTATCCTGGATATTTTTTTAACATTTGTATGTGAATCTTGGAGGCTCTCCCACATGGGGAGGGGCCTGTCCCTTGTGGACAGCAGCCTTGGCCCAGCGTGAGGCCCCACATCCTAGGCCCAGCTCCCTTCGATCCAGCAGCCTAGGTCAGGACTCTCCAGTCTCTTTACCCTGCCTGGGAAGCTGCCTGGGGAGGATACGTAGAAGATGCTGGTGGCCTCACCCTGGCAGGTCTGTGGCAGTCCCCTATCCCTCCCCTCCTCCAGCAAGGCCCAGGCATGTGTCCCTCTGAGCACAGGCCTGGGCAGGAGCCTGCAGGAGCACAGGTGGTCAAGGCTCAGGTTTGGCTGGCCTGGTGACTAAGGTCCCCCACCTTGCCCCTGGCCTGACAGGTGCAGCAGGTGTGATGAGGTGAGCATGAGGGTTGGCTGTTGAGTGTGACAGCATAGCATATGTGGCAAGACTGTGCCAATGTGACAAGCTGGCAACCGTGTTTGTGACCCGAGGGCTGGCGGGGCTGCCAAGGAGGGTGCCACAGGTGTAAGGGGCATCACAGGGTGGGAGGAGGGATAGAGCCAATGAAGCGTGACATATGTCCTTTTCTCTCCCTGGCTGCCACGCAGAACCCTGGCAGCAAGTTCTCGAAGAAGCAGCCGCTGCCCCCCATCTCGTCCAAGCCTAGCACGTCCCACTTTGGCAACCCCTGCTACGAGGAGCTCAACTTCTTGACCCAGCAGGCGGTCTCCCTGCTCATCCGCAAGTACAAGTTTGAGAACAACCTCAATAAGCAGCTGGGCTTCATCTCCTTCCCCGTCACTGAGATGCTCATGGACCTTAACCTGGGCTTCAAGAATGTGAAGGGCTCTCACATCCACCTGTCCTCAAATATCAACCGGACCTGCCTGCGGCACAAGCTGGAGAAGGCTGAGAGAGCATGGCACGCCTCCCAGCGCAGCCCCGAGTCCCCCTCCACGCTGCCCCCTCCACACAGCCCCTCTCCACGGAGTTCCTCTCCACACAGCCCCTCTCCACGGAGCTCCTCTCCACACAGCCCCCCTCCACGCAGCCCCCCTCCATGCAGCCCCCCTCCACACAGCCCACCAACACCAACCAGGACCAGCTCCAGGCCACGGAGCCCTGCCACACACACTTCGCTGACTTGTCAGCCGGCCAGTTGCTCAGCTCTCAGAAGCCAGTGACAGCTGAGGACCAGACACTCAGGAGCCCATTGGAGCCCAAGCTCTCAGTGTACTTTGGCACTGGTGTGGGCTCCAGTCCTCCCAAGTCCAAGGAAACACCGACTGGCAAAGACAGTGAGTACAGTGACAGGGTTGAGGTCGATGATGAGGCCTCAGCCTCCAAGGATGACAGCGAGTCCCAGAGCCCCCCTCAGCCTGGTGTGGAGGCCTTGGTCAGCCACTCTGTGGACGTGGGCCACAGTGACCCCCCGTGAGGTCCCTGCAAGCCACACTGAGCACTCGATCCCCTGCCCCTCCTCCTGCTCCATCATAGAGTTACTGCCCACTCGGCAGCCCCTGCCCCGAGGCAGGGGTCAGGAGTGGCTGAAAGCCCACAGCAAGCTTTGCTGAGACCCTCAGGGAAGCCAATGTATGAAATAGAAATAAAGCCTGTGTTGACAGAGCGCAGTTCTCATGTCCTGAGAGTTCAGCCTCCCTTTCTGTGCACCTGCACAGCACCCTTGGGTAGCACCTTCAGCGGGGCCAGCGGGGCGGCAGACAGCCTTCCTGGTGGCTGCCAGTGCTCTGCCTCATGGCTGCTCCTCTTGAAAGGCCAGCCACCTTGCCACGTGCTGCCCACTTTGCTGTGTGGCTCTTCCCAACTCCACTCTGCAGCTTCCTGGTTCTTTGAGCCTCCGAAGACACTCCTCATCACCCCTCACTCATGGGCCCTGTTCCTGCCTCCGGGGAGCTCTTTCTCTGCCTGGGGTGGCTCCCTTCTCGCTTCAACATGCCACATCTTCGCCTGACGCAGGAGCTGTGTGTCCGCCCTCTCCTGGTACACTCCCGGCTACCTGTCTTCCTCATTTGTGTTCCCAGCTCCAACTCGTGAGAATCTGGAGTCTCCATGCCAGGCCATGTGCTAGCCGCTGGTTGGTCAGGCTGTGGATTGGATGCCCAGGGCTGGCCCTGTGACTGACTTCCTGGCAGCGGCTCTGGGCAGGGCAGCTCTCTCCAGAAGAGTCTGTGGACACAGCTTGTGCTGTGATTGGTGGGTCTCCAGGGACTGCTGGCCATCCTGTGCCAACAGCACAGCGCACCCCTTCCCTCTGTCTTCCGAGGGAAGCCAGTCTATTGTCGCCCTAGGCACCTTCACCAAGAAAGCAGGTCAGCCTCTCCCCCTCTGCCTCTGTGGCCCAGTCTCAGTGGAGGACAAGAGAGCACGTGAAGGTGCTCCAACTCTGCCTTCCTGGTGCAGGCTCCCTTGTGGAGAGCCTGGTGGGTCTCTCTCAGTACTTGGATGCTACCCTGGTGCACAGAAGCCAGGCCTGCTCATGCAAGCTTGACTATAAGTACCTGACAGGTGTGGCCATGACCAGTGGCCCATGTGTGAGGACACAGCAACTGTAGCCTCTGGAGCCAGAGCCACACCTACAATTCAAGGAGGAGGAGCATTTGCTCATCTGCCATTCAGAGGGACCAGGGTCCTAAGGCGGGCACATGAGGGACCTATTTTTCCAAAGAGCTCTTGAGACAAAGATCTTTTAGGGCACACACTCAACTTGATTCCCGTTCCCTGAGGCCACCTGCCACTGCCACCACCACAGTGTGAGGCCATAACAGCTCCATTTTTGTACCTCATTGTCATACCACTTGGCCACAGTTGATTGGCCCCATTGGCACATCCCTATTCCAAGCTAGGCCAGTCGGGCTCTTTCCCAGGAGCCTGCAATTGGCATGGACTAAGAGATGCTGGTGGTTTGCACTGATTGCTGGAGACACACGTGGATGGTGTGGAGCAGCCATCGTCCACCCCTGTCCAGAGAAGCAAGATATCCTGTCAGTAGAATGGAGTCAAGAGGAGAGCCCTCAGGCTCCAAGAGACAGCACCCGCGGTGATTCCCAACAGCTTCCCAGGTCCTGCTGCCAAGTCATCAAGAGAAATGAGAACATATCCCCACCCAGCCTCAGAGGCACATCCCCGGGGTGGGAACAGCCCCTTTGGAAACCAGTGGTATTGTGCTAGAAACCGTGTCCTTAGCTGCTATTTCAGGGATCTATTGCTGTGTACAAACCACTCCAAGACCTAAGTGGTTTCAAACAAAATGATTATTTATCATGACACAGGGTTGACAGGCTCAGCTGGGGATGTGACTGCTTTCAGCTGGGAGCTGGGCTGTGGCTGGAATATTCCAGATGGCCTCTTGCCCTCCGGGGTCCCTCTCCCTGTGCCCTCTCACCATGCAGTGGTCTGGCCTGCACGCCATTAGTGCATGGTGCTGTCACTAGCCTCCTAGGGGGAGGAAGCAGGACCCTCCTGAGTTCCTATGGCTGGTACTCAGAAGTCCCCCAAAACACTTACTTCTTCAGTGTTCTATTGGTCAAAGCGAGTCACAAGACCTGCCCAGATTTAAGGGGAGGGGAAGTAGACTCCAGCTCTTTCGCTTACAGGGATGGGAGGCATGGTCAGTGGCTGTGTTTGGAGACTACTACCCCCCTTCCTCCTCTCTGCAGCTGACTGCATGTTGAGCACTCCTTGCACCCAAGTTGAGCTGACCAGACTCTCCCTTGAGAATCTGAACCTGAAGATTCTGGTTGGAGATGCCATAATCTGCCCACAGGGTGAGCCGGAGAAGATGGCCTGCAGGGGGAGGCAGGAACAGTTATGAGAAGCTACCAAGCCCCATGAGAGTCAAAAGAGAGCCACACTGGCTACCCCCACTCTGGTTCCAGGGGCTCAGCCTACTTAGAATCTTGCCTGTCAGAGAGATTGCCTGCCTTGTCCTCACCATCTTCTGGTCCTAAGTGCAACTGGCAAACTGCTGGGGGTTTTTACCATGAGACTGGCATGATCTGATTTATGCTTTTGCCACTTCCCTGTGTGGAGAATGCCTTGGAGAAGCCAGTGCAGTGGAAGCAGGAGACCTATCAGGAGGAGGCAGTGGTAGATATCTGGAGGGGAGATGGAGGGGCATGGATCAGGGTGGTGACAAGGGACTCAGGAGGGATGCCTGGAAATCCATTTTGGAGTCAGAGCCATCAAAACCTGTTGAATTAGATATGAGGATTGAGGTAAAGTGGAATCAAAGAAGAATCCTGAGTTTTGGGCCTGAGCAACTGGTGAATGGAGGTGCCATTTACTGCGACTCGGAAGCCTGGAGAAGGAGCAGTTTGAGGGTAGAGACCATGAATTCTGCTTTGGACGTGTTAAGTTTGAGACGCCTACTGACATGTCCAAGAGACATCTCCATTGCCTCTCTGATTATACTCTGGCCCCTCCACCCTGGACTGGAGGCCCCTCAAGTGCAGGGACTGCCAAATCCAGGGCACACCTTTAACCATTTAGACACCCTAAGTGCTGAAAAGATCAAAGTGCCTTATCCCATATGTAATTCAAAACAAAAACAACATAAACATGAAAAACCCAAAATGACATGTTGCTGTAATTAAGATGGCTTACCTCTGGATTTTCTGAATGCAAAATTCTGGATGATTTAATTAAATATAAACTTTTCTCCCTGCTTTGCTAGTGCTTCAAGTACATGCTTAGTCAGCCTCTTGGATAATATAGCCCAGAGCTAGTTCCTCTGTAATACGCTCCCAGCAGGGGACCTGGAGTGAAGTCACTGTAAGACTGTTCCATGAATTAATAAGTAAACAGTGGGCCCGGCGCAGTGGCTCACGCCTGTAATCCTAGCTCTCTGGGAGGCCGAGGTGGGCGGATTGCTTGAGCTCAGGAGTTCGAGACCAGCCTGAGCAAGAGCGAGACCCCGTCTCTACTAAAAATAGAAAGAAATTAATTGGACAACT
>NW_012145634.1:274308-286621 GCF_000956105.1 Propithecus coquereli
TCTCTACTAAAAATAGAAAGAAATTAATTGGACAACTAAAAATATATAGAAAAAATTAGCCGGGCATGGTGGCCATGCCTGTAGTCCCAGTTACTCGGGAGGCTGAGGCAGGAGGATCGCTTGAGCCCAGGAGTTTGAGGTTCTGTGAGCTAGGCTGACGCCACGGCACTCACTCTAGCCGGGGCAAAAGAGTGAGACTCTGTCTCAAAAAAAAAAAAAAAGAAAAAAAAAATAAGTAAACGGTGTAAGTTTTCCTCCCTTGAAGACTGAGATGACAACACTCTGAGCTTCGTCAAACTGCTCATGGCCAGGAGGCCTGGAAAACACAGTCACCCAGGCTTGGTTCCCACAGTCCTTTGGTCGCCCTGCGCTATGGTTTCCTAAGACAGCTTTGGGGCTTTCTGGTGAGAACCTGCGATGATCAGACACCACAGCTCCTTGTTGCCCCCTGCTGCCGGATGACCCAGTGACCATGAAATTCAGCCGTGGCAGGAGTCAAACGTCTGAGTGCCAAGGGAATTCAGAAACCCAGGGTCTTGGGACTGAGGTGACTCAGTGTCAGAGAGAGGGGCTGTGAACAAATGACTGGGTGATTAATTAATCCTGGGGTCCAGGGACTGAAGGAACAGGCGATTCGGTAACTCTGGGATCCGTCGACTTTGTGACCACAAAATCTAGTGATCCAGCAACCTCAAGACCCTGCAGCTGCGGGCCCAGGGTTCAGGGAGAAGGATTCATAATTGAGGGCCCAGCGGTCCATCCAGGATCAAGAAACTTCGTGAACAGGTTCCCGCGGGGCCCCTGGGCCGGCGTCCAGCAGCGCAGCGAGACGCCCTCACCTGCAGGTGCTGCTTTGAGCGCGCCGGGGCTTGGCGCTGCGACCGCTCTCCCTCGACCCCCATTGGCGAGTCCTGGAAATCGTGGGTCAATCAGAAGCCCTCTCGGGTCTCCGGTCCCCGCCCACCCGCCGCTTCCGAAAGCCGTGGGCGGGTCCCCGCCAAGCCGACCCAATGGTGGTGCAGGCGGAGCGCCGCGCGGGCAGACTACTGGCTGCTGCGAGCCGGCGTTGTCAGAGCCTGATTGGCTCGCCGCGGGGACGGAAGCGGCCCGGGGCCCGAGCAGCTGGAGCCGGTCCGGTGCGATGTGGAGCGCGGGCAGCGGCAGGGCTCCCCGGCCGGCGCTGCTGGGGCTGGTGCTGGCGCTCTTGGTGCCGGGCGGTGGCGCCACCAAGACCGGCACGGGGCTGGTGACCTGCGGGTCGGTGCTGAAGCTGCTCAACACGCAGCACAGGGTGCGGCTGCACTCGCATGACATCAAATACGGATCCGGTGCGCGGGACGGGACCGGGAGATCGGCTGGAGCCTGGCTCGGGCTGGGAGTTCGTAGGCGGGTGGTTGTGGGGGCGGGGTGTGGGCCGTCTGGGAACCGGGCGGTGGGGGATCTGGAGTCGCTGGGGACCGAAGGGACAGGACCGGGGCTTTGAGGGTGTCGTCTGGGTATCGAGGACGGGGAAAATCTTCAGGAAACTGTGGGCCAGAGGACTTAGGGGGTCAGCCGGGGGGCAGGGCTGGGGGCTGAGCGTGAGCCGTTGGGATCCCAGACTTGGGGTCGCGGGGAAAATTTCACGGTGTCCGGAGAGAGTTCCGCGATTGACTGAGGTGGGGTGTCACTCCGCAGGTAGCGGCCAGCAGTCGGTGACCGGCGTGGAGGAGTCGGACGACGCCAACAGCTACTGGCGGATCCGCGGCGGCTCGGAAGGCGGGTGCCCGCGCGGGTTCCCAGTGCGCTGCGGGCAGGCGGTGCGGCTCACACACGTGCTCACCGGCAAGAACCTGCACACGCACCACTTCCCGTCCCCGCTGTCCAACAACCAGGTAAGCCCCCTGAGGAAAGGCCCTGGCAGTGTGTGTGAGGGGCCAGGGACAAGAGCCTTGAGTTCCAATCTGAGCTTCAGCGGCTTCTGTGAAATGGAAATTTCCATTCAGAAATGTTTACCGGGCGCCCCCTCTGGGGACACAGGTTACTCTGCCGGGGTCCTGCCCAGGAGGTACCAAGCAGGGAGGCATATGGGAAGAGAGATCCGTGGGGATAGCTCCTCTTCTGGGGGCAAGTGGGACCCTGGAAGGGGATCCACACAGTCTTGAGAGTGGGGAACAGGAACTCCGGAGGGGAGTAGGAACTCGGGCTGGGTCTAGAAGGGTGAGTCGGAGTCCTCCAGGCCACAGAAGGGACAAGAGGGGCTTTCCAGGCCTGTGGAAGAGTTGTGCCAAGGCAAAGAGGTCACTGGAACTTGGGTTGGAATGGGACATAGGGGGGTTTTGGGGAGTCAGTGGAAGAAAAAGTTTGAGATGGATAGAGATCTTGACTGTCAGCCTGAGAGGTTGAACTTCTGGCTGAAAGCAGTCTGAGGGGTTAGGACTGGGAGAACGATGAAGAGGGCTTGGCTCTGGGGGCTGGTGGTCACTGCACAGACAGCTGGAACAAGGTGTACTTGTGTCTGAAGAGCCTGTGTTAGGGAGTGGGCACTGCGTGTGGGAGGGTTGTGGCCTTGAATTTTGCAGCTGTGGGAGCCGAGGCTCAGGGAAGTGCAGGGAAGCACCAGAGGTCCAGTGCCACCACTGCCACTGTGGTGACCACTGTCCCTCCATCCCCTGCACTGTAGGAGGTGAGCGCCTTTGGGGAAGACGGTGAGGGTGACGACCTGGACCTGTGGACGGTGCGCTGCTCTGGGAAGCACTGGGAGCGCCAGGCTGCAGTGCGCTTCCAGCACATGGGCACCTCTGTGTTCCTGTCGGTGACGGGAGAACAGTATGGTAGCCCCATCCGTGGGCAGCATGAGGTGCACGGCATGTCCAGTGCCAACACGCACAATACGTGGAAGGCCATGGAAGGCATCTTCATCAAGCCCAGTGTGGAGCCCTCTGCAGGTCACGATGAACTGTGAATACCTGGGTGGACAGACAAAAGGTGGCAGAGTGGGGCATCTGCAGGGCCACTCTTGGTGAAGATTTTGGGTTTGTAGGGGTCCTCAAGTGCCTTTGTAATTAAAGAACGTTGATTTGCAATTGTTTTGCTGTGAGCCTGGGGGTGACCAGTAGGTTCCAGCCATCCCAGGCCTCTATCTCTTCCTCAGTGCACAACCTCTGTCTTCAGCCCAGCCTGACTACGGAACCTGCCCTCACCTTTTCGATACTCTTCCATGGACTCCAATACTGCCCTGGGAAAGCATAGCCCTCCATCCACCCAGAGGTGGTCTCTGGCAAGTGACCCCAGTTCCCCAGCCCCTGAGCTTCATGAACCTTCCTGTTAAGGGCCAGGGCTGGGCCCCCAGGCAGGATGAGCCAGAGCCCCACCCCTTGCCAGCTGGGATGGGGCGTAAGCTCTCCAGCCTCCTCATCCCTTGATGGGAGGACCCCGCTTTCCTGTTAGCTGTGTGACAATCTTGACACCTGATTTTTTTTTTTTTTGAGACAGAGTCTTGCTCTGTTGCCTGGGCTAGAGTGCCGTGGTGTCATCATTGCTCACAGCAATCTCAAACTTCTGGGCAAAAGCGATCCTCCTGCCTCAGCCTCCCAAGTAGCTGGGTCCACAGGCGTGCACCACCATGCCTGGCTAATTTTTTCTATTTTTAGTAGAGACAGGGTCTCGCTCTTGCTCAGGCTGGTCCTGAAACTCCTAAGCTCAAGCAATCCTCCCGCCTCGGTCTCCCAGAGTGCTAGGATTACAGGTGTGAGCCACCAGGCCCGGCCTTGAAACCTGCTTTGGACCAAGGGCCAGGCAAAGACTCTGCCAATTGGCTGGAAATTAGCATCACGGGCTTCCTCACTCTTGGTGCAAGTGGCACCCAGCCTGTCTCAGCATGTGGCATCTCAGACCCCCACCACGAGCTTCCAAGGTCCCAAAGAGACCACAGAATTTAAAAATATATCGCAAGGGGCCGGGGGCGGTGGCTCACGCCTGTAATCCTAGCACTCTGAGAGGCCGAGGCGGGCAGATTGTTTGAGCTCAGGAGTTCAAGACCAGCCTGAGCAAGAGCGAGACCCCGTCTCTACTAAAAATAGAAAGAAATTAATCAGACAACTAAAAATGTATAAAAATTAGCCGGGCATGGTGGCACATGCCTGTAGTCCCAGCTACTTGGGAGGCTGAGGCAGAAGGATTGCTTGAGCCCAGGAATTTGAGGTTGCTGTGAGCTAGGCTAACACCACGGAACTCTAGCCTGGGCAAAAGAGTAAGACTCTGTCTTAAAAAAAAAAAAAGAATATCGCAAGGGAAGGCAACCACAAAAAAACTGCTACCTGCAGAGCTCTGAGAATGCTCCCTGGAAGAGGAGGCCCAGTGTAGGGCAGGCAGAGTTTTGCAACTTAAAGGAAGGAGCAGAATGGGATGGGCCCTAATAAAGGAAGATAACGGTTAGCTTTGCTGGTGCGTGGGCATCCTCTAGAGGTGATGGCAGTGATTACAGGCTTCTGGACTTGTTCAATCAGCTGAGGTAGGGCTGCCTAGGACAGAGGAGCTTAAGGGAGCTCCTAGGGGTAACAGTGCTGCTTCCCTAAAGGAGAACAAAGAGCCCAAGGAGAAGCTGGGGGTGGCAACTGGCCACAAGGGGCTTGGAGTAGTGTGGGCATTTGAGAATTCAGTTGACATTAAAGGTCCGGGGGGAATGGGGGAGAGAAAAGCTCTAGCCAATTGTGAGTTCTGAGGGGATGGGGTTCATGTATAGGCCCCAGGCCCATTGCTCCCCTTCCCTCCCCCACGAGGCCCCTCCTGGCCCCTCCACTGTCAAAAGCTACACGCTTTTCCCATCGCTCACCTGACCTGAGAGGATTTGAATGGAAGTAAATTGGTGGAAGGTGATCCCAGAAAACACTGAGACAGAGAAGTGGGGCTGTGAGAGGGGAAGGGAAAGAAGCCAGCGAAAGGTGCTTTATTGAGCAAGTCACCCCTGTGCGCAACTGGAGCTCAGTCTCATTGGGGGGCTCTGGGACACAGTGCAGAACACACATCGAAGTTATCCCACCTGAGGGGCAAGGAAGGGGGTGAAAGGGGGATGCTTACCCAACAAAATAGCTTCCCTTTTTTTTTTTTTTGGAGACAGAGCCTTGCTCTGTTGCCCAGGCTACAGTGCCATGGCATCAGCCTAGCTCACAGGAACCTCAAACTCCTGGGCTCGAGCGATCTTCCTGCAGTAGTTGGGACTACAGGCAGGAGCCACCATGCCCGGCTAATTTTTTTAATTTTTTTTGTTTTTAGTTGCCCGGCTAATTTCTCTCTATTTTTAGTAGAGATGGGGTCTTGCTGAGGCTGGTCTTGAACTCCTGACCTCAAACGATTCTCTGCCTCTGCCTCCCAAAGTGCTAGGATTACAGGCGTGAGCCACCACGCCTGACCAGTATCTTCCTTTATTGGCTGAAAGCTGCAGGGTGGGTGGAGGGAATGACTCTAGCAACTCCAACTTGCCCCATACTTTGGGCAAAGGGCTCCAGCAGCCAGAATAAGGCCCCCAGGCAGAGCTGCAGGTGCTGGCAATGAGCATCCCCTCTAGAGGTGAGGATCAAGGGAATATGTGGGGGGCACCAACAGTGTGGACTACATCATGCAAATCCAAGGGGCACTCCTGGGCTTTAAGAGTCCACTCCTGCCTTTGGCTATTACCCACCTACCACCACACACTGGTAAGCAGTGGGGTGAGGTTGATTAAGAGCAGAATCCAACAGTGCACAGCATGTAGGAATTCCTGGGCAACCAAAGCCCTAGCTGTGGGAGTAGGTCAGATGGCTGTAGGCAGAATGCAGGACAAGAACAAAAATAAAAAGGGCAGAGCTGCAGAACTCACTTTTACTGAGCACTTACTAAGTGCAAGGTGCTGGGCCAATGATTTACACAGCATCTCATTTGCTCCTGGCAACAACCCTATGAAGCTGGTTAGATTATCATCTCAATTTTGTAAAGAAGACAACAGAGGTTGATAAAGATTTGAAACCAGCTCTGCCTGTCTCAAAAACATTTGCTTTCAGCCATCGGATTGAGAGTAAAATAGGAGTGGGAGCAGACGCACAGTTACCCCAACAAACTGTGCGAGGGGCCGGCTATGAATACCGTTCTGGGTCGTTAGCCCAGGCAGGACAGGCGCTTTATGAATGCTCATCCACAACGTGGATCGCAATCACGCAGAGACCCAAGCCGACACCTCCTTCCCAGTGTCTCCCACGGATCCGCAAGTCTCCGCGGGGCCCAGGACCAGGCCTCCGCAGCCCAGGCCTGCTCGGGTCCTGCAGGCGATGTGGTGGAGTTGGGTGGGGCAGGCTACCCCAGCTCCGAAGCCCACCGCGTCCGAACGGCCTGTCCGGAGGCGCAGGGAGCACGCAAAACAAAGCAGTCCTCAACTGCCTTTAACCGCGAGCTTGGTTAGCGATCCCGGCATTTCCGAGGGTCGCAGCCCCTCCCTGAGGGGGCTCAGACGCACGCCTAGCGCCCCCCACCGGGCTTCCTGGCGCTCCGGCCGGTGCTGCTAGAAAACTCGCAGAGATTGGAGCTGAGAAAAGGCGGGCAAAGTTCCTTTTGATAAGTTATGAATGGGGAGAAAGTGTTTGTAAAACTCATTGTTAAAACCTTCGGGCTCGAGCCTCGCCCGGCGCCGGGCCAATGGGAGCCGGGAGGCTATTTTGAAATCGTTCCAGCCTCGGCCAATTGGCGTGCGGCGGGCGCAGCCCCGCGCCGGCGCTGGCCAATGAGCGCGGCGCTATGCTAAAGAGCCCGGGCCGGCTGCCCCGACTGTCAGCGGGTTAAAGATGGAGCCGCGGGCGAGGGGGCACCACGAGGTGCGGGGCCCTCTGAACGGTGACCACGGGGGTGGACGGCGGCCAGGGCTCCGTCCCCCGACCCTGCGTGTCCTGCCCGGGCCCTGGGCGGAAGCGGTATCAGTCTGCGTGAGTAGCCGAGTCTGGAGTGGGGGGCGTGGGCAGGACGGCCCTACCCGGAGGGACGTGCGGAGGGGCGCTGCCGGGACCCCGGGAGCGCTCTCAGCGTAGGGAACTCCACAAGGGCGGGGAGCCCCCCATTCCTCTGTTCCGCTCTGGGCCTCGGGACAGAAGAATCTGTTAGGACAGAACGCGACGCCTATGTGGGGGGCAAGGCGCCAGGGATGGGGCCCTGAGCCGAAAGGGGCGCATCGTCCCAGGGTGGGCCCACCCTTCTCCCCGAGCCGCTGGCCGACTCCGGGCGTGCAGGGTCTTCTGGCTGTGTACCCATCCGGCTCCGGGAGCTAGCGGGCTTTGGACTGCGGCCGAGCGCGGGCCCTCCCCTTTGTGTCTGCTCCCTCTGCCCCGTCTGGCCCTCCAGCTCCCGCTACGGTGTGGGAGCTACCCTAAGGTCTAGGATTTCTCCTGTACTGCAATCCGGAGCGTGCCAGGGACGGCCTGGGTGCCACGACGTTCTGAGGACCTCGAAGACGGCAGTTCCTCTGGGATCCCCTTCCTTGCCCCGATGTACTAGACAGGAGCTCTGGCCCCACCCACGTATCTGTGGTTGAGCTTCCCGGCTGTGTGCTTAATCGGGGCAGTGGGGTCCCCCTCTGCTGGCCGCAGGTGCTCTGACGAGGTTGCACTACTGTGCTCTGAGAAGCAGTGCAATGATATTGTCAAAGCATCTGAGACCAGCCTTGGGGACCTCCCTCCCCCACAACACTCACCTCCCACTCCCCAGGCCGGGGCCCCTTGGATCTACAGGCCCTCCCCTCCCCCTGCCCAGTTCACTCCCTTCTCCATGGAAACTTGAGATACTAGCCAGGCCTGGGCCTCTGGGGTCAGAGGGCACCCTTCCCCCAGGCAGAGGCCCCGCCTGAGCAGGCCTGCATTCCAGGTCTCAGATCCCCACCGGCCACCATGGGGGAGGGACTGGCAGGCCTGCCCGACACTCTTTCCCTGTTGCACTACTGTGGGCCACTGGGAAGCAGTGCAATGATGAAAGGGCATCGGTCAGGTCCACTCGAGGGGAAGGGGGTTTGCTGCCTCACTTCACTTTCTGGCTGAGAAAGTGGAGGTGCCCAGAGGGTAAGCATGGGACTGGTTAGGCACCATGCAGAGCTGGACTGGACCCTCCAACAGAGGACCAGGGGGTGCAAAGGTGGGGCACCATCCTGGTCATGGCTGGGTAGGGACAGGGGCAGATCCCCTAGATTCAGAAAAGCTCTGGTTTGAAGGTCTTTCCACATTGGCCCCCTGGGGTAAGACTGTGGACTCCAGGCCTGGGGAAATGGAGGTCCACAGTTTTACACAGAGGGTCTTTCCAGGCCTAGCTTGGACTCAGCCCTCCCTGAAGGCTTAAAGAGGGCCAGGCTCTGGGGAGAATGTTCCTCTGGGTGGGGCTTGGGGACGCCGGTAAGGCAGGCCTTCCAGGATGCAGCCTTCACATGAGGTCATTCGTCACCCCTGGGCTCAGCAGGAGCAGCACTAACTGGGATGGACAGGTGGGCTTGGGACATGAAGCCTGAAGGCAGTGCCCACCAAACATGCCAGCTTGCTCTCTTATGGAGAGGTATGGCCAGCACCTGCAGGAGCGGTTGTGAGATGTCTGGCATGCCTGTCCTCCAGGCAGGAACTGGGGAGAGGGGGAAGGGCTGGTTGGAGCAACATTTCCAAGGAGCCTGACCCCAGACATGCTTGCAGGGCCACCTCTACCATCAGGACCTGACACAATGCAAAAGGTGTTTATGTGCCCAGTGATGGTCATTCAAACCTGATACCTTGCCAGGTGGCCTGGGTTTCCGGATGGGCTTTAGGAGTAGCCCTCACCCTGGCTGGGCACACTGGGATGCTGCCTTGCTCCCACCCTGGAAGTGAAGGCCCTGGTACTCACGAGGGACCTGAGGGGAAATGACATATGCTCCTCTGCCTCCTAGTCCTGACCCCTTGAGGTTCCTTGATCCCAGAGTCACCTGGCTCAGGCCCATCCTCCCTTCCCTTGGATTCTAGGGGCCATGGCTAGAGGTGGCCACCCCTTCTCACTCCTGTGAAGATTCTGTGCCCACTGGCCCCAGACTCCCATGCAGCTATCACCTGCTCTTGCTGGGGGGAGGCATGTGAATTCAGGGCTCTATTCAACTGTGCCCTCCTGGAGGAAGCCTTCCCTGGGCTCCACTGCATGGAATGTTCCTCCAGCAGAGCATGTTAGATCAAAACTGCTCAACCTGTGGCAGAGGTCCCCCTGAGATTGAGAGCCCCTGAGGGCAGAGACCACTGTCATTTTTCCTCTCTCATCAGTGCCTGGAAACAGAGGATGGGCCCAGTACACTCCTCCCCCAAACCTGCTGAAGATGTACCAGTACACTTTTTAAAAATACAAATAAAAGTATAAAGTGCGAAGCATAGTTATTAACATAACATGATGGGAGGATAATTAGGGATCTGCTTGACCCTCAAAGAGTGCTTGTCCTGTTTGAAAAAAGGCACATACTCCAAATTTTAAAGTTTCATTTTGTAAGTCACACAGGGGGCAGGAAGCAGAATGGAGATGTGATCCCAGGTGAATCTGACTGAGTCTTTGCCTGCACCTCTAGGTAAGATGCACAGAACAGACCCCGTCCATCCTTGGCTGTCCCCACCTTGCTCTGTGGCCTTCACGCAGGAGGAAGTGGATGCCACCTCCTATGTTGGGAAGAGCTGAGTCTAGACGCCTGCTGTTTGGCTGTAGGAGGTAAAAAACCTGGTTAGACTTCTCAGGTAACCTCCATGGGTCTCGGAGCTCATGGAAGGTATGGAGGGGACAGCGGGGAAGCAGTCCAGGGTGCAACCCCTAATTAGTGACTGGGGTGGGATGGTGGGGAGAAAAGCAGCATTCGGGGAAGAAGCTGTGTGCGAATCTGGATGTGTTTTAGCATGAGATGCCCCCAAATCATCCCCAGTAGACACTTGGACATGGGTCTTGAACTCAAGGGAGGTTTGAGCCTAAGACGCAGGTTTGAGTTTGTTCGGTCAGTTGTGGGTTCTCATCGGGAGCAAGGAGTAGGTAAGGCCGTCGCAGACTGTACGGTGACCGCGAGACTTTAAACGCATCCGAGGGGCGGGAGGAAAAGGACACTGAGGGGGCGCCAGAGATGGAGGTGAAGAGGCAGCGGGAGCGGAGAGCACAGGCGTGGTGGTGTACGGAGGAGAGAGGACAGCGCTGGGGAGGAAGAGGGTGGAGCCCCGGATAAGTGGCTGGGGAGGCTACAGACCCTGGGGAGGGGACTGGAGGCCAGCGGAGGGGTGGGGGGCCTTAAAAGAAGTGGAAGCTCAGGAAAGATTTTAGAATGAAGAACAAAAAAGAAGTCCAGAACCTGTAGCTGCACACACACAAACAAAAGATTAAATAAATAAAAAGTCGTAAGCTATGATCGCGCCACTGTACTCCAGCCTGGGTGACAGAGCAGGTCCCTGTCGCAAAAAGCAAAGCACATAAACAAAAAGCAGCTGGAAGAGTTCGCGTGTTGGCCCTGCCCTGTGCGTGGCAATGGCGTGGCCGAACCGGGATCAAAGGCCAGGTGGCCCAGAGGAACCCGCGCAGACTCGTCCGCCCCCTCGAAGTCCCCAGGGCGCATGCGCACAGCGAGGGCATTGTCACGTGCGGCCCTCGCGCGGGCATGGCTCCGCCCCCGGCCCGGGCGCGGATTGGCTGCGGCGCGCGGCTGCGGTCGCCAAGGGAGCACGCGTCCGCACGTGGCTGCGGGGGAGCGAGTGGGTGAGACCCTGCGCCCCCGCCCCGCTGCCCGTGGCGACCCCGAGCCCTGGCCCTCGGGAGCAGCCCTGTCCCCCGGCCCCCGGGCGGGTGGGGGTCGGTGCCCGCGGACCCTGGCGAGGCCCATGCCGACGGCCGCTCCGTCCGCAGGTAGCCCGGGCGCGCCGGCAGTCCCGCTCAGATGGAGGTCTTAGACGAGTTCGACAGCGAGTTCCCCCAGAGCGTGACCTTCTGCCAGCTCATCTCCGAGGAGGACTTCGAGAGGCAGGCGGCGACCTACACCGAGCGCGCCCTGCGCCGCCTCTTCCGCAGCCTCGACCGCAACCCGGCCCTGGCGGAGAGGGTGGTGCGCAAGGGCAAGCAGACCGAGCTGGAACAGCGCGGGGTCGCCTCCTTCCTCTGGGTGCGGCCGCGGGGTGCGGGGACCGGAGGGCGGGAGCTGTCACCACCAGGCTTGCTGTCCCCGGGGGCGGGAGCTCTGACGTTTGGAGATTTGGGGGCTGGGTTGGGGGAGGGTACCGTCCAGCCTAGCTGGGGTTGCCGGGTAGGTTCTTCCAGAAGCTTGGGGCTGCCCAGCCTGGGGAGTGGGGTGAACAGGTGTCTTACTCCTTGGGCTTCCTCCTGCCGGGTGTCTCCCACTGTTGTCGCAGGCGAAGTTCTGTAGTGCTGTCCAGGGGGATCTGAACCACTGCAACAGCATGGGTGCCCTGGAGATGCACCAGCGCCTCGACCAGCTGAAGCGGAGCATCCACCGCGTGCACCTCTACTCCTGGGGTGAGGCTCACCCCCTGCTCTTGCTGGCCTGTGCCTAGGAAGTCCAGGCCGAGCGCTGTGTGACTGGATCAGGTCCACTTTAGGTGTCCACATCCCCCTCACTCTGCCAGTTGGGTTTGCCTTCTCGGATTAGGTTTTACCCAGAGCAAGAAGCAGGGCCTGGGCAGGCCAGGGAGCAGGGAGAAGAGAGGCGCTGCTGCTAGCTAGATCAGCTGGCTAGGAGATGGACTTCCTCTCTGCTTCTTCCTAGCTGTGTGATCCCGAGCAAGTTGGGTCACCTTTCTGAGCCATAGAGCCTTCACAGCTAACCTTGCAGGGTGTTTTGGAGTAGTAGGTGAGGAGTTGCAGGCAGTGTCTGGCTAGGGCCCACTTGTCTGTGACCCTGTGCTTGGTACTTTTTGCAAGAAAAGTTTTTATTACACAAAACTAGAGATGACAGTGAACACCCAAGTACCTGTCACCAGCCTCAGCAACATACCCATTTTGCCTTGTGTGTTTCACTCTCCATTCCTGCCCACCTCTCCACCTTTTTCTGGGAAAAGGGAAATCTCAGACATCATTGTACCTCTGAATTGTGTATCATAATTAAAAAAAAAGGCTGGGCGCGGTGGCTCACGCCTGTAATCCTAGCACTCTGGGAGGCTGAGGCGGGTGGATTGCTCAAGGTCAGGAGTTCAAGACAAGCCTGAGCAAGAGCGAGACCCCCCCTCTCTACTAAAAATAGAAAGAAATTATCTGGACAGCTAGAAATATATATATAGAAAAATTTAGCTGGGCATGGTGGCGCATGCCTGTAGTCCCAGGTGCTCTGGAGGCTGAGGCAGGA
>NW_012145634.1:294702-340548 GCF_000956105.1 Propithecus coquereli
GCCTCGGCCTCCCGGAGAGCTAGGATTACAGGCATGAGCCACCGCGCCTGGCCTTCTCAAATTCTTTGATCCAATGTTTTTAGTCCTGGAAACTGGCTCCAAGAAAATAATAAGGAAAATAAAAATGCCATTTGTGTAAAAATGTTTATGGCAACATCGGTTAAAAAGATTAAAAACTGGAAACAGCTCAAGTGTGCATTCACATAATTATGGAATATTATAATTATAAAAATGATTAGCACATTGACTGCCATGTGACTTATAGTTAACTCAGGTTAGTTTTGAGCCTGGGGCCTCGTGAAGAAAAACCCTGCAGTTGGTTGGTGAAAATCCTACCTGTTGATGTTCTTATTGTTATAATTAACATTGACAATTTAATTCTAAAAACATGGATTGCATTGCATATGACTCATGCACAGAAAACAATAAAAAATAACAAGTTAGAAAGGATCATTTTGTTTTAATTAAACACTGTGGCCCCTGGGGAAAAATTTTTTTTTATAATGTGGCAGGCAGTGTGTTAAACACAATTATGCAGATTCACGAATTACATCCAGGTAGAAGCCATAGGCTATCAAATCAGATCAGAGGAAGGGTGGGCACAGGGGTGGGAAGGTGACTGAGTGCTGGGTCACAGAGAAGGAGTTTTTGCAATGTTGTTACAAAGTAAAATTTAAAAGTAAAGCTTTATTGAGCGTGGCTATGTCCTTTAGAACAGTGGAGCAATAGGGTGGGGCTATGGTCATCATTAGGGTGTTTTGATATTTTCTAGCTTTTTCTAGGCATAGTTTTATCAAGTTGTGATTCAACTGGACAATGTCTTTTTTTTTTTTTTAAATCTTGCCATTGTCAGTTAACATTAAGGCCCGGGGAGTTGAATGCACCTTGGCAGGTTTGACTACGAGCTTTACTCGCTGGGTAATAACCAACTTGCATGTGTGGCACCATAAGTGCTTCATTCCGCTGGGAGACACCGCAGGTGCTTCCAGTTTTCCCATAGTCTAGTTAGTGCTGGGATTGACATCCTTATGTGCAAAGCTGTTCCTGAATTTCAGATGAATTCCCTGAGGTGAGGTTACAAAGGAAAGAGTATAAAAAGTTAACAAAAGGACCATCTTTTTTCAGATTCTAAAAGCAATGTGTTTACCGTAGACAACTGAAACATATACAGAAAAGACACGCCAAGTCACTCACATTCTCACCACCAGAAATAACCACGGTTAGCATTTGTCTGTATGTCAATGTAGGCTTTTCCCTGTGGACACGTGTATATGCACATGTTGTAGTCCAGTACATAAGTGGGATTGGGAGTGTCCTGTTAGGCAGCTCTGTAGCCAACAGTAGCATGTGAGTTTCTTCCCATGTCATTAAAACTATCTTCAAGTTCACCAATAATAATAGATGCAAAATACTCCATTGTATGGATGGAACATCATTCTTGCTTGTTGAAATAATTCCCTGGTGGGGACAATTTTTAGGCTCTTGGTTCATTTTGCTTTCAGCATGAGCTGTACTCTCATGATACTATCACCAAAGGTGGGTTATTTTTAATTGGTTTTAACAAGTTTACAAAAGCAGAATATATTCCATGGAAAAAAGTTCACAATATGGAAGTGAATATGTAAAATATGAGTCCACTGCTTAGAGTTTCATGTGTACCTTTCCGAATGTTTTGTGTCTGTATTTGTCCAATGCAAATACATTGGTTAATTTTTTAACCTAAGTTAAGAGCATATTGCATGTACTTCTCAGCAACTTGCTTTTTGCCATTAATAAACCATTGGGACATCTTATTTTGCCCCGTGCTTGATATCATTGCTTGTTGGGATATCTCCCTCGTTTCTTTAATGAGCTACAGAATAGTCCAGTGCATGGCTGCACCGTGGTTCATTTAGCTGTGCTCTCATGGATGTTTGGATGGTTTTCAGGTTTTTGCAATCACAGATATTGCTGCAATGAACAGCCTTGAACACACATCCATGGGAGACGTTTCTGGAAGTAGCAATGTATTAGGAGCCATCCCATAGCCTGGGGTTTTGTCACTTGTACTTATTGTGGCCCTATGTGTTGGTATCCTACCTCACGGGTATGTCTTGGATGTCTCCTGTGCAGGAACTCGGCCTGTAGTAACTCCCCCAACACCGACGAGACTCCAGCCCCTGCTGTGAAGGCCTCCATCTTCTCCCCACCTGTCCTACTGAAATTCCATCCTGTGCCCAGACCCAAAGACGACTCAGAGAACAACCCTGGTAGCACAGAGTCTGTGACCCACAAGAGCAGCCCATGACCTCTTCCCTACAGACTGTGGCCCAAGGAATGAATAAAGTTCCTGCAGAGGTGCCTTCCCTATGCTGGGATCCCTAAGGCTGTGCAATCCCATGGGCTTCCTCCAGCCCCAAGAGGTGGCCAGGGTCCTGTCGGCACCACTGAGGTCCCCTCACTTGCACTCTACCATGACAATTCAGTCATATGCACTTTGAAAGAGAAATGGGGCGGCGGAGTGCTCCCTTTCCTTCTGTGACTCTGTGGAGCCCTCAGGCCTCTCTCGACCCAAGCAAGTTCCAAGTCTAGTGTATTTTTCCTACACCTGGCCCCTAAACACACGGGTGTCATCTGATGCACAGGTTTAGAAACAGTGATCTGTTTCTCTCCGGAGGAAAAACGAGCTGGCCTGTCAGTTTCCAACTTGGCACCTCCCCAAGGAATTTCTAAGATATGTGACTCTCATTGTTGCCCCATGAGGACCTTTGAACCTAACCTGCAGGTGAGATGTGGGTCCTCACTAAATGCCTGATGACTACTGGACAGCTGCAGACATTTCCTGAGCCCTGGTGTATGCCCACACCTCGCTAGGGACTGGAGATGATGAGCTGAGCAGTGGCAATGCCTGCCCTTAAGGAGCTTACGTCCCATCCTCCTGTGTGTGGGAGGGCAGTGGTAAACCAGTATGTGGACCAAATGACTACAGGATTAGAGCTGTGACAAACGCTATGGGAGATGTGTGGAGTGGGTGGTCAGGGAAGGTCTCTCTGAGGAGGCGACACTTACGTTGAAACCTAGATGATGGGAAGCATCCTGTCATGAGAAAGGGCAAGAACCACTGGCTTTGGGCGACTGGGTGGTGTTGGTACCTTCAGGAGAGTGGGGACTAGGAGTAGCGGGGTGAGGTGTGGGGGAAGAGAGAGAAAATTCTGCTTTGGCCAGCCATGTTAAACTTGAGATCACTTGTTACCCAAATGGAGGTCAGGAGTCTGGAGCGCCAGCGACTTAGGTGGGAGTCATATTATACAAATGATGTTTAAAACCGCGATCCTGGGCAAGACTGCCCCGGGGGCCTGAGTGTAGGTGGAAGCCAGGGGCTCAGACTGGGGCGCAGGAACGTACACATTTGGCCTGAGAGAAGGGTCTGGCAGAAGAGGCAGAAGGGACCAGGGAGGACTTTGGACCTCCCGGCTTGATGGGCCCCTGCTGCTGGGCCGCCCAGGATCCTGGAGACGGTGGGGATCAAATGCACGGAAAGAATGGGAGCTGAGCGAGTAGACAGCAACGGTGGAGATCGCCTTGGACGCTCTCCGGCCGAGGGAGCTGGGACGGAGCAGAGATGGGTGGGACTTAGGACGCCAGGAAGACATTTTAGAAGATCCGAGAAGCCAGAGTGGGTCTGAGCGGGGATGGCACTGAGCCATGGCTGGGCGGGTAAACGGGGCGTCCAGAGAGAGGCCCCTCAAGAAGATGGGGCTTCGAGGCGGAAGCAGCCAGGCCCCAGAAGGCGCAAGAGAGAGCAGGAGTGCTCAGCCCGGGACTCGGACCCCGGCCGCAGGCCCCTCAGAACATGCGCACTTGGCGCCCGGGCCGCAGTTCTTGGCCCGCCGAGCGCTCGCTTCCGGGGCGGGGGCCGCGGAACCCGGAAGTAGTCGTAGACCCGGGTAAGGCTCCTGGGTCTGAATTGTCTTTCGTCGCTTTTCTGTGTTCACTGGTTCCCCCGCCGTCGCCACCATGGGGAAGCGACAGCACCAGAAGGACAAGATGTAAGTTGAGCCGCAGCCGGGAGCGGAGCCCCGCTCTGCGTAAGTCCCCGTCTGTCCCGCACTTCGCGGCGCTCCTCTTCCCTCTCAGCTAGTCCCCAGAGCCCGTCCCAAATGTCGCTTCCTCACGGAAGCCTCCGCTCCCTCCCCAGGCAGGGTAATGACCCCCCAGCCGCCGTGGTCTCCGGGATCCCGGCTCGGACATGGTCAGCTGCGGTCTCCCGAGTGTGGCCTCTGCCGGCCTCAGCGCTCCGCGAGCTCCTTCTTTCCTTACCGCTCTGCTTTTGCCCCGGGCTGCCTCCCGAACACGCGCCAGCTTTGTTCCCGAGTTAGTAGTCTCTCCCTCCTCTGTACCTCCAGTGTCCCTGTGTGCTGGGTCACGCCTGTCAGCTTGCACACATGCTGCAGTCTTCCAACTGAAAACAAGCCGCCGTGCCCCGTGGTCCCCTCCAGCTGCCACCGTGTTTCTGAGATTCTCGTCCTCGGAAACAAGTGAAAGACCTGTGACTACTCGCTGCTTTCTTCTGTCTCTTGAAACCACTCCACTCAGACTTTTGCCCCCAAATCGGCTCTTGTCGGGATCCCAGTGACGTATGTGTCGCTACATCTAGTGTTCAGTTCTCATTTTGTTGAGCTTTTCAACAGCATGCGGCGCGGTTGCCACCCCTCTTCTGAAGCCCTTCTTTGGTCTCTGGGATCCCACATGCTCTTTGTTTTCCGTCTAGTTCAATGGCCTGTCTTTTCCCAGTCTCCTTTGCTGGACCCTCCTCCCTTCTCTTGGACCTCATAGATTTCTTCTCCATAAATGTTCTCTGTGGGAGATCTCTCCAGTCTTGCAATAGTCAGCTGCTTACTCCACACCTCCACTTGGAGGACTGATAGATTTTATATGCCCCAGATGGAACTCTTGATTTTCAGCCCCTGCACCTACTCTTCCCCCAGCCTTCCTATTTCAGCAGTCACACCTGCTGGTCCTGAGTTTGCCCAGGTTGAAAGTCAGGGAGCTGGCCTTGGTGCCTCTCACCTACATCTTCCTGTCCATCAGGAAGTCCTGCTGGCTGTTTCAGGAACTGACATTTCTCACTTTGTCCCCATTGCCCCTTAGGTGGAGTTTATGCCACCTCCTTCCTGGACCTTGGTAGTCATCTCCTGATTGGTTTTGTGGTGTCTCTCTTGCTTGTGCCCCACGCACAGTGGCCAGACTGATGCTTTGAGACTTAACGTTAGGGCTCTGCATCAGGGCTCTGCTCAGAACCTTCTGACAGCTTTCCATCCCACTTAGGGCAAATCTGGAGTGTTTACCATGGCCTGTGAGGCCCCTGTGATCCGGTCACTGCCCATGTCTTTGTCTTCATCTGCCACAAGCCCTGCACACATTCTTCTCCAGCGACAGCCCCCTTCTTCTGGAACACACCCAGCTTTTCCTGCCTCA
Source organism: Propithecus coquereli (assembly GCF_000956105.1). Classification (NCBI taxonomy): domain Eukaryota; kingdom Metazoa; phylum Chordata; class Mammalia; order Primates; family Indriidae; genus Propithecus; species Propithecus coquereli. Next base: position 300,160 of record NW_012145634.1, read on the forward strand.
AGGCTTTGCTAAGTGCTGTGCATGCTGCTCCCTCTGCCTGGAAAGCTCTTCCCACAGCGCCTTCTCATTGTCAGGTCTGATAAATTCTGTTTCTTTCCTTCAGAGCAAAGCAGGACTGTGTGTATTTGTTGACTTGTTTGTGTATCCCCATGTCTGTTGTATTTATCGCCGTTGCCTGACACACAGTAGGTGTTTCATAGCATTTGTTGAATGAGCAAAGATTACGTCATTGGTTACTCGTTTCTTTTTTTTTTTTTTAACCAGATCAGAACATGACAATCAGCACAGTGTCTCTGTCCGCCCGTCAATAAGTTCATCACCTGTTGGTTACTGATTTCTAAAGACTCAGTCCTCTTTATGAAGGGGGTGGTAGTAGCATTCTCTCTCCCTTTCTGCCCATCAGGTACATTACCTGTGCTGAATACACTCACTTCTATGGTGGCAAGAAGCCAGGTAAGGCATGAAATCCTTCTGTTCCCCCTTGGGGGGGTGGCATTAAGGAATAGTGTCTTCATTACACAGTGAGCTGTAAAAATAGATGATTAACAAGAATGCAGAAACTGTGGTAGACAGATGGGCTGAGGACATAGTTCACAAAAGAGGAAATATATTCAATAAAAGAGAACATGTTTCATCTTGGTGAGTTTTTAAAATGTAGGTTAATATAACTTTTTTCTTTATCAGGTTAATAAAGAGTATAAAGAATGATCTTTTTAGCTATCAAAGCTATCAAGGCCATTGGGGGGAGGGGCAAAAAACCAAAAAAAACAAATCTATCAAGGCCGCAGTTAAAAAGAGCACTGTCATAGTTTATTAGGAGTAAAAAAGCATGTAGTTTTTGTCTCAGTTCTTTTTTCATGTACCTCATGTATTTTGGTTATACCTGTGAAAAAGTTTTTAATTCACAGCTATTACTAGGTAATTCACATGAACTTTTTCATAAAATGTAATCGAATTGTTGATGATGAAATAGATGAAATATTTTACAGAATAAGATTGCTGGTTTTTATTTTATTTTAAACAGATCTCCCACAAACAAATTTTCGTCGTTTACCTTTTGACCACTGCAGGTAAAGGTTTTGCAAGTTTGTCTTTCCCTGTGGTTGTTCTCTGATACTTTCTAATAGTGAGTCTGCCCCTTGGGGATGCATTTGGGGTTCTGTCTGTGTTCCCCACCTGGCTCTTCCCTGAACAAGGAGAAGGTGTACCCACCAATGATGACAGCCAGTGGGTATTTTCTGCTTATCATGTCTGTGTTTACGTGAGTTGTCTTTTTAACTTCATTCTTACGTTCTAAGGAGGTAGAGCCTGGTGTTAAGCCTGTTTTGCAGTTGAGAGAACTGATGTTGGAAGAGTGAAGTACCTCACCCAGGTGTCATGTCCAGGAAGTGGTACTGCTGAGTCTTGAACCCAGTGGTCGGAGTCTGGGTCCAAGCCTTTAACACTTTACTCTCGTTCCAGATTCAGCAGCAGCAGCAACAAAAGTAGTGATACCGGGAGGCCCTTTGCCCCTTACCTGGGAACTCAGTTCACTGTTTGGGTGGGGAGGGACCCAGGTGTAGAACCACTCAAATGCTCCTTCAGCCCACATTGGTACCTGTATGAACAAAAGGGGGGCCTGTTGGAGAAGCAGGACCAGACCTGATAAACCCGAACACATTTCTCCTTCCAGGGTGAGGGGGGCTGAGGGAGTGGGCACCTCCTGGGCCTGAGTTTCCCCAAGCCTGAGCCATGGTCACCTCTGCCCTGGACACATGCATGTCTATGCAGCATCCTCCCCAGCACCCTGACTTCTGATTCTGTAGATCAGGGTGACCTTAGCTGACAAAGTTCTGCTGTGATCCTGGCACCCCAGTTGAGGCAGGTCAGCTGGATACCACAGTGCAGCAGGAAAGGGGCGGAGGTGTTGTGCACAGTGCAGGAAGTCCTGGGTTGGGGGCGGTGGGCACAGCTGCTGCAGCCCAACAACTGGCCCTTCCTGCATCTGCTCAGGGGCCCCCATGTGGTTAGTGGAGGCTTTTCTGCTCACCAGCACCTGCCTGGGGAGGGTGAACAAATGAGGCCCAGGCATCACTGGCAGGGTTTGCCGCACCCCACCAGGTTTTGTCATGGGCCTTGTGGGAGTGTGGTCATGTTCAGATCGGGTATGAACCGAGGTGATGGATGCTTCCATCCTCTGTTCCAGTTCCTCCAACGGGTCTCTGGTCTGCATTGTGACCATTTTTTAACTACCTGGGATTTATGGGTAAAAATGTGCTTTGAAAATGTGGCCCTTGCGATCATGTTGGGAGAAGATGACTATTCGTTGTTGTCATGATGCTTGGAGCTTGCCCTGGTGCTGCATCCTGTTGCTCACTGGCGGCAGCACCTCAGCTGTTGCAATTAGGGTGGAAGGTTGGGAGGGAGGGAGCTGGCCAGGTTGCCCAGAGACGGCTCCTGTGGCAGTGTCCTGGGAGGTCACCATGCCAGGCCCGGCCAGCCCATGGCCTGACCAGCTGTGGCCGGCTGCTGACCAGGAGTGACTCTGTCCTTTTTCAGTCTCTCCCTACAGCCCTTCGTCTACCCAGTCTGCACCCCTGAAGGTGTTGTCTTTGACTTGCTGTGAGTTTTTCCTTGAATTTTGATCTAACAAACATGGTGAGATTGTTGACAGCCACTAAGGATGGGGATGTTGGGTTAGTGGCTCCAGGCAGCACCACGCCAGGCATTGACAGACCCCTGGTCCCAGCAGCCTCAGGAGCCCTAGGTGGCCTCTTGGAGACCAGAAGGAACAGCCAGGGCCTCAGGGACGTGGCAGCAGTGCTGCTGTGACCCCCAGGCAGGCAGCTCTAGCTGGCCAAGTGCTGTTGTCGCTGCCTGGAATGGGGTTGACCACACCCCGACGCCCATGTGGGGTCCTGCTGTTCTCACTGGCATACCTGTGCCTGTTTTGGAATGTTACTGACTCGAGTATTTTCCACTTTATGGAAGCAGAGCCATAGTTAAGGTGTACACTTTTCTAGTGCTCTGTTTTGAAGCATTATGCCCAGTTTTGCATCCCAGCATGAGCCAGCTTCTATAATTTTTTCATGTTTCAGGCTCACTGTAGAAAATTTAGAAAATATGTCAAAGAAAAAGGGAAAATTTTAGGATAATCCCACTATCCAGGATGACCAAAAATGAGTTTTGAGACTCATTTTTTCTGTGGGTTTATTTGTAGTAACGTGGTTGTGAAGTATTAACAGATAACACTTGGCTGGGCACGGTGGCTCGTGCCTGTAATCCCAGCACTTTGAGAGGCTGATGTGGAAGGATCCCTTGAGGCCAGGAGTTTCGAGACCAGCCTGGGCAACATATGGAAACCCTTCTCTACCAAAAATAAAAAATGAGCTGGACATGGTGGCGCCTGTAGTCCCAGCCACTTGGGAGGCTGAGGCAGGAAGATCGCTTGAGCCCAGGAGTTCGAGGCTGCAGTGAGCTGTGATTGTACCACTACACTCCAGCCTGGGTGACAGAGCAAGACCCTCCCTGTCTCCTAAAAAACAACAACAACAGCAAAGATAACACTGTGTGGATTTATTTTTCACTCAGTAATGAGAGCTATCCCCCCATGTGATTCAGAATTCTCTAAAAGTATGATTCTTTTTCCTTTCCTTTTTTTTTTTTTTTTTCCTTTTGAGACAGAGTCTTGCTCTGTCACCCAGGCTAGAGTGCTGTGGCATCAGCCTAGCTCACAGCAACCTCAAACTCCTGGGCTCAAGCGATCCTCCTGCCTCAGCCTCCCAAGTAGCTGGGACTACAGGAGCACACCACCACACCCAACTAATTTCTTTCTATTTTTAGTAGAGACGGGGTTTTGCTCTTGCTCAAGCTGGTCTGGAACTCCTGAACTCATGCGATCCTCCCTCCTTGTTCTCCCAGAGTGTTAGGATTATAGGCGTGAGCCGCTGTGCCCAGCCTGAAAGTATAATTTTTGATGCTGGCCCAGTATTTCATTGTACAGATATATCAACATTTATTTATAACTTTTTACCTTGTTTTTGTTGTTGATACATAACTACAGTAAAAACCAGAACACATTTTGAAACCTGTGTATCCACAAATATTTCCCATTGTTGGGGCTCTTCCCCTCCTGAAGTGAAGCAAACCCTCTAACCCAGAAGCCACCTCCAGGACCATGGTCTTGTTACCAAGTGGCACCCAACCGCCATGGTGATTCTTTCTGTTCTCTCTTCCCTCCAGGAACATCGTTCCGTGGCTTAAGAAGTATGGGACCAACCCCAGCAATGGAGAGGTAGGCGGCCAGGCAGGAGTTTCAGTGACACTGGTGGATGGTGTCCTCTTGCGTTTTATTCTAGAGGTTTTCATGCATCGCGACCGTGTTAGAGAACCATTCGTGGGGCACAGTGAGGAGGTTCAGTGCCCCCCCACTACCTATTCATTTCTGGAAATGTTCCCTGCTTGTGCACGTATATGTACGTGTATACGTCATTCTTGAGTCATAGATGCGTGCCCAGTGCGTGAACCCTTCTATTCCCTGCTTGGCGCACCCCGCGGTGCCTCTGGAGATCTGAGTGTGCATGCGCAGAAAGTGCTGCCCTGTTCTGTGATGGCTGTGGCTGTCCTTCTCTAGCTGTGCTGGCCTCTATCGTTTGCTGTTACAAACAGAGGTGCAGGGACTGTCCTTGTGCACTTTGGGCGTCCTGTGGGACTGCTGGGTCGCGGGGTGGGCGTGTTTTCAGTTTCTGCGTTGGTAGCCGCCGGCTCCTTGCCCTCCAATGCGGCTGCATCTTTTTACTAACAGCAGCAAGTAAAAGAAAACACCTGTTTGTCTATTGTCCTCAAAAACACTGGTTATCATCTATTTTTTAAAAATTTTTGGGCCGGGTGCGGTGGCTCACGCCTGTAATCCTAGCTCTCTAGGAGGCCGAGGCGGGCGGATTGTTTGAGCTCAGGAGTTTGAAACCAGCCTGAGCAAGAGCGAGACCCCGTCTCTACTGAAAATAGAAAGAAATTAATCGGACAACTAAAAATATATAGAAAAAAGTAGCCGGGCCTGGTGGCGCATGCCTGTAGTCCCAGCTACTCGGGAGACTGAGGCAGGAGGATCGCTTGAGCCCAGGAGTTTGAGGTTGCTGTGAGCTAGGCTGATGCCACGGCACTCTAGCCCGGGCGACACAGTGAGACTCTGTCTCAAAAAAAAAAAAAAAAAAAACAAAATATTTTTTCTACTTATGGGCCAAAGAAGAAATTTAATTTGTATTTTTATTGTGAGTTAGACCAAGCAGTTTCTTATATGTCTTGTGAATTCTGTGCCGCTTGGAAGTGTGTCCCCAGGGTCAAGTTCTAGTTCATTTTCCTTTTCTATTTTTCAATACCTCACTTCGTGTCTTTATTACAAACCCATGATTTTCCCATGTTTTAATCATCTTCTCTGTTCTCTTGGTTCCTTTACTTCCCAGAGGTTTCTCTCCTTCCCTCATGTGGGCCCATTTCTTCATTTATTCAGTGGCATCTGTCCGTCCAGCAGGAAGGTGTTGGCCCCTGCTGTGTGCTGGGCCTGTGGCCGTGGCCAGGCTGGAGGCAGCAGACCAGGGAGGCCGTTGAGGGTGGACCAGCGGGATGTGCTGAGGTCCCCAGACAGGTCTTTCTCCCTGGGGGTGGCAGAGACCTAGTAGTAACAGTAGTGCAGTCAGGTGTCAGGGGACCACTTCAGTTCAGCAAGAACTTTCTGAGTGGCCACTGCATGTCCTGTGCCAGTGGTGGGCAGGTGGCACCAGGTGATTGTCCTGTGCTTGGGATCTCAGGCTAGTGAGGCCCCAGCAAGTCAGCAGAGTCCTCTGAGTCAGCCGTGGCAGCACGACGGAGGAGGTGTGCGTTGTGCTATAGTGAGAAGTATGTGTTTGCTCTTGTTCCTGGTTCCTGGCCCAGAGCTGCTAAAACCCTTGGAATTCCTGGGTGATGGGGCAAGCTGAGTTTTTCGTTATTCCTGACGAACCCCTTTCAGCCCAACCAGAGTATAGGAGGAGTAGGAGGTGGCTCTGCTCCCCAGGGGAACCAGCTTGTGATTAGAGGGTTGGACTTTCAGCTCTACCCAGACCTCAGGCAGGGGAGAAGGGGCTGGAGATTGAGCTGGTCACTCATGGCCAGTGATTTAATTAATTGTACCTGTGAAGCGGAGCTGCCTTAAAAACCCTAAGCAAAGGGTTTAGAGAGCTTCTGTGCTGGCAAGCACGTCCACATGCCAGGAGGTGGTGCAGCCCACTCCACGGGGACAGAAGCTCGTGCGCTTGGGACCTTTCTGTATCTTGCCCCTTGTACCTCCTTATCTGGTGGGTGAAGGGTTTTCTGAGTTCCGTGAGCCAGTCTCGGAAATTGCTGGACCTGAGGGGAAGGTGAGGGAGTGTGGTTTCAGAAGCCCTGATTTATAGCCCATCAGGCAGAGGCGTGGGGCCTGGACCTGCAGCTGTGTCTGTAGTGGACAGTCTGTGACTGCGCCCGTAGCCTATGAGCTCCTGCTGACAGCAGGGAGTTCATGTCAGAATTGAATCAGATGGTTGGACACCCGGTTGGCGTCTGGAAATTCAGAGAATTGGGTGTGTTGAGGAAACCACCGTGTGTTTGGTGTCAGAAGCCTTGTTAGCAGATACAGACCACAGAGGTAGGAAGGACTTACCTTCAGGACAGGGTGACTCTTCTGTCGTCAGGGGCAGCATCTGAGGCTGAGAACAGCGTGATGACAGTGCAGTCCTGCCTGGAGTCTCAGTGCTCTGGGAGGCCAAAGTGGGAGGATCACTTGAAGCCAGCCTGGGCAACATAGTGAGACCCTGTCTCTACAGAAAAATAGAAAAATTAGCCAGGCGTGGTGGCATGCGCCTATTGTCCCAGCTACTCAGGAGGCTGGGGCAAGAGGATCCCTTGAGCCCAGGAGTTCAAGGCTGTAGTGCGCCAGGATCGTGCCTGTGAATAGCGACTGTACCCTAGCTGGGGCAGTATGACAGCCTGTCTCTAGGAACCTTGTCTCTAAAAAGAAAGAAAAAGGAAAAAGAAAAATAAAGGATCCCACCTTCCCATCACAACAACATTTAGCATTTGGGTGTATTTATTCTTTTCCTTCTGCTTTTTTTTGTATCGTTTTTTTCTTTCAGAATATTACAGGGTCCCTCCACTTTTAATGTCTTGTTTTTCTCAAATATTTGTAAGACAAAACAAGTGCACACCTGCATACCCCCGACAGCTGAAGAAATACGTTCATTTCTTAATTTCGGAAGTAATCTGTGCTCACCATAAAAACGTCCAAACATGGCCACTCCCGTGTATCTCTGACTTCCCCCGTGGCCTGGCATCTCTTTACATCAGTCACTGGTTTGTTATTAATTATTCATTGTGCTTCCTCCAGAAACTGGATGGGAGGTCCCTGATCAAGCTGAACTTTGCCAAGAACAGCGAGGGTGAGTAGAGCCATCGCGGGCAGCCCTGGGCTTGGCCCACGGACCCAGGGCCCCGGCTCTCCCAGGTCTCTTGCGAAATCTGTCATTCCTTTCTGATCAAGCTAGGCGCTTGCTTTTGCTTTCTGAAAGGCACCATGTGTTTTCTCTTCAAAGACCCCAGTCGCTTTGAGCTGGGGGTCAGTGGGGGCACAGCCTTGGGTGTTGGCCATTGGTTCCCACACATGCAGCCGGGCCATTGTGAGCTGCTGGTGGCTTCTGTGGGTACAGTCGGTCTCTGTGGTGCCCAGGCCGTATCTGAGGCTGTGGTCTGAGCCTCGCTGCAGGCTGAAGCTGCTCAGGCAGGGGGACAGGGTGTGGCCAGGCAGTGGGGGCTGCTGGTCCAGAGGGATTTGCCAGGTGGCTCTTGGGCTGGGCTGCCTTTTGCCACTGCTCATGAGGCCCCACCCAGCGCTGGTTCCTCCCACTCTACATCTCCCGCTTGCCCTCCGCTGTTCTCAGGGCTAGACACCCAAGCTGAGGTGACCCGCCTGCCCAGCCCCTGCCTGGGCCCAGAGCTTGCTCTCTGGGTTCTCTGTGGGTTGGCCCAGGCCTTGTGCCCATGCAGATGCCATGGCATAGGTGGTTGTCCCTGCGCCCCGGGCGTGTGTGTTCCAGGGGATCCTGAACCATGTGAGGCTGGGCCTCCTTTGTTGACTCAGAGCCCAGCTCGCAGTCGGTGCCGGGTTCACGGGTGAATGAGTGAGTGGTCCTCAGTGACAGCAGTGCAGTGGAGGGCAGGCAGTGCCTCCCCCTGCGATCACTGGTTCAGGGCGGGCCGCAGTGTGCACCTCTCACTTGGCAAGTACCTGTTGAGTGCCTGCCACGCACCGAGAAAAACTAGGCCATTCTGTCCCCGGATGAAGGAGCCTATGCTCTGGTGGGGAGAAAGCCAGAAAACAGCCCGGGAGGGTGTGTCAGATGCTGCTTCTGCCGTGGACAGAAGTATGGCAGGGAGGGCAGAGAGGGCTGCAGGGGGACAAGGTTTGGGTGGAGGAGCCCATGGGATCTGGGAACACAGTCCAGCTGAGGGCACAGCCAGTGCAAAGGCTCTGGGGTGGGCTCATGTTTGAAGGGGAGCAGTGTGAGCCGGGGCAGGAGCATGGGATGCGGTGGGAGAGGTCAGGGCTGGGGACGGCGTGCACAGCCTTCCTGCGGGGCCCGGGCAGCCATGGAGGACTTGCGCTTCTGCTCCAAGACCGGAACAGCTGAGGGAGGAACGAGATCTGGTCTAACTTTTCTCTCTTTTTTGTTTTTCAATAACTTTGATCTAGAAGTCTTTTTTTTTTTTTTTTTTGAGACAGAGTCTCACTTTGTTGCCCAGGCTAGAGTGCCGTGGCGTCAGCCTAGCTCACAGCAACCTCAAACTCCTGGGCTCAAGCAATCCTCCTGCCTCAGCCTCCTGAGTAGCTGGGACTACAGGCATGTGCCACTATGCCCGGCTAATTTTTTCTATGTATTTTTAGCTGTCCAATTAATTTCTTTCTATTTTTGGTAGAGACGGGGTCTTGCTCTTGCTCAGGCTGGTCTCGAAATCCTGAGCTCAAACAATCCGCCCGCCTCGGCCTCCCAGAGTGCTAGGATTACAGGCGTGAGCCACCGCGCCCAGCCTAGAAGTCTTTTTTTTGCTTTGTTTCATTGTTAATTGGAATTTCAGACATATGAAAGCAGAGAGTGCTGGTGTGGTGAGCCCACCTCGGCCTGTCACCCCCGCAGCCTCCCACCTGCAGGGTTCTCTCTGTACTGGTGGACGAAGCCAATCCCAGGCCTGAATACCTCACTGTGGTAACGCTTAAACATAAGGATGTAAGACAAACAATCACAATCCCACTCTCAGTCTGGAAAATTAACTGTTCCTTAGTCTCGTCGAATGGCCAGTGTCACGTTTCCATAATTGTCTCCTAATTATTTTTTTACAATCTTCAAATCAGGATGTTTAAAAAGTCCACACAAATGTGTGTGGTTGATGTCTCTGAGTCTCTTAATTTAGAAGTTTTCCTCCCACTTTTTTCTCTTTGCAGTTTCTTTCTTGGGGCTTATTTGACAGGGCCCCTGGCCACGGGGTGGGGACTTGCTGGGTGGGGAGCTGGTCAGGCGTTTGCTGCAGTGACCAGGCAAGCGGACAGGTGGCTAGGGGCTGGGTGCCTGGGAGGATGGGCTGTTTCCTGCTGTGGGCTGATTTCAAGAGAAGGAGGAGGAGGAGTTCGGTGTCACTCTGGGGTGGACTGGGGGCCATGGAGGATCCAAGGAAGTTGGTGCTGGGTTGGGTCTTGCAGGATGAATAGGAGTTTTTTTATTGGTACAGTGAGAAGGGAGCAACAGCTGTCCCTCTAGCTCCGCCTCCTCTGTCCTCTGACCTCGGGCTGAGTTCTCTGCTGCCCTGGCCCCCTGGTCCTCACTGGGATGTCACATCCTGCATGCAGGGTGACCAGCCTTCCTGTGCCTTCTCTCTAGGGAACTACCACTGCCCTGTGCTGTTCACCGTGTTCACCAACAACACCCACATCGTGGCTATCAGAACGACTGGTAACGTCTACGCCTACGAGGTGGGTCCTTGCTCCGGGACATGGGAACATGGAGTAGGGGCCTCAGGTGTGTGCTCCTGGCTGTGCCGGCTGGGCTGGGTGTTGGGGTGGGCTGGTCACAGCCTGTCCTTTTGGGTTCACAGCCACTGGCACAGGGTGTCCTGCCAGAGCTCTTGCTGGGCAGCCTTCCCATGTTCAGACAGGTCAAGAAAGGGGGTGGGGACTTCCTGCCGCCTCCGGACCTGGAGTCCAGGTGGTCCTGGCTACTGGACAGAGGCCATTATTCCCCGGGGTCCTCCCATGTCTTCCTCAAAGACCAGGCCCTGTGGAGGATAGATGCCCCGGGCTGTTGTGGGGGGCGCTGGGCCCTGGCTCTGGGTGGAGCCACCTGTCCCTGGGAAGGAGTGGGTCCTGGGCTTGTGGGAGGAGTTCTGGCTGGGAGTGGGCCAGGGAGAGGGGAGGCAGAGACTCCCACGCTGGCTGCCCACGCAGCGGCAGGCCCAGCACCACAGGAGCAGCCTGCTCTCGCGCCGTTTCCGTTCCTGCACTGATGTCTACAGGGTTGGCAGCCGGTGCTGCCCCAGGAGTCTGGGGCCACTTCCTGCCCGAAGCGCATGTGGACTGGCTCAGTCCTTGCTGATGGTGCCCCATGAGGGCCCATCTCATGCCCTACCTAAAATAATGCAAAATCACAACTGATTAAATCACAACTTAAAGCAATATGAATGAAATTACTTTTCACCATGTTTTTGCTGAAATGAGTGAGGGCCATACTGTCTGCAAATGAACCTTAATGCCATCTAGTGGTCACTGAGAAATTTTTGTCTCAGAAAATTGGTAACAGCTTTAGAAATTAATAAATTATTAATAACAACAATAACTACTGTTGATGAAGAGACTTATCCAACACCTACCATGTTCCAGGACTCTGCACTCAGCATTTTATTTGCATTATTTCACTTTTTCGTGGGCTGGCTGCCTGGGCCCAGCACCCTGCCTGGCACACGGGAGGTGCTCAGGGAAGGGGAGAGCCAGTGGGCAGTGGCTTGGGCGGTGGCTCACTGAGCCTGTTTGCTCATCTGTGCTACGGCCTGATGCGCCTCCTCAGGGAGGCCGCAGAGAGCTGAATTGGCGTCACCATCTGGGGCCCAGTGGGTTCTTCCTTCACGGGGCCGCTGCCGCGTGGGGTGTGCACAGCTGTCTCTAGGGTTCCTCACCTCTTGATGGTGCCTGGGTGGCTTCAGGCCTCCTGCCTGGGGCCACCGTGCCAGGGCTTGGAGCAGGCGCTGAGATGCCATGTCCTTCTGGCCTCAGGCAGTGGAGCAGCTGAACATCAAGGCCAAGAACTTCCGAGACCTGCTGAGCGATGAGCCCTTCTCCCGACAGGACATCATCACCCTGCAGGTGAGTCTGCTTCCCGCCAGGAGGGGCCCCCAACCTCTGTGTGGCTCCCTGGGTGTGGCGGTCTCCCCTCTGGCGACCCTGCCCTCAGTGTCCCCAGGCCTCTGCATGGCCACATCCTCAGTCTGGCTCTCGTGTCTTCTCCCCTGATCCCCCAAGCCTTGTGTCAGGGTCCCTCCTCTCTGCCCCCAAAGCCATCTGGGGCACAGTGGCCTCTCTGCAGGCCTGGCTCTAGTGCCTTGAGGACGGGAACTGGCATGTGCTCTGGGCTCCAGCGTCTGGCACAGGCCTCCCTGCAGGTGTCAGAGAACCCCAGTGAATCGATGGAAAACACTGACCTAGGAAAGTAGGACCAGGCCACGTGCAGCCACCTCCTCTGTGGCTTGTCCCATTCTAATCAGAGAGCGGCCCCATGCTGTCCACGTTCCCGTCTGTGGCTTCCTAACAGGGACGGTGCACAGTTTGGTGAACAGCTAGTAATTCTATGCCCCCTGTCCCCACCCTGCCGCTGCTTGTCACCCTGCCCGGGGCAGAGCTCCCCACTCCCCTCCCCCGTACACTACTCGACGCCCCCAGCCTCAGGGCAATGCCACTGCCTCCCCCTCCTGGCACCTGCCCGCCCCTTGGTGCGTGTGGCTGCTGTTGGGCTGCAGGCGGGGCCGGCTCTAGTGCTGGGCTCACTGCGCTGGGCGTTGTCTTTTTGCCACAGGACCCCACCAACTTGGACAAGTTCAATGTCTCCAACTTCTTTCATGTTAAGAATAACATGAAAATAATAGACCCAGGTATGTTCAACCAGGGGCTGAGCTGGGTGAGGGCTTTGGGGGAAGCAGGGGTGGCATGCCCCCTTGGGCAAGGCCCCCACCCTCTTGGGGGCATGGAGCTCAAGCCGACAGGCCTGCGTTTTCTGAACACTGTTCCGCCCCAGAGGACCCGAGCTGACTACAGCCCAGAAACACAGGCGAGTTAGCCTTGCCGCCCCGCCAGGACGTCTCCTCACCTCCCCCTCGGCCGTGGCTGCGCACCTCCCTGGACTCCTGTTGACCACTGCTCTGTCCAGGTGGAGGCAATGGGCTGCCTGAGGCCTGTGTCCTGTAGCCATGTGGGCCCTGGTCCCTGTGCTCCCCGTGGATCAACCTGCGCTGTCAAAGAGCAGGTTGTGGGGTAAAGGGGGTCCTCGTGTTTTTTGGGCTCACTCGTGGCCGCGTGCAGTTTTCGAACAACCAGCAAGTCACGCTTGGGGCTCAGCTGGCCTCAGCTCTGCAGAACAGCATCCTAGGCACTTGTCATTTGTCGCATGAACTACTTAGAATTTAGGGAAACTGAGCAACGATCTAGGGAGATGCGAGCTCGGGAGGCCCAGAGGCCTGTGGTGTCCGGGGTCCGGCTGAGCCCATGCCCCCTCCCCTCCACAGGGTGGGCTGTGCCCTCGCCCTACAGGCAGCACATGCTGTCCTGGGTGGGCACAGATGGGGCACTGCACATCCAGTGGGGTTTCACAGACCCCAAATGCTTCTATTATTTTAAAAAATAGCTTTTAAAATTACAAAAGCAAAACATGTTATAAAAAGATTGGAACATACAGATAAATATAAAGAAGAAAATACAAATTGACCTGAAGCCTTCCCCCAGACTTCTGGTAACTGTGTGGGGGCGGTCCCTGCAGGCCTGTGGCTGGGCGCCTGGCCTTGCTGCGCGGGGATAGTGGCAGCAGCTCGGGGCCCACGCTGTGGCCTGACCCGCCTGTGGTTCCCGCTGTTGCCATCTGCTCTGAATTTGTGTCCCCGCCACACACATCTGGGCCGCTGCTAGGGGCTTGGCGCTCAAGGCCACATACTGTTTTGCAGATGAAGAGAAGGCCAAGCAGGACCCGTCTTATTATTTGAAAAACACAAATGCGGAGACGCGGGAGACCCTGCAGGAGCTCTACAAGGAGTTCAAAGGGGACGAGGTTCTGGCAGCCACCATGAAGGTCCCGGAGAAGAAGAAGGTGGACAAGCTGAATGCCGTGAGTGCCGAGGGTGCTCAGCCGAGCTCCGTCCCCCGCCTGTCTCCAGCCTCTGAGTAGTCCTAGGGAGGGGCTTGCGGGGCACGGGGGGACCCCCAGGGCTGTGGTATCCCCAGGTCCCTGGGTGCCTATTCCTTGGGGCGGCCAAGGGGCCAGGGGTGGGGCCGGCATCCATGCTGGGCAGCGAAGAACCAACTGACGGGTAAGTGGGAGCCCAGCTTCGAAGATCTGCCTCACCGGAGTTGGGGTGACTTGGGGACCACTGTGATGCTTGGGGGTCATTGTGCCCACGGCTGCTGTGCTCAGGCCTGCGTCTGGGGCCATCGCGTTCACTTTCCACCCCTGTTCAGGCAGAGCCGGGGAGTGTAGCTGGGGGAGGTACAGTGGCCAGGCAGGCAGCTCTGACATTCTCCCGCTTAAAGAATTATCCAAATTCTAGAAAATCTGGGAAATTTAGAAAAGAAAGTTTGTTGACCATGGTCTCCCTGTTCTAAGACAACCGCCCTTTGCACTTCAGTGTATTTTTTCCTGATGGGGAGAAACCCCATGTTTTTTCTCTATGATAAAAAATATTGGGGCTTTTTTCCCCCCGATCAAAGAGATAATGTGTTTACTATAGAAATTTGCAACCTTTATAAAGAATGGAGGGGTCACGCACACTCCTAACCGTGAGGTGGCCGGTCTTGTGTAGGATTTTGTTCCAGGGTTTCACGTAAGGCCATGAGAGTCGGAGCCCAGTCGAGGCCAGGGCCCTGGCTTGGGCCAGTCGTGGCCTCCCTCCCACTGCTGTCACTGGGTCCCCGTCCTTGGCTCCCGGCCTGGGCCCTGAGTGGAGGCCGATGCTGGCCCAGCTATCCGCTGGGCCCAGGGGTGGGGATCAGGGAGGCCTTCATGGAGGAGAGGCCCTGGTGCACGGACGATGTGCGGCTGGATTCGAGGCTGGCACCCGTGTCCCCACCCGCTGGCCTCCCAGGGCACTGCTGAGGCACTGCCTGGTGTTCTGGCAGGCCCACTACTCCACGGGGAAGGTCAGTGCCTCCTTCACCTCCACTGCGATGGTTCCGGAGACTGCGCACGAAGCAGGTAGCCGCCTCCTCTTCTCCGGTCACAATGTGTGACTGTGGCAGGGACGGGTGCCCTCCCCCTGCCCGCCTTCCTCAGCAGTTCTCAGTGGTGCCACTTAGGAGTGGGCAGGTGGGGTCAGGCCCTCTTGGAAAGTGGGTTTTGTGTTGAGGTCAGGAGGGGCTACAGTGTGTGCCAGGCCCAGGCCAGGAGCTTCTCTTCCTGCTCTGTGGACTTGGCCCTGCCTCACGATTTCACGTCCCCATGGCTCCATGGACACCTAGACACCATCCCCCCACTTGTCAGTGGCCCCCACTGTCACCTGAGCCCCAAATTCTTCCACTCCCAGGCTGCCCCGCCAGCCCACGTCTGGGCGTTTCTGGCACCTCCTTTAACTGCTGCCCCACGAGGCCCAGGTGAGCCTGTGAGGCCCAGGCAGACCACGGCCCCTGCTCCCTCGCGCTCCCCAGAGCTGGGCAGTGCGAAGCCTGTGCATCCAGGGCCGGGGCTGCCCCAGGGCGAGGGCAGGCCCTGAGCTCAGGCCTCTGCTCACAGCCGCCATCGATGAGGACGTGCTGCGCTACCAGTTTGTCAGGAAGAAGGGCTATGTGCGGCTGCACACCAACAGGGGCGACCTCAACCTGGAACTGCACTGCGACCTGGTGGGTGTGGCAGCCGCCCCTCACCCTGCCCTGGGCCTTTTTCTGGGGTCATTTGGCAGCTGTGTCTTCAACATGGAGCTGCCACTAGTAGCCTGCCCCCAAGAGGGAGCCATGGTACCCGTGTCCGCCCGAGGGGACCTGTTGGCGGCAAAGGGGCTGGCTCTGTCCGCTGCCCTGCCCGTGCCTGTCCCCTGCGCCTGCTGTGGGTCCCACGGCTGCTTGAGTCCTTCTTTGCCCCGTGTGCTGGGCAGCTGACCATGTCTGCCATGTGGTAAATGCCCCAGTGGCTTTTGTGACCTGCCCTTGGCTGCCACGTGCCTCACAGAAGTATCAGGGCTGTTTTGCAGACACCAAAAACCTGCGAAAACTTCATCAGGCTTTGCAAGAAGCATTACTACGATGGCACCATCTTTCACAGATCCATCAGGAACTTTGTGGTGAGTGATGCGAGTCACTGGCTGCACCGACGTGCTTGGGACGTTGGGGAGCCGGAGGGGCCCGTCCCAGGCACCTGGGCCAGGCCATGGTGACCAGGGAAGTCCAGTAGGTGAATGGGTCAGGGAATCTGTGGGCTACCCCTCAAGTCTCCAGCCCAGGCAGAGCTGGTTCCCTCAGAGAGGGGTGGGAGGGTCCCTCGTCCTCACCGAGAGCCCGGAGCCCCCCGGGGAGCGCATGTGCCAGGTGGGGATTTGGGCGGCAGGGTGGGCTGTGGGCCTCGGGGCACGACGGGCTCACTGGCTTCCGTTCTTCTCACAGATCCAAGGCGGGGACCCCACAGGCACAGGCACAGGTAGGTGCCGCCCCTCCCTGGGACCCTTGGCTGTTCCATGGGGCACGAGGGGTTGGTGACGGGCCTGTGTGTCGAGCTCCGATGCCGAATCTGAGGGATCGCACAGATGGTACACAGCCCCAGTGCTGTGCTCCTCAGGCCATCGGTTCTCCCATTTCCAGGTGGTCATGGGGCCTACGGGATGGAGGGGACAGGAGTGTGTTGCCTCCTCCCTGGACCCCCCAGGGATGGCCGCCTTAGGCCCTGGCCGGCCCTCCCTGCCGAGGCCTAAGCCCAGCCTGGCAGCTGCTTGGCCCTTACCGCTCCCCGTCGCTTGAGTGGTGATGACTGTGGCCTTGACCCTCTAATCCTGTCCTGGGCAAGGCCCCCGAGGGGCGAGGGTGAGTGGGCAGCAGCCTGCCTGTGTGGGCACAGGGGCTCTGGGCAGGCCCAGCAAGGCCTGATGCCCCTCAGGACGCAGAGTTTTCAGGGCTGGCCCGGCTGGG
This sequence comes from Propithecus coquereli, assembly GCF_000956105.1. Lineage (NCBI taxonomy): Eukaryota > Metazoa > Chordata > Mammalia > Primates > Indriidae > Propithecus > Propithecus coquereli. Next base: position 316,559 of record NW_012145634.1, read on the forward strand.
CCCTGGGTTCTTGCTGCTGACTGTGCACCTTCTTCTCCAGGTGGGGAGTCGTTCTGGGGGAAGCCCTTCAAGGACGAGTTCCGGCCCAACCTCTCGCACACGGGCCGGGGCATCCTCAGCATGGCCAACTCGGGGCCCAACAGCAACAAGTCTCAGTTGTGAGTCTGCTGGGCCGGGCAGGGACCTGGGGCGGTGACCCGGAGCTCCCTGTGGGCTGCTCCTCTTAGCCGCTCCCTAAGGGTTGTGCTGGTCCTGAATCCAGTCCGGGCAGTGTGTGGCACTCCCAGGCGGAGCATGTGCACCAACATCAAAAGGGGACCCCCAGAGCCAGTGGGCAGGGATAGCCGCACACGGCAGCGTGTGTCCTCAAGAGAACAGGAACCGGGGTGTGCGTGTGGCCAGGGCAGCGCTGGGAGATCAGCCGCAGACACCAGTGTGTTGGGACGGAGCGTGCAGGGTGCGGGCTGGACAGGGAGGGGCGGTCGGCAGAGCGTGTGACCCGACGCACAGGGAGAGCAGCGGGGAGGCAGCGCCGGCGGCAGGGCCGAGGGCGGCCCCGTGTCGTGGAAGAGCAGACGTGCGTGTCCCGCCGTCCACTGTCGGACAGCGCAGCTTGACTTGCCCTTCGGACGTGTTTCTGACTTTAATGCCGTTCGTTGTCGTCACAACTGTGTCCCTTGCCTTAAGCTGCCCCTTAAGAATTTTATACTTTTTGATGCTTTTGTGAATGGAATTGTTTTTCAATTGTTGATTGTTGCTCATGTAGAGAAAAACTAGTTTATTTTATATCTAGCCAATTTATTAAATTTTCTTATAATTCAAATAGTTTTTATTAAGAGTTTCTTGGGTTTTCTAGATAGTCAAGTTTTTCAGCAAAAGGTGGCATCCTCTCTGCTGCCCTGGTGTGCATGTCAGTCCCCGGGGCTGTTGGGAGCAGGCTGTGGTGTCCCGCGGGTGCCCAGTGCAATGCTGTCGCGGCGTCTGATGACACCAGATGAGCCTGTTCAGAAGTGGCTGCATTTCCAGAGGCTTTTTTCTTAGCATCTGTTACGATGATCTTAGGCTTTTCCTGTCCTGCAATGTGTGGACGTGGCCACCCCAAGGCCACAGTGGCCTGGCCTTTCCAACTGTGTCTCCGATGTGTCCTGGAGTAAGCCTGCCTGTCGTCACTGCCCTGTGGCCCTTGCCGGTGGCCCTCGCCACCTCTGCCTATGCTGTGGTCTCAGCTATGTGAACCAGCTGGAGCAGGTTTTGGTGTCAGTGGCGCTGCCGTAGCTTTGTGGCCTGGAATAGTTAAAATCACACTGGCGTCAGCTGTCGTTAACAGCCAGGGACAGCTCGAGGTCACTGATGCTATTCCAGCGGGATGGCTGCTGTTTGGCCAGAGCTCAGCTCCTCCATCCCTGGTTCTCGCACTTGTTTCCATAGAGTCTTGTGTTCTCTGGGCCTTTCCATCGGTGTCACTCTCCTCTCTCTGCTAGTCACATTTGTGTTCCTTGCTGCTGTGATGGTTTATGAAGGGCTCGTCTCTTGTTGCTTTCGTGCAGTGTTTTCCAGTTTCTGTCTTTGATTGCTTCTCCTTGGCGTCTGTCCTCTGCCTCCACTCTCCTAACCCACGTCTGGGCCTGGCGCACTGGAGACGGCGGCGCCCGTCCTCCCGAGGTCGCACGTCCCCTCTTCCCAGCTTGCTGATCGCTGGTCGTCTTCCTCTGAATTTCTCATGTGCTTGCTGCGGCAGCAGGTGTACTGAGGTTGGAACAATACAGAGAAGATTAGCCATTAAATATTTTTTTTAACTAAAAAAATCCAACTTCTTAGCCAAGGATTGGCTGGGACCGTTTCTTATTTCCCAGTAGGTTGCCTGCCTGGTCTGTTTTTGTTGTTGTTTGGGGGAGGGTCACTTTATTATTTATTCCGAACTTTGGTGTAACCAGCCTGTGAAACTGCTGGAGCAGTCGCTGCCTAGTTTTTTTAATTCTAATTTTTTTTGTGCTTGGACAACTCTTGCCAAAGATTTGCTTTATTCGTCTATTTAGAGAACATCAGGCTTTATATTTGTTAGGCTTTTGTTTTCCCTTTCATTATTCTTTTATTTCTGTCCTGTTTTCTTCAGGTTTATTTCATTCTCTTTCTAGCCTCTTAGCTGTGTTAGAAATCAGTGAGAGAGACCCGCTCGGAGGTGAGAGTTCATGTCTGCCCAGTCGCGGGTGAGACATCTGCAGAGACTCGTCCGGTGGCCCGGTGTGGTCAGAGCTGGGTGGCCACGTTCAATGCCTCGTGGAGGTTAAATCCCATGTCGGTCACCAGCAGGGTCTGGACCACTTCGTGCCTCGGGCACCGTAAACTTACTGGCGCCTGTGGTCTGGCGTCATCTTCTGTCCTTTCCCTTCAGCCTCGTGGGTTCCTGCACAGGCTCACACTGGCTTCCGTTTGTCATTCATCCTGACGGTCCCACATGTCCATTTACTGCTTCCTGTTGTCTGACTTGGTGCTTTCTGTCTGCCCTTTTTCATATTTCTGTTCATTTTCCCCTCGCGTCTTTCTCCTGGTGTGGAAGTTAAGATGTTTTGCCTCTGGTCTAAGTCAAGAAGGACGTGGAGGTCAAGTCCAAAGTTATAGTTCATGTCTCTGCCTCCCGTCCACACCCGCCCCGGGGAAGGCTTTGCTCTCGACGGCCAGCTCACCTGGCGGTCTGATTTGATATAAAAACAGGGTGGAATTGAGACGGCTGACAGAGTTAGATGGGGTCTTGTCCTTTGCGTTTCCTTCCATTACCCAGGCTTCCCAGTCCCTGCACGCTTGCTCTGCTCCGTCACCTCCTTTCTCCTGGTTCCGAGTCCTTGGTCCTTCAGCAGGGCCCTGGTGGGGCGGTGCCAGCTCTCGTTTTCCCTCTGCCTCCGTCCCAGCCACCTCCCATGCAGCCGCTACCTACCGCTCTAGGCACAGGGTCCACCTGGCAGGTGGCTGTGCTCTGGGCTCTCTCCTGGGGAGCCCGAGGTCAGGGGTGACCTGGGTGGCCTTGGCTCACAGCCTGCCCCGGCGGCGGCAGTGGGGGCTGCGCCCACCTGTGTGTCTCTGGAGGGTGGGCGGCTCCTATTATGTGCCCAGCAGTGACTGGGACTGAGGCAGGACAGGTGGGGACCCCACTACGCTCCCCCTAACCCCCACCCTCTTCCCCAGCTTCATCACGTTTCGCTCCTGTGCTTACCTGGACAAGAAGCACACCATCTTTGGACGGTAGGAGAAGCGCTGTGTGAAGGAGGGGGTGCCTGTGGGTGGGTGGGTCCCTTCCCTACCTGGGCCCACCCACTGCCTTGTGCCTGGGGGTGTCTTTGCTGTCACTGCTGGGGCTGAGGCTCCAGAGTGGGGACTTGGGAGCTTCTGTTGCATGGGAACGTCTGGCTGTCCAGGCCTGTCGGGCTCAGGAGAGGAGGGGACGTGTCCCCACCCGGCCTGGCCGGCTGCCCTGTCTCAGACCCAATGGCACCTGAGCCCGAAGTCTGGCCATGTTGGTCTCCTCATCCTCTAGCCCAGGGGTTGGCAGATGTTTACTGTAGGGGCCCAGGCGGTATTTCCAGCTTTGTGGGCCACATGGTCTCTGTGACAACTACCCTGCCCTGCAGTAGCAGCTCAACACAGACAGTATGGAAGGAAACGTGTGTGGTTCTGTCTAAATGCAACTTCATTTACAAAACCAGCTGGATTTGCCCAGGGCCCTGCATCCTGGCTGCTGCCAGGGGACCGTCAGGCCAGCTCCCTTCCTGGCATGCCCTGGGGACTTGGCCAGGGGGCTGCCCTGCGCTGGGCATGTGGAGACCCACCTCTGTCCTGCTGCTGCAGGGTTGTTGGGGGCTTTGACACACTGACAGCCATGGAGAACGTGGAGAGTGACCCCAAAACTGACCGCCCCAAGGTATGTGCCCAGGGCGATGCTGGGAGGCCACTGCGTGGTTGGGCGCCAGGCAGGTGGGAGCAACGGGCCTGCCACCCTGAGTGCCCCTCTGCCTGCCGCTAGGAGGAGATCCGCATCGACGCCACCACCGTGTTCGTGGACCCCTACGAGGAGGCTGATGCTCAGGTGAGGCGGGTACAATGCTGCCACTGGGGAGGGGCCTGGGCACGTCCTCCTTCCTCACAGCCCTAGCCCAGGCACCATGGGTCAGCCCCAGCCCTGTCCTGCCACAGATCGCTGAGGAGCGGAAGAAGACGCAGCTAGAGGTGGCCCCGGAGACCAAAGTGAAGACCAGCCAGCCCCAGGCGGGGAGCCAGGGCCCCCAGACGTTCCGCCAGGGGGTGGGCAAGTACATCAACCCGGCAGCCACGTGAGTGGGCAGGGCTGGGCCCCGTTTCCTGTGGTGCTCCCCGAGGCTGGCTGAGGCCCGTGGGGTAGACCTGGCCGTGGCAAGAAAGCAGCAAGCCCTGGGCTCGGGTGGGAGCTCGTGCCGCGGGGCTGCTGCAGCCAGGGGGACCGCACCTGCGAGGCCTGAGGCCCAGGCTGGGGGCCTGTGTGCAGGCTGCAGCGATGGGGTTCAGGGGGATGTGGGAGCAGCAGCTGTGTTTGGGGACTGGGCCTCTGCACGGCGGGCTGTGTGGAGAGTGGATGTGACAGGACGGCGTGGGCCTGGCACGTGCACAGTGCTGGAGTCTGGTTCTTTGCTTCCCAGGAAACGAGCGGCAGAAGAGGAACCATCCACCAGCGCAGCTGTCCCCGTGGCCAAGAAAAAGCCCAGCCAAGGTTTTGGGGACTTCAGCTCCTGGTAGCAGCAGGCTGGCCGCTCTGGGTCCCGGTAGGGATGTGGGGCTGGGGGCTGCATGTCTGTCCCTGAGTTTTCTGCCTTCCCAGGCTGCCATCCAATAAAGCTCTTGCCTATTGCCTGGGGTCCCCTTTCCTGCCCCCGGGAGCCCACAGCCTCCCCATCCCTCACCTGGTGCCCGGCGGCCTGGCCGTTTCCGAGGCCTCAGCGCCGCCCGAGCCCACTTCCCAGACCTCCAGGCACGGAACCTGCGCTAGACCCAGCCCGAGGCCCGGGCCTCTGGTGGGCAGGCCTGTGTCTCCCCACTCTGGTTTTCCTTTTTTTGAAAAATTTTTTGTAGAGACAGTCTGTGGTGTCCAAGCTGTACTGAAATTCCTGGGCCCAAGTAATCGTCCTGCCTCCTGCTGGCTTTCTTCCCGTCTCTGTCATCTTCTCAGGGACGGCCTGTTTACACACTCAGTGCCATCACCTGGGACCTTGTTAGAGACAGAAGTTCTCTGACCCCAGGCCTTCTGACCCGGAGCGTCTGGGGGTGGGCTCCTCCATCATCTGCTTTGACAAACCCTCAGTGGCTTCTGAATGCTGAAGTGTGAGGACCCTGGACTAGAGCACTGATGTTACTTTCGAAAACCTGCCACCCCTTGCCTGGGCTCTGGGGGGACCGAACGTGCTCCTGCGGGCCTGCTCTGCCAGCCTGGCTCCCGTCCCAGGGCTGCCTGTCCTTGCGCTCGAGGACTCTGCTCCTAATCCTGGCCTTTCCTGGCTTCCGGGCAGCAGCAGCATGTCCTACCTTAGAGACCCCTCCTTTTCTCCCCATTTTTCTGCTAAATGTTTCCAAAAACTTTCCACTCACTGGCCCTCGCTGGCCTTTCGTCCCATCTTCAGAGCCTGTGCAGGTCTGGCCTCCATTCTCTGGGTCTTGGGCCCCACCCCTCCCTGGAGGCCAGGGAAACACAGGCCCTGTCCCCCACACACACACACTCTCCTCCTTGGGCCACCACCCCCTTCCCGTTCCTGACACTAAATGCTGACTTAGGCGTGGTTTTTGGTTTTCTCCTTTCCCTCACCCAAAACCTTGACTCCGTCAGCAACTCTCGTCAGCTCTGACTTCTAGAATGTACCGTGGCACTTCCTTCTCCCATTTCTGATGCTGCAGCAGCAGGCACGGCCCTTTGTCTCCCTGGAGAGGCTCCCACCCTGCCTGTCCCCGTGCTGCCCAGTGACCTGCAGCAGGCACATCGGCCCCTGGCACCCTGCATCATGCAGTCACTGGCTTTCCTGGTGCCGGGAACAAGATGCCTCTGCAGTGACCTCCCAGGCCCCCGACACCCTCTGTGCCAGGCCGGCCCAGGCAGGCGGGAACTCAGGCTTGCAGATGGTTCACTTGCCAAACTGCGCCTGCCCGGGAGGGCCACAGCGGCCGGCTGTGGTGAGGACCTGCACCCACCTTGTATGCCCTATGGGGACAGCCTGGCCCACCTTTCTCTGTCCCCACGCACAAGCCCCCATGGCAATGGCATCGAGCAAAGAAGCATGGGGAGGTGCCAGGGGACCCCAAGGCCACCTTCTCCCAGTACCCTGCAGGAAGCCAGGGTTGGTCCATCCGTATGAGGGCACAGCTCCACTGTGGGCACGAGTTAAAACGAGACATCAGACATCGGAAGCTTTATTTGTAAACCTCACACAGACATGGGGCCAGGGCTGGAGGCGCGACTGAGGGTAGCCTGCGCACGAGCTCTGTGGTCCCAGGCCACTGCGTCTGGCCAGCCTCACCCATGGCCTGAGAGGAGGCCTCAGGGCCATGTGCTCACTCCAGGGGCAGAGCCTGCAGCGCCCCCAAACCAAGGGCCTTTGACAGATGAGGGCTTACATTTCTGTAGGTCGTTTTAGAGCTTAAACTGTAGCTTTCTAGATATTAAAATCGCTTGGCTTTTGTAATTACCCAATGAGGTAATTGCGTGTTAATTAAAGGACTTTTGGGAAAATTCTCATTTCTGATCCTTTCTAATATCTGACAGATGCCATCAAGAGTAATCGTTAAGGTATAAAAATACTGTGTGTGTGTGTGTGTGTGTGTGTGTGTGTGTGTGTGTGTGTGTGTATAAAATGACAACTAAACCACATCTCTAAAGCAAATGCACTGTGCCAGAGACACTAGTGTAAGTTAAATGCATTTATAATCCTGACATCATCTCCCATTGTTTTCAAGAAAAAATTATTTTAAATAATTTAAATATTTAAGTCATGGGTGATATTGTTTAGGAATTTAAGAGGGTGGAACATTCCAGCACTTCACCAGCCCATCTGGTTACGGTCTTGTGAATATCACTTCCCCTGAAGCCAGCTCACGGTCAGTTCATTTGGTTTAAAAAGGAGCTTGTATTTTGCAGAAGACCAACAAAGAAGTGATAAAAGTTTTGTTGGTATCAATTACAAAAAAGAAATACAAAATAAGTCATAAGAGAACTAGTAAAAAATCTGCAATCAATGCCGTCACCAAAGACAATACAAAGACCAAAGTGCTCAAATCGAAGGAGCAGTAAACTTGCCCAGAACATATAAAAGCTTTAAATATAGTTTAGTATATACAAAAATTGGTCAGAAGGATTTTAAAAGATTCTTCCAATTTAAGTGAAGTGTCTTATGGACACTCAGGAATGGGGCTGTCCCCCGCATGGCCCAGCAGGGTGGTGACAGCATGAGCTCCCCAGCCATTTCACCCCATCCCCTGAGGCCTCCCAGGGTGGGGTCACCCAAAAGGAACGGAGACTAGCAGGGAGCGTGTGCGACAGGTTCCCACCATGGTGCCCGTCCCTCCAGCAGGAAGGGCTCAGCCCCCCCAGATCCACACTTACAGGCTGAAGCCACAGGTGTCGCTACGTCGTGTGCCAGCACGTGAGCGAAGCCTCTTCAGGTTTCAGGAGCCCTGCCGGGCTGGCGACACTGTGCTCTTAGCTCGGGGGCGCAGGGATGCGCCGGGCCTGACTCCACCAGGAAGCAGCTCGCTGGGCCACAGCCAAGTGCAGAGGCTTCCAGAGCTGTGCGCAGGCTGCCCTCCTTCGCTAAGTTGGAGACGTGCTTAAAGGAGCTGCTGCTGCCACCGCTCCTGCTGAGTTGATGCGTCTCAGGGATGAGCCCGGCAGGCCACAGCGCCCAGGGCAGCAGCATTTCCCACATCCCAAGGCCTGGCATCTTGGCGGAGGTGGTACCGGAGGGTTGCTCTAGCGCGAGTGGTGGATCAGCCGGGCAGCAGCCCAGCGCCGCACTGGCCACAGGTCCGGGTGGAGTCGGGGTGGGGCCTGGAGCTGGGCTGGAGGCTGTTTCCTCACTGTCCTCACCTGCTCGCACTTGCTGCCCCAGGCGAGCCTTGTCAGAGGCGGTTCCAGAGCCATCTGCCAGGCTGAGGGCCAAGCAGCTGGTGGCTCTCCCATCTCCTGCCCCTGTGCCTCCCTGGCCCTCTGCCCACCCCTCAGCCCCAAGTCAGGTTACCCAATGCTGCAATGCAAACCTCATCTGGGAGTGTTTTTTGGCCTCCATTCTCTGCAAATGGCCACAAGCCCCTTGTGGAACACATGCCGTGGAGGTGGGGGGATGGGTCAGCTCACGGGACAGCACCAGGCAAGGAGGGGCGACTCCTCCAGCAAACCAAACATCTTCATTACAAAGTTAAAATCTGTTTTGAAACTTTAACTCTTTCTGAAAAAAATTTAAAACAATCTGGCAAATCTCAAGTTTTGAAGTTTTTCCTGTTGCTTCTGCCTCTTTCATATGCAAAAATCATTCTTTTCTTCAAGTACAGCAGGGTAGAAAATGGAATCCAACTTCTCCTCTGTCCAGTGTGTGACTCTGGAACTACATGGCCCAGCTGCCGCCAGGGAGGGTGCAGCTCTGGGACTAGACCCCGCAAGGCTGTCGCCTCCACGGGCCCCCGGGACAGTCTTCTCTAAGGACTAGCTCATTTGCTTTCTAGGTAAGGAATCTATTGGCTTAAATAAACAAGATGTTCCACTAGACACTTCTCTATCTATAGCTTAATCTAAAATGTCATCAGTGCTGTCCTCTGTTTTTGAACAGACTAAAAAATAGAACACTCTAGGTATGTGAATTTGTTGACTGCACCTGAAATAATCTTAAACGAACACTGTGCCTTAACAGTTCATCTGCAAGAAGAATAACCGATGTATAGTTTCGTGAATTAGAAGAAAGGTGGGGGCGTGGCTACAACACCTTCACCCTAAAAAAGTGAGAGGTGAGGCTTGCTCTCTAAAGAGACCCTGTCCCTGTGGTCTTTAGAGACTTGGTTTGGTTTTCTATGGAACATAAAAGAACATGGCCACACTGCGCTGAAGGCGCAGGTTAAAAGAGGATATTGACTAGGCGGGTCAGTCATCAGGTGGTTAAGTCTTTCTCTAGAGCTTTGAGAAGCTAGAAAAAGGTCAAAGTCATGGAAGATTTCAGAAACAAGTGCGTGCTCGAAGAGGACGGAGGCTGGGGGCCCCTCCCAAGGAAACAGCCGAGAGGCCTGCGCCAGTCGAGCCCTGTGCGCAGCTGGCTTGTGGGGTTAAAGTTCAAGAGACACTGCCATCCAGAATGTTTCTGTTTCCGTCACACTCACAGTTTCTCTCACAAAATAGGATTCCAAAGAGAATGGAAAGTTCTCACTTTACTCCCAACCATTGTCCTTGATCATGTGAGCAAGCTCAATGATAAACTTCCCTTCTTTATACTTCTGACTGCTCTCGAAGGCGTGCTCCTTAAAAAAGAGTAGAGAGAAAGGAGATTTCAGGACAGAATGTCTCGTTTTCCAATTTCATTACATTCTTGGCAAAAAAACCAAGTCACTAGTATTATCTACACCCAGATGTTCCCTGAGCCACGAGCTGACCCAGTGCCAGAGGGTCTGTCCCGAGCCGAGCCCATCGGGGCAGGGCAGGTGTACTCTGCGTTCGTCATTAGTCGCAGGGCAACGTCAGTGCAAGTCTGTCCACGGAACATGGAGCAAGTGGGGGCGACTGCGGAGGCATGGAGAGAAATACGCTTCCAGGAATTCCGTGTGAAACGAGACTGACGACGGGAACAGCGAGAGCCGCTGACCCAGATCAAAGACGTTAGGGGAAGAGGAGGCCCTCTGTGGGGCGAGGGGGAGGGACTGCTGAGTGTGAGGCCTGGTGCTCAGGGATGGGGACACAGAAGACTGAGACAAGTCCTGCCCACCGGAGCCACAGCCCCAGGTAGGGTGGACACGGGAAAGCTCGTCCCCGCAGGGAGCTGCAGGTGCAGCAGTGGAGAGGGGCATGTAGCATGGTCGCCAGAGTGGGGCAAGGCTTTCTGGAAGGGGCCAGGAGGGGTGGAGGAGGAGAGAGCCCAGCACCAATGCTGGCCCCTGCCTGCCAGGACAGAGACCAGAGCCAGGGTGGGCGGAGTGAGGGGCAGGCAGGCGGCTTCGGGCGGCGGATCCACCACGTGCTGGAGAGACAGGGAACCAGAGGTGAAGGCTGCAGACGGGCCGGGATGGTGACTTTCAATTCAAAGTCCTCAGAGAAAGGGGCTGGGGCAAGAGCCCATGGGCAGGCAGCCAGGTGGCCCTCCGTCTCCGACCCCAGCAGGGCCCTGAGAGGCTGGGGGCAGGCTGGGAGGGGTCTGCCGGGCCCACCCTGACGGCTCCACCAGACCTGGGTCAGCGCGGGTGACCAGCGTACAGCAAGCACGAGCAGCCCTGTGCCCACACCTGCTTTGGCCTGGCTCCCTAAGCAGCTCGCCTGGAAACGTGTATTCGCCTGTCACGCTTGGGGCAGGTTTTACTCGGTGGCAGATTGTGTCCCTTTGGGGCATGTCATAGCTACCACAGCAAATCGGCTGGAACTGGCAGGTACTCACGTATTTCCACCCGAGCGTGGTCTTGCAGTTCTCGCAGTAGATGTCCGCGACCGCGTGCAGCCCGGTGAGAAGGACCCTCTCCTCGGCGGGGCCGCAGCCCACGTTCACCCTGCGGGGACAGAAGGGCCACCCTGCTGAAGCCTGGCCTGGCTGGTGGGCCCCACCCCCCCCCACTGGAAAAACTTCACCAGAATTGGGGAACTTTCCAGAGTAGGGCTGTGTTTTTTCAGCGCCGCCACCCTTTAATGCGAAGGAGACTTTTTATCTCCCCAGAATCCCGAGATGGGACGGGCTGCAGGGAGCTGGGCCCTCAGAGGAGAAGCTGCACTTTCAGAAACTCCTGACGAGGGAGAGCAGGTTCCTTCAGGTCACTAAAGACCCGGGTGACTCTGGGCCGCTGGCGGAACTCCTACGTGTTCCAGCTTTGAATTACTGATCGGTGGCCAGACGGACGCAACGATGCCACCCTGCCAGGCACCCGAGCCCACAGACGGAAGAGGAGGCTACTCACACGGAGTTGAAGAGGTAGGCTCGTCCCTGACTTCCCTGAAAGGACTGCAGAGAAGAAGAAGGCGTTATAAGTTTGGCTGCTGTCAGACAACAAGTAACAGCGAGTTTGCATTCTGCAGGGAACGTGGAACCTGGTGCGCCATGGGCCCTGCAGAGCGAGCAGCGCCGCTGCGGACAGCGGCCCCGCCCAGCCTGGCGCCAGGACAGGCTGTGCAAGAGCAGAGCGACAAGCTGTTTCCGCGTCTAGACTGAGGTCAGCAAGTGGCTGATTTTGTCCACTTCAACATCCTGCAAGTGACCATCATTGCAAAGTCATTTTTTTAAAACCAGGGAGCTGCTTGACGCTCCATCCAACTGGAAAATCCCAGGATGGAATCGTGAAAGATTTTCTCCACCCCAAACCCACAGCTCCTCACAATGCTCTCCCCCGCCTCTTCCAGCAGTGCGGAGGCGTCGCTGTCAGCCCGCAGGGGCAAGGCGAAGTTTCCACGCTCTTCCGTTAAAATAAAAATCAAGTCGCAGCCCAAGATGGCCCCTTACTTGGAGAAAAGGACCTTCCAGTGACATGTCACCCTAGGAAAATATCACCAGTTGAGGAGGAGCCAGAACAGGGCGTTTGTGCCCCTCAGACGCACTCAGCCAGTGCTGACAACCTTCACCCCACATGACGGGGGGAAACCTGGAGGGAGGCCCCGTCTGCCCTGGGGCCTGTCTGGAACCACCAACATAACGTGGTCGGCCTTAACAATAATCAAAGAGATGCAAACCAAATCTAGATGACTTTTTTGGGCGTTTTTTTTGGCCTATTACCTTCACACAAATCCGTGCACTTGCGAGGAGCGTTACCTGGAACACAAGCTGCCGACATCCAAACGTAAAAGGCACAGCTGCGGACCTCGCAGTACCACTTCTGAGAGTGTAGAGAGCAAAGCAGCTTGGGTCCGTGAGGAAATGTGACGGGAACGTCACCCTCACGATGTTCACAACCGAAACAAACGGGAGTCAGACCTGCCAACCAGTAGGTCCGCTGCACCCGACGGGGGACTCGCGCAGGGGAGGGGAGGGTTCCGCAGCAGTGGGCGCGGAAAGACAGTCATCACATACCAAGTGAAGAAGCGAAGTCTTTATTTAAAGTGGAGAATGTCTCTATAGAGCAAAACAGACAGACAGACGGACAGACACCAAACTGCCCCCAGTGATGATGCCAGGGAGTAGAGGGGACAAGGCCGGGGAAGCAGCAGTTAGTACATTTTACTTTACACACACACACTATTGGGTGATGATGAGCGATGATTCTTTCATAATTAAAAAAAAAAGCAGAGCCCTGGATGACCCCGGACAGACATCTCTCCTGAGCACGAAATAAACCTTTGCTCTAAGCCACTGAGATGTGGGATTCTCATTTCTACCTAGCCTGATGCTAGCAGTGTTTTATTTTTTCTGTTTTTCTTTTTCTTTTTTTTTTTTTGAGACAGAGTCTCACTCTTTTGCCCGGGCTAGAGTGAGCGCCGTGGCGTCAGCCTAGCTCACAGCAACCTCAAACTCCTGGGCTCAAGCAATCCTTCTGCCTCAGCCTCCCGAGTAGCTAGGACTACGGGCATGCGCCACCATGCCCGGCTAATTTTTTCTATATATTTTTAGTTGTCCAATTAATTTCTTTCTATTTTTAGTAGAGACGGGGTCTCGCTCTTGCTCAGGCTGGTCTTGAACTCCTGAGCTCAAACAATCTGCCCGCCTCGGCCTCTCAGAGTGCTAGGATTACAGGCGTGAGCCACCGTGCCCGGCCCTTTTTCTGTTTTCTTTTTTAATCCATCTGGTACTGCTGTAAGTGTTACAGCTTGCAGACTTAGTGAGTTACTCCCTTAAATGGTTTTCTAGGATTAAGAATATTATTCTATATTAAGTTTAACTAATAATCATCTGATAGACTTTTCACACATCCTATCAGCCTTCAGTTTTCTGTACTGAATCTCCTAATTCTCTCACCTATTCTGAAAGTCCTTATTTATTTATTTTTGAGACAGCGTCTTGCTCTGTCACCCTGGCTAGAGTGCAGTGGTGTCATCATAGCTCACTACAACCTCAGACTCCTGGGCTCAAGCGATCCTCCTGCCTCAGCCTCTCGAGTAGCTGGAACTACAGGTGTGTGCCACCATGCCTGGCTAGTTTTTCCTATTTTCAGTAGAAACGGGGTCTCGCTCTTGCTCAGGCTAGTCTTGAACTCCTGAGCTCAAGCAATCCTCCTGCCTCCACCTTCCACAGTGCTAGGATTACAGGCGTGAGCCACTGCGCCGGGCCTGAAAGCCCTTATGTTTTAAACAGGGTTTGGAGCAGGCATAGGAGCAGCTCTGTGATTCCGATTCAGAGTTCAGTCTGACCAGCGTGGGGGTCCACAAAATTCTTCTGTAAGTTAGAGCCAGGAGATAAACAGTTTGAGCTTTTCAGGCCATATGGTCTCTGTCCCAACTGCACTGTAAACAGATGAGCACAGCTGTGAGCCTATAAAACTTTACAAAAACAGGTGGAGTGGCAGATTCATCCTGCAGGGCCCAGCCTGCTCACTATTGAGAGTGCCTCCCAACAGTTAGAGCTGTCTACAAGGACAAGCTCCCTTGGACCAGGGGGTTACCTGTTAGTGACAAAGATGGGCTTAGAGGCTGTCGGTGCCTCTAGCCTCGTACATACTAGAACCTGTTCCACATGGCAAGTGTTCTTTGCAGTTGCAATGATCTCCTTTATCCGGAACCTCCGTGAAAGCAGGAGAGTTTACTCTGGGCATCATCTTCGCCACCAGCTGAGACACGAGGTCTGATACTTCTCGGCGGCTGTGTGCTTGGAGAGCTCAGTTCTCGGCATTTTTTCATCCTGAAATGCTCCTTTAATGTCCTGACTGGTAACAGTTTCCACTGACTGCAGAGCAGGCTCCTGCTCTCAATTTAATTTTTGTAACAGCTCAGTGGCTTTGGGGTCCTTCGAAAGAAGCATCTCAAATTCCTTTTGGCCTACCTAAGACAAATAATAAATCAGCAAGCTTCACAAAAAGACTGGCTGGGCACGAAGGCTCACACCTGTAATGCCAGCACTTTGGGAGGCCGACGCAGGAGGACTGCTTGAGCCCAGGGGATCCAGACCAGCCTGGGCAACATAGTGAGACTCTGTCTCTACACAAAATTTAAAAATTAGCTGGGGATGGAAGCACATGTCTGTAGTCCAGCTACTCGGGAGGCTGAGGCAGGAGTTCGAGGCTGCAGTGAGCCATGATCACACCACTGCACTCCAGCCTGGGCGACAGAGAGAGAGACCTTGTCTTGTAAAAAACAAATGTGGTACCTGACTCTGACCACCTGCTAAGGTGAAAGGTCATGGCCAACAAGCAGGAGTCACAGGTCAGTGATGTCACCAAGCCTCACCTCCTCACCTGGAGGCCCAGAGCAGCTCTGCCTTTCATTAACTTGCAGTGTCGCCTCACGCTGAGCCTGCCTCAGAAAACACACCAAGTAAACAAGGTGCCTGCGGAGCTTCCTCTTCTTACCGGGACCTTCTGAACGGACAGAGGAGGTGCAGGAGAAGCCCTGCTTTGCTTAACAGTGTTTATTTCAGGTGAGGAACAGAAACGAGGCAGCTCTCACTACCGCCCAGCAAAAACACAAGCAGATGAATGTTCTGGTGGAGTTACACCAGAGGCCTATGAAGAGGTTCCTGAAAGGCCCGAGTTCCTGTGGGACTTCGGTTTCGCAGCGGCGCGAGGTTCAAGCCGCTCAGCAGGAGTGGGGGGGTCACGGGCCTGCTGAGGATGGGTCAGAGGAGCTCACCCGATGCGTGTCCTCAGCGCTGGGTGCAGATGTCATGCACCGCGCAGCCAGCGCCGAGCGCAGCGGGGGCCAGCGTCCTTGCCACACCTTCCCGGCTGCTCATGGGTCCTGCACACGGAACCTCCCAGAGCTTCGCCCTGGGGCCCCTACAGATCCTGGCAAAGGCACCTGCACCCTCATGGCCTTTGCCTGAGCTGCCCCTCTCCTTTGTAATCATTCTGAGCTTTAAAAATTTCTTAATTCCCTTATTATTAAACTATTTTGTAGACTTTCTAGACTTCCTTTGTTCACTCACTGCTCTCTGGCTTTCCACGAATCGTGCTGCTCTGAGAAGTAACTGACGCATCCTGCTCTGTGCCCTTGGGCGACCCAGAGGCCTCGGAAACCGCCCACTTGCCCGGGTCATGCCCAGGTCCGTGGTGTAGCCATGTGTGATCACACACGGCACTCACCAACACTGCCCACGAGGTTCTAGACCTTCAGGGCACGGCAAATTCAGGAAGGCGTGTAATGGTTAACACTGTCTGCTAAGTAGGTACCACTATGACAGACAATCATTGTGCTACTGGGGTTTCGTCTTTTTTTTTTTAAATCAAGTTTTTTGACACAAGCCACTTGCCTTGGAGATGAGCTCGTCGTGGTTGGCCAGGTGGGCTCTGCAGTGGATACAGCTGTACGTTCGGTGACAGTTCGGCAGGTAGGCTTGGAAAGTTTTGGACTTTGTCATCTTCACCATCTCTGCGGGGCACTCCTCACTCAGCTCAGCGCTGGCTCTGGAGGACCCGTGGCTCTGCTGGGCTCTCTGACAAAAGCAGCACTGGAAAACGCACGCAAGAGCCGTTGTCGTTCGGGGGGCGTGTGGCGCTGTCCACACTGCTGGGACGAGAGAAGAACGTTGCAACCTGTTGGCCAATCGGACACAGCCGTGGGTTAGAGAGAGCCAAGCGCAGGTGTTCTGAAGAAAGGGGAGGGGACGAGCAGGTAAAGCTCAAGCTCTGACGTGAACTGTGCCCCGAAAGAACACTAACGCCCAGTCGCCGTTTAACCGTCCGACATTAGCTACAAGTGGAAAGTGAACTCGTCTTAGGATACAAATAATTTGAGAAAAATATTTGATCAAAGTATCTCACGCCATGTTTGCCTTCGGGAAACATGAAAGAAAAAGTGGCCAACAGGACTCCTGTCTGAGCGAGGCGGCAGCAGGCTGGCGGCATCCCCCAAAGCCTGGGATTCATGACGCGGAGCGCCGGACAGTTACGAGTCATGGATCCAGTACTAATTAATCTTTAAGAAATTACATGGCAGTCCAGAAAGAAACCCTCATATATGGTCAAACGAGCATCGACAACGGGGCCAAGACCAGGGGAAAGGATGGTATTTTCCACAAATGCTGCTGGGACAGATGGATATCCACCTGCAAAAAAATAAAGCTGGACCCTTACCTAACACCATATACAAGAATTAACTCCAAATGGATTAAAGGCTGGGTGCAATGGCTCACACCTCTAATCCCAGTACTGTGGGAGGCCAAGGTAGGACGATTACTTGAGGCATCTCTACAAAAGATAGAAAAATTAGCCGGGCATGGTGGTGCGTGCCTGTAGTCCCAGCTACTCGGGAGGCTGAGGCAGATGCAGGGAGCTATAGTGACGCCACTGCACTCTACTCCAGGTGACAGAGTGAGACTCTGTTTAAAAAAAAAAAAAAAAGAAAGAAAAACAACCCAAAGGAAATATATGGAAGAAAACACCAAAAGAACTAATTAAGCAGAAGAGAAAAACATGAATACACTAACATCAACAAAGCCAAGTGTTTGTTTCTTAGAAAGATGAATAAAACAGACAAACCTTTGGTAAGACTGTTCGAGAGAGGGGGAGGTAGGAGGGAGGGGAAAATGCAAACCACACAGATAAATTCCTAGAAAAAAAATTTCAAAGCTGACTCAAGAAGAAATAGAAAAAGTAAATAATCCTATAAACATTAAAGAAATTGAATTTGGGTAAAAAGTTTACTTTCCCAACAAACACAACACACAAAACAGACCTGCAGGCCCAGATACTAACAGCTGCTCAATTGAGTTCTACTAAACTTCAAGGAAGGTGTCATTACAAACTGACACAGACTCTTCCAGAAAGGAGAATGAGGGAGCACTTCTCAACGCATTTAACGTCACTAGTTTATCCTCGGTCCCAAACCTCAATTAGGGCAGTACAAGAATGGAATTTGCTATCATTTTCTTTTCATGAATAAAGATGGAAAAAGTCCTAAATAATATCACCAAATAGAATCTAATACTATTTTTACAGGATAATACACCTTAATCAAGTTGGCTTTATCATAGGAATACAAGATTATTTAACATTAGAAAATTTAGTTAATTAAATTTGCCACATATTTTTCTCTCTTTATCCGTTTATCTCAATAAATGTAGAAAAAGGATATGACAAAATTCAATATCCATTCGGGATTTTAGAAACATCCCATGCAGGCTAAGAATATAAGGGAACTTCCTTATCTGTTAAGAGATATTTACCAAAAAACCATAACACATATCATACATAATGATAAAACTTAGAAAACATTCTTTTTGAGATCAGTAATAGCACCAGGAAGCCTTCTATACTGTCACCTCTATGTAGCATCATACTGAGTCCCGAGCCAGCGCCGTAAGACAAGAAAATCGGGCGTAAAGATTATACAGGAAAATATGCTCTTATTAAGAATACAGAGTATCTGAGAATAAATCCAAAGACCTTTGCAGAGCATGTTGTAAAACTCTGGGGGACGTTAAGGAGACCTAAAGAAATGGAGAGAAATAGCACCATCCGGACCAGAAGATACTGTGGAGACGTGAACCCCCCAGAGCGCACACCTGGCTCTTTCACATGACAGCCGTTAGGACCGTGTGGTTCTGGCACAAGACAGAACAGGTCAACGCAATACAAAACAGACCTCCACGTAGACGGCCACCAGACAGTGCGGCGGTGGCACTGCAGTGCCCCGAGAAAGAACATATTTTTCCAAAAGAGACGGTGCTGGCAATTGGGTATCTCCAGGAAAAGAGAAACAAAGCTGGCTCCTATTTCATCCCAGAAGCAAAAATTAACAGTTGATCACATTTCTCAACAGAGATGACCATCTAACAGGAACTTTGTGAAAGAAATTTCTGTACATGGTAACATATATAAATAAACACATGCCTCTGTCTTCTTAAATGAAGCCAATTTCTTTCATCAATATATGTTAAAGATTTTCTGAAGAAGTCTGATCATGCTGGATATTCCTGACTGGTGATTTCCTGAAAATCTTAAACCCTTTTCCCCACTAGGGGCTACTGAGTCATTTTGTGCCAATCCTGAATAGTTCCCTTGGGTTTCTTTAGAATCCAAGACAAAACCTCACATTTAGCCTTTTTTTGTTTTGTTTTTGAGACAGGGTCTCACTCTGTCACCCAGGCTGAAGTACAGTGGCATGAGCCTAGCTCACTGCAACCTCAAACTCCTGGGCTCAAGTGATCCTCCTGCCTCAGCCTCCTGAGTAGCTGGGCCGCTGAGAAGCACATCGTGCTGTGTCCTGTTGCGCTTTAACTTGGCTTTTAAACTCAATCTCCACTGCTGCATTGGAGAAATCGTGGCCAAGTTTTCAAGCAACCACTGTGCAAATGCACTTTTTACAAGATCTATTAGTAAATCAGGAACCTCCTTGAAGTCACTGAAAGGAAAATGCCAGGCAGTTCACCAAGTGAATCGTGTCCTCAACAGGACACTGTGCCCCCTGAGTTTGGAGGGCAGCTGCCATACCCCCAAATAGATATTAATGTGGGGTATGTTTTCAGAGCAAAAACAATTTTCTGGATTCCAGAAATGTCTCTCCTAAAATAAGCATGTAGGATTATTTTAAGAGAACGTGAATCAGGCCCATGTCCATATGGTACAGTTAACACACTTCTAAAGACAAAAACATTGAAGAATAAAACCAACACCAAGCAGCTTTGACACTTACTGGGATGGAGTGTGGACTGCCTGGGGGGCCCTGAGGCACCCCTTCCTCTGCACCACCCCCTGGGTTCTCACCCCATCTCGGGCACCGCTGTCGCTCTCTACTCCCAGCGGTTTCACGTTCCCTCCCGCTCAGCCGCACTGGGCACGTTGGGGCCCCAGCACTCCCCTCACCCCGCACCCTCCAGGGTGCCACGAGGCGGAAGGAGACACCAAGCACACAGGGAAGAGAGCGCCAGGGTCAGAGGCTGCAAAGTGGGTTGAGAACTGGGGCGTTCGCCGGGCGTGGTGATGAAGTGGCCTGGGGGACAGAGTTCCAGGGAGAGCGGGGAAGAAACATTGCTCGCGTGGCCTTGCCATGTTCAGCCAGAGCTCATAAAGTGGGGCCCCAGGCAGGCAGCACGGACTGGGGCCCCGGGTCCATCCCAGCACATCCAGGGCCATCTCTCCAGGGAGGAAAGAGATGAGGGGTAGGAGGTGGCAGTGTCACCTGCCCGGTGGCTTTGCTTCTTCCTCCAGAGCCACCTGGGCCCAGGAGCTTCCCGCCTCTGCCCTCGGGCAGCGGCCCTTCCCCCTTCTGCACAGAGGAGCCTCCCTGCTGCCAGCTTTGCCTCTCCCCTCACTCACTGGCAAGGCACTGTCCTCGGGACAGTGAAAAGGCAGTGAAAAAGATGAAAAGGCCACCACCATCAGACAGGACAGATAAAACTGCCAGTTCATGGAAAAGGAAACGCCGTGACCCCCAGAACCTTATAGCCGATGCAGCCCTAGTCTAAGCCATTAACTGCATGAGAATCACGTTGAGTTAACAGCAATCGCAGGAGATGTATGTTCTTATTAGTTCCACCATGCAGGAAACTGAGGCCCAGAGAGGTTAACCAACCTGCATAAGGTTGCACAGCTAGTAAGCTATGGACCTGCACTCAAAGCCAAAGAGTCTACACCTTGGAACCACTGTGTCTGTAGACATGTGAGTAGACGTTCAGCTTTACTCATCAATGCAAACCGAAGGCACACTGATCTCTGTCTTATACCTTGAAGGTTGACAACAATTGAAAAAAAGTTGCTAACATCGCTGGTAAGGGCACCCTGCGACCCAGCTGTTTGGCAACACCCCTCAACATTCCTGGGCGCATGGGGTTCCTTCCCAGGAGTTTATCTGCAGGCTGGCACACGTGCGAAATAACTGGATAAAAGCTGTTAAGATGCCTGGAAGAACAAAAGACTCGAAACCATCCCGAGTCTAGCCAAAGGGGCTAGCCACAGGCACTGATGAACAAGTTCCAGAAATATTTCCAATGCGGGGCTTCAGGCTGGGGACGGGAAGGGCAGTGAAGGTGATTTCCTTTTCACTGAACACTTTTTTATACCTTTTGATTTTGATGCCAAGCGTGTGTACTGACTTCAAACTCACATGCAGAGCACATGCAGTCACAGGTGTAGACAGGCCCGGCAGGATTTACATCAAAGGGCAACAGCACGGGTGCGATTTGCCTTTGGCAGCACCAGCTTCCCTTTCCACACACATCCACTTCCTCCCCACTTGAATGCATCTCCTGCACGTTTCAGGAACTGGTGGGTCACTGGGAGAGTCGCGCCGCCTAGACGCTACCCTGAGACAAAGCTCCCTGGCCTTCTGTAGACTCCTCACCAGCTCCTGCTCTCTGGGGAACCCCAGGGGTCCTGCTCCTGCATCACCCAGTCGCCTGGGTGCCTCGGCCTTCCGGCCCCGTGCTCCATCTGTCCTCCCTGCTGTGCGGAGTCCTGCCTCCACCACCTCCCAGAATCCCGCAAGATACTGATGCTGTTTGCACTGAGCCTTTCTTTTGGAAGAATCTGCAATATATTTGTTTATTTCTACCACTAGTAACAAAGTTTCCCCCAGCCACTGCATCGGACACATCCTAGCAGAGGTGCCTTGCTTCCTTGCTAAAAGGAAGTGGGAAGACGAAGGAACTACAGGCTGGACAGACGGGCACTAGACCTAGAAGCAGAAGAAAACAAGTGGGGAATCCAAACTACTTCGTTTAATTCCACGCTAAATAAAACCTAATCAGACACTAAGACCTATCTTGGGGCAAGGGAAAAATCAGAGACACCATGAGCAATCAGAAAGGGGGCACTGGTCAGGACAGTGTACGCCAACGACACGGGGGAGACGGGTGGCACCAGGAAGGAGCGAGCAGGTAGCATCTGGCAAGAGAGATGCTGTCATGGGACAAACCTGAGAGTCTGACTTGTTTGACTTGCTTTGAGAGGCTTCCTAAGGTTTGATTCAAAATGTGCCATATATTTCTTGGCTCTGGGACCTCAAGCCAAGCTCTGCTACCTTTTCTGTAAAATGGAGTGACGTGATTCACAGGGCAGTCCAGAGAGTCACAGGAGATGTTAAGGGAGGTGGATCCTTGGTTGCAGTTTAAATGCCTGACAAGTGCCTCATGACAGTAGCATCCTATCATTGTTACGGTAGGGCAGAGCATCAGCAAGCTCAGCACGTCACTAAGCCCACTGGGAACCCTGGCCCTGGTCCCAAAGCCCTGCAGGTGCAGAAGTCTTGTTAAATAACCGGTTGGTGGGAGGGGGCTCTTAATCCATTCCTGGGGTGTGGCCAACAGTGGGTTAGCGCCAGGATTTCCATTTTGATATCACGGCTGACAGGTTTTCAGTCCTCAGCGTCTCTAACATAGGAGGAGCGTCACTTGGCTGGTGGAATTGATTTCCTCCTCTTAACCTCTTTCCTGAACCAACTCACTCTGCCCTCTCCAGAACCCTTAGCCCTCTATGTCCTGGCTATTCAGAACTTTCTCCAATCCCCACTCCACCTCCTGCCTTGTCAAAATTCCCATTCCCCAGAGGAGCGGTCCCCAACCTTTTTGAGACCAGGGACTGGTTTCACAGAAGACAACTGTTCCACAGACCGGGGGTGGAATGGGGGGCATGGTTTTGGGATGATTCAAGCACATTACATTTATTGTGCAAACCTCTCTGCTGATGATAATCTGTATTCGCAGCCGCTCCACAGTGCCAGCATCACCACCTCAGATCACCAGGCATTAGATTCTCACAAGGAGCCATCACATGTGCAGTTTACGGTAGGGTTCTCGCTCCTATGACAATCTAATGCCACCGCTGATCTGACAGGAGGCGGGCTTATGTGGTGACGTGAGCAATGGGGGGGCGGCTGTAAATACAGATGAAGCTCTGCCCGCTCTCCACTCACCTCCTGCTGTGCAGCCCGGTTCCTAACAGGCCATGGACCAGTATTGGTCCCGGGGTTGGGAACTGCAGCCCTAGAGGTTTCACTAATTATCAGACCTAACTACTTAAAAACTGTGTTTTTGTTTTTACAACCCTGCCCTCCCCCCAAAATTGCTTCTAAATCAAACGAATCTCTAATGAAGAGTGTCAGAACAGTTTGAAAGCAGAACTTCCTTTGGTTCTTCATATTGAAAACCGTATTCTGTTTATGGGTCTCCCAGGGAGAAACATACATTAATACTGCAGAAGCGGCCCCTTGGCACAGGTGCTTGTGGAACTTAGTGAAGACAGGCAGGGACCAAACAACAGATGCTATGGGAACACTGCTGTCAATGTAAAGAAACAGCTTTACAAATTACAGCGCTGTGACATGGAAAGGTTTAATACCTGGAGTTTAGAGAATGGACACAGGTCAAGGGAACCACAGCAACACAGGGTCTGGGGTATATTGGGACTGTCTGTGCTGTCTTTGCAACTTTTATGTAAAGCTAAAGTTATTTCAAAATAAGTTTATTTTAAAAACAGAAAGACTATTGCTCAATTTGGTAATTAAGATCATTCAGGTTTTTTTTTTTGTTGTTGTTTTTTAAGTACCCAATATGGGCCAGACCCTGTGCTACAGTGCCTGTGGCAATACAGGATTTTTGCCCTGGTCCTAGCCCTGAGGGGTTTCCACAAGTAGAAGACACTCTACGCCATGGGGTGCAAGGGGAAGGGGCACAAAGGTCTAGGGGGTCCTCAGTATCAGCATTCCTCAAATGTGCAACCACTGTCCGCAAAGAGCCCACCAATGGGGTGGGGGAAACCAGTGCATGATTATGAGACTCAGTGATGCCAGATGAAGCACAGCTGCCGGCACGGGGGAGAGGCTCAGCAAACATTTGTTACACCTACATCTTGCTCAGGGGAAGCACCTGGGAAGGCTCTCCAGGGGAGCTAAGCCTAGCCTTGAGACCTGGGTAAGTCAGGGGATGGTGGGTAGAAAGAGTAACATTCTTAGCAAAGGAAAGAGCACGTTAAGGTGGATACATTTTATTTGGTTTTCTTTAGTATTTTTTACTTGAGACGAGACTCGCTGCGTTGCCCAGGCTGGTCAACTCCCGGGCTCAAGCGATCCTCCTGGCTCAGCCTCTGGAGTAGCTGGGACTACACTGGCCTTGGCTAGGTGGATGTGTTTTAGATAGAGGAAGAAGAAAGGCAATTGAACAGGAAAAGGTTGGGTGGGTATATTGATGTCTTCCGTTCCATTACCTCTCTAAAACAGAATCTCAGCCTTCTTTGCATCCTAGAACTCAGCACATGATTTGGACACCGAAGGAAGATGTCAACCAGAGGCAAGCACGGGGGAGGGAGGACCCCACTTCGTAGGTCCCAGGCTCAGGCTTTTGCAATCTACGTTAATAAAGCCACAAGTGGCAAATACAGAGGACGATGCATTTTAGTCATCTTTATGTGGGCAACTCGAAAACGTCCCCCCATTTTAATAAACATCCCTAGCAGACCTCTTTTGTCCTCATTTCCCTCCCCAGTTGCGACCGTATTTGTTAAAGAGGGAACCCAGTGAGGGAGCGTAGGCCCCTCTTCTACATCTCACGGCGGGGTCGGGGGGCAGCGAGGAAGAAAGACGGGGTCTGAGACGAGGCTTCGGGGTCTGTTCCTAGACGGAGTGAGCCAAATACCCACGAATCGCAAAGTCAACACGGACAGAAGAGCTGACAGGTAGGCCGCCCGCCCCGCCGCCCGGAGCCCAACAGGTGCCCGCGGGCCCGCCCGGCCCGGCC